>NC_133326.1:208549437-208878723 GCF_042186555.1 Aquarana catesbeiana | reverse complement strand
ATTCATCTGTTAGAATGGCCCAGTCAAAGTCCAGACTAGACATGTGCATGACGAAAAAATTTGTTTTGTTTTGTTTTGATTCGTTAATCTGGTTATTTTGTTTAGTTAAATCCGGTTTATCCTTTTAATTCGATTTCAGAATTTGTTTTCGGAATTTGTTTTCGGAATTTGTATTCGGAATTTTCAAATTTTCTTCGAATTTACCGATTTTTTTGATTCTAAATGATCAAATCGATAAATGTTTTCGATTCTAATGCAGCAAAATAAACAAACAAAAGAAAAATCAGTGATTTTTAGTGGGACTGCGACATTGCGGCGGACAGATCGGACACCTAACTGACATTTTTGACACTTTTTTGGGAACCAGTGACATTATTATAGTAATTAGTGCTAAAAATATGCACTGTTATTGTACTAATGACACTGGCAGGGAAGAGGTTAACATCAGGGACAATCAAGGGGTTAAATGTGTTCCCTGCAGGTGTTTTTTAACTGTATGGGGGACTGTGTGACTGGGGAAACACACAGATTCATCTTCCTGCTTAGCAAAAAGACATGATCTGTGTGATCTCCCCTTTCAGAATGGAGATCTGTTTTGTTTACCCAGGCAGATCCCCGTTCTGTCACTGCAGTGAATGATAGCGGGTGGTCGGCGGACCCACTGATTGGCTCCCCCCGTTGTCCAATGGGAGCATGTGCGTGCCCACTAAAGCTAGTTCCCGAGCTGACGTACAGCTACAGCGATTTGTGGAATCGTGCCACCTTGCCACAGTGTAATGATGGCAGCTGGTTGGCAAGAGGTTAAAGTGATTGTAAAGGCAGAAGGTTTTTTTATTTTAATGCATTCGATGCATTAGGATAAAAAGCCTTCTGTGTGCAGCAGCCGCCCTCAGCCCCCTAAATAGTTACCTGAGCCCCATCTCAATCCAGCAATGTTGTGCGAGAGACTTGGCTGTCCGGGGCTCTCCCTCCTCATTGGCTGAGACAGCAGTGTGGTGCCATTGGCTCCCACTGCTGTCAATCAAAGTCAGTAAGCCATTGAGGAGAGAAAGGGGGTGGGGCCGGGCCACGGCTCTGTGTCTGAATGAACACAGGAAGCTGCAGTTCGGCTTGGATGCCCCCGTAGCAAGCTGCTTGCTGTGAGGGCACTCAACAGGAAGGAGGGGCCAGGAGTACCGGTGAGAGACCCGAGAAGAGGAGAATCTGGTTAGCTCTGTGGAAATCCACTGCACAGAGCAGGTAAGTATAACATGTTTGTTATTTTTAAGACTTTAACCCCTTCCCGACCAGCGCACGACGATATGCGTTGTCACAATGGCACGGGTGGGCAAAAGGGCGTACCCATACGTCCCTCTGTGTTAGCTACCTAGTGGGCGCATGCCGTGGGAGCGTGCCCCCAGTTCCCGCGGACTCGGTGTCCACCTGTGGCGCGCGATTGCAGCGAAGGAGAGGCAGAATGGGGAAATGCAAACAAGGCATTTCCCTGTTCTGCCTAGTGACATGACAGAGATCTACTGCTCCCTGTCATCAAGATCAGTGATCTCTGTCATGTTTTAGGTAGCCCACCCCCCCTACAGTTAGAACACACTGAGGGAACACAGTTAACCCCTTGATCGTCCCCTAGTGTTTAACCCCTTCCCTGCCAGTGAAATTTATACAGTAATCAGTAGCTTTTTTTATCACTGTATAAATGTCACTGGTCCCAAAATAGTGTCAAAAGTGTCCGATCTGTCCACCGCAATGTCGCAGTCCCGATAAAAATTGAAGATCATCGCCATTAGTAGTAAAAAAAAAAAATGATAATAAAAATGCCATAAATCTTGCGATTTTTTTTTTTTTACCAAAAATATGTAGTAGAATATATATCGGCCTAAACTGAGGAAGAAATTTGTTTTTCGGCCTAAACTGAGGAAGAAATTTGTTTTTTTATATATTTTGGGGGGAAATTTATTATAGCAAAAAGTGAAAAATATTGCTTTTTTTCCAAAATTGTAGGTCTTTTTTTGTTTATAGCGCAAAAAATTAAAATCGCAGAGGTGATCAAATACTACCAAAAGAAAGCTCTATTTGTGGGAAAAAAAAGAAGTCAATTTTGTTTGAGTACAGAGTCGCACGACCGCGCAATTGCCAGTTAAAGCGACGCAGTGCCGTATCGCAAAAAATGCTCTGGTCATTAAGGGGGGCAAATTCTTCCGGGGCTGAAGTGGTTAAGTGACTTTAAGACTTTAGTGTCACTTTAACCATGCAGACCTGCATTTGTGCCATTTATTCTTTTTCAACAGCAGTGGTTAAAACTGACAGGGTACTCTCTCCACTCTCTTTTGGCCCACAGTAAAATGATAATCACATTTGTGGTATTTAACTCCAAAAGCTAAAAAATGTATAGGGTTGCTGGACCTTGTTTGGTACTATCAAGATGCTCATCTAGCAAGGCTATTGAATGGAATCTGGATCAGGTATCCTTTGAGATCAGGCACCACAAGTTGATAGGTCCTAAATATTCAGCCTACAATTTATTTGATCATATCTCCCCACCTGCTCTCTGGGATTTCAGGCTTTCAAACTGGGCTACTCTGAAATCATTTTTTTAACTTAGGATAGAACAGGTTCTTTTAAATGTATGACGGTAATTCCGCGCTTAGGAGGATAGAGACAAAAAAGGACTGCTGCCCCCCTAAAAATGAAAATCACCTAGGTGAAATCCAAAATGTAAAATACTTTGAAATGGGGAATTGGCGCTGTCCGGCTATATGTGCATAAATGGTGATTCGTACAAGTGCAAAAAAACGAACATACGTGTAAAAAATTATATAATAAAGCTATTATTAATATTGTGCATGTAACCAATGTGTTACGAGGGCTGAGGTATATCAAAGTGCAAACAATACACCTGGCAGATGTAATGTAATAAGGTGCAACGTGCTCCTAAAATATATGCATATGTGCCAATATCTCAATATATACCAAATATCTATATGTGTATAGGGGAATGTGCCCACAGGTTGAGAAAGGGCAAAAAAAAACAGGGAATCCAATATACAAACAATTATGGCAATCAAAACAGTTTTAGCAATAAAAAAATAAAAAATAAAAATAAAAAATCCCCAGCATATGTGCATAAAAAGTCCAAATTTTTTTGAAAAGTGAAAAAAATGTGTATAAAGAGAACAAAAAACCTATGAAAAGTAAGTGTCCAAAATCAAAGTCCTAAAGTGTGTCCTTCTGGTGAAGAAAACGTGGTCTCAGCATTAACTGATGTTGTCCTCGTCCTTCACTGCACCCCCACTCGTGCTTACACTCACCGGACTGCCTAACCCCTGCAGGGGTAAAAGGCATCTGTAGAAAATCCTGCGATGGCAAATCCAGGAAGTGATCCTCCGTCCGGGGGTATTTTATCCTTCTCTGATGTTGTAGTTTCCCCAATGATAAGCATCCATATGAAGTGAGGAAAGGATAAAATACCCCCGGACGGAGGATCGCTTCCTGGATTCGCCATCGCAGGATTTTCTACAGATGCCTTTTACCCCTGCAGGGGTTAGGCAGTCCGGTGAGTGTAAGCACGAGTGGGGGTGCAGTGAAGAACGGGGACAACATCAGTTAATGCTGAGACCACGTTTTCTTCACCAGAAGGACGCACTTTAGGACTTTGATTTTGGACACTTACTTTTCATAGGTTTTTTGTTCTCTTTATATACATTTTTTTCACTTTTCAAAAAAATTTGGACTTTTTATGCACATATGCTGGGGATTTTTTATTTTTATTTTTTATTTTTTTATTGCTAAAACTGTTTGTTTGTATTGCTAAAACGGTTTTGATTGGCATAATTGTTTGTATATTGGATTCCCTGTTTTTTTTTGCCCTTTCTCAACCTGTGGGCACATTCCCCTATACACATATAGATATTTGGTATATATTGAGATATTGGCACATATGCATATATTTTAGGAGCACGTTGCACCTTATTACATTACATCTGCCAGGTGTATTGTTTGCACTTTGATATACCTCAGCCCTCGCAACACATTGGTTACACGCACAATATTAATAATAGCTTTATTATATAATTTTTTACACGTATGTTCGTTTTTTTGCACTTGTACGAATCACCATTTATGCACATATAGCCAATTCCCAGGTTCTTTTAAAGCCTGATATTTTACCTCAGCAAGGGATTACTTCTCTTGTGCAGGGCAATATTTGATACAATACCTAAGAAGTTGCGGACTGCATCAACTCATAATCTCCATTCTATATCATTACAGAAACATTATTTTTCAGAAACTTTGACTGGAATTAGCTCCACACCAGGGACGTGTAGTCGAACATGAACATAAAAAAAAAAAAATAACAAAACTATCGAGCTTTGAGGGTCATAGCTTGGGAATTTAGGGGATAGGTAGCATAAGTCCTACCCCACCGCTGGTCAAAATTTGTGGCTCCTGCCACCTATGGTTCTGGAAATACGGGGCTCCATGCGCAGCCTGTCAGAAGCTACATACAGAGCGACCAGGTTGAATACAAGCTGGCACACTCTGTTTACAGAAACTGAGAAGATGAGCTCACAGTACCTCTGACTTCTTGTCAGAGGCACTGAGCTCAGTGGACAGTTTGGAGCCTTGGACCAATGGTAAAGTACCATTGGTCCAAGCTGTCCAATAAAAATGCTGCAGCGGAGGCTGTCCTCTCACTGCAGTGTCATAGAAGGGGGCATGTGTCTAAAAGACACATGCTCCCTTCCAGCCCAGCCCTCTTAAATACAAGGAAATACATGGGTTTACGGGTATAAGATTTACCCATAATCCCATGTTTTTCTCACACAGTTAAGAGAGAGAATGAAAATCTGCTGCTGCTGACAAGGTTCTGTTTTAATCAAGCTACATAATATATTATTATGCTATATGTTATAAGATAATAATTTATTATTTATCTATTTCCTGTGAAATTACTATTTGGAAGTTTTAACTTAAGACCCCGTTCACACTGAAGCGTTTTTCAGGCACTACAGCGCTAAAAATAGCGCCTGTAAAGCGCCTGAAAAAAGCCTCAGCTGCAAACCCAGTGGGAAAGAGTGCTTTCACACTGGGGCATTGTGCTGGCAGGGTGTCACAAAAAGTCCTGCCAGCAGCTTCTTTGTAGCGGTGTAGGAGCGGTGAATACACTGCTCCACCACTCCTCCCCATTGAAAACAATGGGGCAGCGCTGCTATACCACCGGCAAAGCACCGCTACAGCAGCATTTTGCAGGCAGATTTAACCCCTTTTCGGCCACTAGCGGGGGGTTAAAACCGCCCCGCTAGCGCCCGAATAGCAACGCTAAAATGAAGGTAAAACACCGCTAAAAATAGCTGCGCTTTACCGCTGACGCCCGGGGTGGCTCAGTGTGAAAGGGTTCCCAAACTTCAGTAATTTGTCCATTAAGCCACCCGCTTGAGTCTAAATTACCTGAAAAACAATATATAATATTTATGTGTATATTACTTACTTATGATAATTAACCACTTGCCACCTAGACCAATTCTGATACTTCTCTCCTACTAGGAAAAATCATAATTTTTTTTGCTAGAAAATTACTCAGAACCCCCAAGCATTATATACTGTTTATTTTTTTAGCAGACACCCTAGGGAAAAAAATGGTGGTCATTGCAACTTTTTATGTTACACGTTATTTGCACAGCAAGTTTTCAAATACGTTTTTTTTTTTTTTTTGGAATGAATATAAAAAAAAAAACAAACACTTACGTTAGCCCGATTTTTTGTGATGTGAAAGATGATGTTACGCCAAGTAAATAGATACCTAAAATGCCACACTTTAAAACTATGCACACCTGTGGAATGGCGCCAAACTTCGGTACTTAAAAATCTCCATAGACAATGCTTTACATTTTTTTTACAGGTTACATGTTTAGAGTTACAGAGGAGGTCTAATGCTAGAATTATAAAACAAGCTGACAGGATTCTCCTGCTAGCCCACAAATCCTCCATCTCAAACAAAACTCAAGAATCAGATTTTTTGCCAGAAGGTATATGGCTCCAGACCATTTATATAAAATAAACACTGAATGTCCCTCTGTTTGGAGGTGTAAAACACACAGAGGCATACTCTTGCATATGTTTTTGGAACACCCCCTTTTTGCTTTTTTATGGGACTCATTGATATGTCACAAAATGTCACAAAATGATGGATATACATCTGAGGAAAGACCCCCTTTAATGCTTCTTCCATGTCAATCTCCTCTTTATCAAAAATTATACATACTTACTGCTAATTTATTTAGTTAGCAAACATCCTCACCCACACCAGGGGAAGACCTATCAGTCGACCTATATCACAGAAAGGAAAAAAATAGGAATGCCTGGTTCTACTGGGTTAACTTTTAATATACTCCAGAAAATAACACTTTTCTATAATCATAATCTACCCCAGCATCACTCTGCTAATATCCTACCTGCCCTCATCTGTGCACTGTTGACTCCCCATCCCACTGTCCCCCTGATGTAGGCTTTCTATGCTTTCCTAATCACCCAAGATTTCTTTCTAGCCCACTTTTTTCAAATTCCAATTTCCTTTATTTTATTCTCTTTCCCCTATTGCTGCCTTCTTCTTCCTTTCCTTGTACATGTAAGAATCCCTTTATCCACCTTTTCCATCCTCCCTTTTTTTTAATTTTTAAAACATCACAGGAGAAGTTGGGCCAATTTTGTGTCTGTATTCAGAAATGCATTAATGATATCTATACAGAATGATCTTCCACAGTCTTTTTGCCTTAGTGCTCTTTTAATGTTTGTTCACATTCCTGCCAATTTTTGTCCACTACTGTGTGCGTTCTATTTACGGTATCTTGCATTGCATCATGTTTACTTGCTTCTGTATTGACATGGTTTACCTACTTTAAAGCCCCGTCTCTGTATGCCTATTGGTAAAAAAATACAAATGTAAAAAAAAAAAAGAAAGGAAGCAAACAATAAAAAAAATGAAGTGGGATGTGTTATGGGTTTTTAAAGGGTCCCCTGCCCCCAAAAAATTGCATAAGGTCCCCCCAAATCCGGAGTTGCAAATTAGCTAATACTCTTGAAAAGATTGCATTTAGTGATGTACTGGCCACCAAACTCAATATGGGATATAATTTACATTAACATGAGAAGAGAGAGATAGTACAGAGAGTACAGAGAGAAAATTCACATTACTTTTATTTAGATTCAGGGCTCTTGCACACAGGTGGCTGAGCCCATTCAGTGTAATTGCAACCCAGGCGCAATGTATTTGTCCAAAGACACATGGTGGATGGGAAGCATTTTATTAAAGTACATGATATAGAACCGGATGTGGACACAATTTAATAAGGACTTTATATTTGTATTTTTTAGCACTATTTTATGTTCACAAAACTTATCACAAATAGCACATTGATATATGAACTGTATGATTTTATTTTTACAGGTTTTTGTTTTTTTGGAATGCATTATTAGCACTGTAGTGTTTTAAATTTATATAATCTATCATATATAAGGTTATGGAGGTGTCTAGTTTAAGAGCACCTTCTTTATAATTTTGGTTTTAATCTTTTCAAGAGAATTAGCTAATTCACAACTTTGTACTCTATATAGTGCATGCCTGGATGCTACACTCTGTACATACCATGCTCCTGAACCCTGCACTGTGTACATAGTGTGCTCCTGAACTCTGTATGTAGCACTGTATACGTAGCACATTCCTGACCTCTGCACTGTGTACGTAGCACACTCCTGATCTCTTCATTGTGTACATATAGCGCATTCCTGATCTCTGCAGTGTACATAGCACACTCCTGATCTCTGCACTGTGTATGTAGCACACTCCTGATTTCTGCACTGTGTATGTAGCACACTCCTGATTACTGCACTGTGTGCGTAGCACACTCCTGATCTCTGCACTGTGTGCGTAGCACACTCATAATCACTGCACTGTGTACGTAGCATACTCCTGATCTCTGCACTGTGTACGTAGCACACTCCTGATCTCTACACTGTGTACTTAGCACACTCCTGATCTCTGCACTATATCCCTCCACAAGAAAAAAAGAGTCCCCAGCCTTCTGGCATCAATAGAGGATGTACAGGCACAAAAAAAAAAAAATTGTGACATATGCAAATAGTGGCATCTGAATTTTGGGGGTGCTATGTACACAGTGCCGAGGTCAGGAGTGTGATACGTACACAGTGCAGGGATCAGGAGTGTCTTTGGGCAAATCCAAAAATAAACGTGTTGCACCACCAATGATACAAATGCTCACTCACCAGAGCCCGAAGGCCCGCTGGACCACAAAGCGTATATAATAATATCAAAATCTGCCAACGTGGCACTCCCAATTGATTCCTCTCCAATTTTCAGATGTTCCTTCCCCTTCAGTGGGATATGCATCAATTACCCAGAAAGAAAATAACACGGTATTCATGCAAGACAGTTTTATATTTAAAATTTCCACTTAAAACCAATCCCCCATTAAATGCGTTTACATGTCAGGGTGCCCAGACCAGCACCAGCTCGACCAGCATAAACGTGTGTATCTAAGTATAATATCCACCGCACTGCTGCTGAATGGTTCAGATAAAGGCACCGTCTTTCTCACCAGATTCCGGTGTGCGTCTCACTGTTCGAACGGATGTGACATCACCTACGGTCCACGGGAATGTCAACAGTGATCCCACCTTTATGCATTTAGCTGTATAGCGTCATCAGGAAGTGCCTAGCCCCTACTAATGTCAGAAACCATGAACCAGACTGTCAGGGAAATGGCCGTGTTGTGGGGAATTCCGCCAGTAACCGTCATGGTGGCAGGCGAGTCTAGTGAGCACGCCCTGATCTTGTGGGAACACCCCCCCATCCTATTTAAACCTGCCACTGACACTTGCAGTTTGCTGGATTATCAAACAGCTCCTGTGTTCCTGTGCCTTGTATACTCTGAAGACCCCTGCTTGATCTCTGCTCGGCTTGACCTGTGTTCCTGTTTATCTCCTTGCTCTGACCCCGGCTTGGCTGACTACTCTCCGATCTCCAGCCCTCTGTGTATGACCCGGCTTGTTCCTGTACCTCTCTCGGACTGTCTTTTGGTATCTGACCCCTGGCCTGGCTGCGGACCCTGTTCCTGGTTTACCCTGCTGTTACCGTTCAAGACTTCTCTCCGCACGGCTGCCACAACGCACTCTAGCTACTTACAGCCAACCAGCCAGCTTGCAGTATCCCTGGCAACCCCTGCACCTCTGTGCATTGCATTCCCTGTACCCAAATCCAGGGACGCGCTGCACTCAGCCGCAAGGGGTGCCCTCTCAGCAACCCGGCCTCACACTACAGACTTGACAGTATAATCCAGCCATGACTGAGGCCGGTGGAGGTGCGTCCCCATTAGAGACTTTGTGCCAACAAGCCACCACTCTGACCCAAGCAGTTCAGAAATTACAGGAAGGTTATCTGCAACTAATGGATAAGTTGCAACACCTGTCAGAGTCATCTGCTCACGAACAATCCTCTGCAGCTCCCTTGATGATGTTCCCGCCTCCAGAACTCCGAGTTCCCATTCCGGAGCGATTCTCCGGAGACTGGAAAAAGTTCAGATCCTTCAAGACTGCCTGCCTATTGTACCTAGCCCTGCAACCCCGGACTTTTGCTTTAGAGACTGTTAAAGTCGGGTTCCTCATCTCTTTGCTGTCCGATGAACCTCAGGCCTGGGCCCATAACTTATGGGAACAAAAGAGTCCAGTCATTTGCATGGTGGACGCATTCCTGGCAGCTATGGCACAACTTTACGAGGATCCCCAGCGTATTGCCACCACTGAAGCCGCACTGCACTCTCTGCAGCAGGGTAGGCGACCAGTAGAGGACTATACCCAGGACTTCTGGCGGTGGTCCGCAGACACAGCCTGGAATGAGGCAGCTTTACTACACCAGTTCCGCCTAGGACTCTCCGAATCCCTCAAGGACGAGTTGGCCAGGATCAAGATTCCCACTACACTCGAGGGTCTCATCCAATTATCCATCCAACTGGATCGACGTTTGCGGGAGAGACAGTCCGAACGATCACGAACCTGCAGACCCGCCAGTACAGCCACCTTTGGATCAGTTCCCAAGCAGATTGGCCTGTTAAGTTCCGCACTAACTCCTGATGAAAGATGTCATCGTATCCTAGCCAATCTCTGCCTCTATTGTGGAGGAAATGGACATTTCCTATGCGACTGTCCCAGGAAGTTCAAGAAGCCACCTACCTACTCTCCAGCATATTTCCAGGTTTCCGGGTCTCCCCCCTTACAACTCGTCCTTCCCATTTCACTGCAGTTGGGAGAAGAAGAGATCCGGCTCCAGGCTATAATCGACTCTGGAGCATGCAGTTGCTTCATGGACTTGAACCTGGCAAGGAACCTTAGGTTGCCCCTCCTCCACAAGAAATGGGGTCTGGAAGTCCGTTTAGCAGATGGCACCCTACCTAACTCCGGCCTTGTTACTCAAGAGACTTCTCCTCTCCTTATTACCTCTCCCGATGGCCATCGGGAATTCATACGTTTTGACGTTTTGAGTTCACCTATGTCTCCAATTATCTTGGGTATCCCTTGGCTTCAAGCCCATAACCCCCAGATCGATTGGATCAAGAAGGAAGTCCTGTTCACTTCCCCCTATTGCCAACAACATTGCCTCATCCCTGCATCCAGAGATACCACCAGTTGTCTGACAGTCCAGTCGGTATCCTCCACTAATCAGGATGTACCCCAGGTGTACCATGAATTCCTGGACGTTTTTGATAAGAGAAAGGCCGATGTTCTACCACCACATCGGCCATATGGTTGTCCTATCGAGCTGCTTCCAGGGGCCAAAGTTCCATTTGGACGTATATTCCCCCTCTCTCTGAAGTGGAATTGGGGACACTATGACAGTACATAGATGAAAATTTGGCAAAGGGCTTCATCCGTCCTTCTTCTTCTCCTGCCGGTGCCGGCATTTTCTTTGTCGAAAAAAAGATAAGACTCTAAGACCATGTGTGGACTATAGGAAATTAAATAAAATCACCATAAAGAACCGATATCCACTCCCACTGGTCCCTGAACTCTTCCAGAGACTTCATTCAGCCCAAGTGTTCACCAAACTCGACCTCCGGGGTGCCTACAACCTCGTTCGCATCCGTGAGGGCGACGAGTGGAAGACAGCATTCAGAACAAGGTTCGGGCACTTTGAGTATTTGGTGATGCTGTTTGGGCTCTGTAATGCCCCGGCTACTTTCCAGCACTTCGTAAACAACATCTTCTGGGAATATCTTGACTACTTCGTCATCATCTATCTGGATGACAGCCTTATCTTCTCAGCCACCTTGGAGCTCCATCAGACTCACGTAAAGACAGTTTTACTCACACTAAGCAGAAAAGTGTGAATTTGAAAAGAAATCCATACAATTCCTAGGGCTCATCATCTCTACTGCTGGTGTAGCTATGGATCCACAGAAAGTGCAGGCAATCCTAGACTGGCCAACTCCGTCAAACAAGAAGGGTGTACAAAGGTTTGTAGGGTTTGCAAACTTCTATAGAAGGTTTATAAGGAACTTTTCTTCCATCATCTCGCCCATAACCCAAGTAACCCGCCTACATGTTTGCTTCCTGTGGTCCTCCGAAGCCCAATCTGCCTTTGAGAAACTGAAGTCTTTGTTTACTTCTGCACCAATTCTTCAACACCCTGATCCTGCCCTGCCCTATATTTTAGAGGTCGATGCCTCAGAGGTAGCTACAGGAGCAGTACTTTCACAGCGCCTGGGACCCAAGTCTCTGCTTCACCCTGTGGCCTTCTCCTCCCGGAAAATGAGCCAGGCCGAGAGGAATTACGACGTAGGTGATCGCGAGCTTCTGGCCATTAAGACAGCCTTAGAAGAGTGGAGATACCTTCTTGAGGGAGCCACGCACCCAATAATGATATTCACCGATCACAGAAACCTCGAGTACCTCCGCACTGCCAAACGCCTGAGACCCCGTCAAGCTCGCTGGGCTCTGTTCTTTTCACGATTCAACTTTCACATCACCTACCGCCCTGGCTCCAAGAGCGGCAAGGCCGATGCTTTATCCCGAATGTTTCCTGATACCCCAGAAGAAACAACATCCAGTACGATCTTGTCTCCACAGAACTTTCTTTTGATTCAACCTGGTCTAAGCTCTTCTCTTAAACAGGCCTCCCTCCAATGCCAGGAACCAGAGACTTCCTCTTTAAGAAGTCAGGGGGGTATCTCTGGTATCAGGACAAGATCTTTATTCCACAACAAGCCAGAATCCAGGTCTTACAAACTTTATATGATCATCAACTTGCTGGCCACTTCGGTGTACGGAAAACTATGGTTCTTATTCAGCGATCCTTTTGGTGGCCTACCTTGAAAACTGATTGCAAAAAGTATGTAAGCTCCTGCACTACCTGCCAGCGAAACAAGGGGTCCAACATTAAGTCTTGGGGTCTGCTATGTCCTTTGCTGGTACCAGAACAACCATGGAGGAATATATCTATGGACTTCGTAGTAGAGCTGCCACCCTCTGAAAGATTCACAACGATTCTAGTTGTTGTAGACCGTCTGTCCAAGATGTCACACTTCGTGCCTATGATAGGTACTCCTTCCGCTGCAGACCTTCATAAGAGAGATAGTCAGACTTCACGGCCTTCCTGACAGTATTGTGTCGGATAGAGGGGTCCAATTTACTTCCCGATTTTGGAAAGAGCTCTGCAAAGTTTTGTCTATTGAAGTTTGCCTATCCTCTGCCTATCACCCCCAGAGCAACGGTCAGACTGAAAGAACTAATCAGACCTTAGAACAATATTTACGCTGTTTTTGCTCCACTTCCCAGGATGACTGGTCCTTGTTACTCCCCTGTGCGGAGTTCGCATACAATAACTCAGTACACTCAACCACCGTTTTGGGCCAACTATGGGTTCCATCCTTCATTTCTACCTAATGTCATTCCAGAGACCTCAGTTCCAGCAGTTCAAGACAGGATAAAATCCATTCAGACTAACTTTCAAACTCTCCGGTTAACCATGCAAGAGGACTACAAGGAACAATATGACAAAAAGAGGGGGGAGAGCCCTAGCTTTAAGGTTGGAGATGAGGTTTGGCTCTCTTCGGCAAATCTTAAACTTCCTTGTCCCTCCCGGAAGTTGGGACCAAGATTTATTGGCCCATTCAAGATTAGACGGGAGATTAATCCAGTAGCTTTTGAACTGTCACTCCCGAGTTCTTATAAAGTGCACCCTGTGTTTCATGTCTCCTTACTTAAAGCTGTTATGTCTAGTCCTTTTTCAGGAAGGAAAGAAGATCCTCCGCCTCCAGTTTCTGTGGGAGATGAAACAGAGTATGAAGTTGAGGCCATCCTGGACTGCCGCCGGAGAGGTAGGATCATTCAATTTCTTATAAAATGGAAGGGTTACCCAGCAGAAGAAAGTTCTTGGGAACCTGCAGCCAATATACTTGCTCCTAGACTTTTGCAGAGATTCCGAGTTCATTACCCCGAAAGATGGGCCCGGTTGGGCATCCGGAGGTTGCCCCTTGGGGGGGGCACTGTCAGGGAAATGGCCGTGTTGTGGGCAATTCCGCCAGTAACCATCATGGTGGCAGGCGAGTCTAGTGAGCACGCCCTGATCTTGTGGGAACACCCCCCCGGCCTATTTAAACCTGCCACTGACACTTGCAGTTTGCTGGATTATCAAACAGCTCCTGTGTTCCTGTGCCTTGTATACTCTGAAGACCCCTGCTTGATCTCTGCTCGGCTTGACCTGTGTTCCTGTTTATCTCCTCGCTCTGACCCCGGCTTGGCTGACTACTCTCCGATCTTCAGCCCTCTGTGTATGACCCGGCTTGTTCCTGTACCTCTCTCAGACTGTCTTTTGGTATCTGACCCCTGGCCTGGCTGCGGACCCTGTTCCTGGTTTACCCTGCTGTTACCGTTCAAGACTTCTCTCCGCACGGCTGCCACAACACACTCTAGCTACTTACAGCCAACCAGCCAGCTTGCAGTATCCCTGGCAACCCGTGCACCTCAGTGCATCGCATTCCCTGTACCCAAATCCAGGGACGCGCTGCACTCAGCCACAAGGGGCGCCCTCTCAGCAACCCGGCCTCACACTACAGACTTGATACAGACCGAGACAGAAGTACAGTAAAATCACATTTGTTTATTAATAAAAATAAAAAGGTAAATAGAGTAAGCATAGTCAAAGCATAGCCAGAGTCCAGTAGCCGGATCAGGTAGTCAGCCAAGCCAGAATTCAGTAACTGGATCGGGTAATCAGCCAAGTCAGAGTTCAGTAACCAGATCAGGTAATCAGCCAGAAGTCAGGGATCCATGCCCACCTTTTGCCCACCCGTGCCATTGTGCCAACGCATATCGTCGTGCGCTGGTCGGGAAGGGGTTAAAGTCTTAAAAATAACAAACATGTTATACTTGTATCCTTAGATGCAGACAAGCAAAGAAAGTGTTTCCACCGCTCAGGCTGACACTGACCCAGGTGTAAGTAGAAGTTTCAGAGCAGAAGAGCTCCAGGTGCTGGCTGAATGCTAGGCAAAGCAGGCTTGAATGGAGGAGAAGATTTGGATGCCGCACACCGGATGTAGTTAAAAAACTTCACTTTATTGAAAAAATGGGATCATCAAAATGACAAGACTGTCATAGCTATGAGTAAGCACTCAGTCCTGAGTGCGAAACGCGTCAGCTTACCTGTACTTTCTGCATGACAGTCTTGTCATTTTGATGATCCCATTTTTTCAATAAAGTGAAGTTTTTTAACTACATCCGGTGTGCGGCATCCAAATCTTCTCCTCCATTCAAGCAAACATGTTATACTTACAGTGCAGTGGATTTCCACAGAGCTAACCAGATCCTCCTCTTCTCGGGTCTCTCACCGGTACTCCTGGCCCCTCCTTCCTGTTGAGTGCCCTCACAGCAAGCAGCTTGCTACGGGGGCATCCAAGCCGAACCGCAGCTTCCTGTGTTCATTCAGACACAGAGCCGTGGCCCGGCCCCACCCCCTTTCTCTCCTCAATGGCTTACTGACTTTGATTGACAGCAGTGGGAGCCAATGGCGCCACGCTGCTGTCTCAGCCTATGAGGAGGGAGAGCCCCGGACAGCCGAGTCTCTCGCGCAACATTGCTGGATTGAGATGGGGCTCAGGTAACTATTTAGGGGGCTGAGGGCGGCTGCTGCACACAGAAGGCTTTTTATCCTAATGCATCCAATGAACCAGGTACTGTATGCACCCACGGAACCTACGGGAATCAAGAATGGATTGTACCTCATACTCCTCATGGTTCTCAACCTGTATAGGGTGAGGACGTGGCACCGAGGTGGTAAAGCGGTTGCAGACCAACGGTTTCAATAAGGAGACATGAAACACATTTGAGATGCGCATACTAGGAGGAAGGTCCAACGTGTAAGCCACTGGATTAATCCTGCAAAGGATACGGAAAGGCACAATAAACCGAGGTGTGAAATTCAGTGAGGGAACACGAAGTCGGAGGTTGCGAGATGACAGCCAGACCCTGTCCCCAACCTGGTAGGAAGGCGCAGGCAGGCGTCTGCGGTCAGCATGGAGTCTGTACCTATCATTAGCATAATGCAAAGCCTTCTGGACTTGTGCTCAAGTGGAACGAAGACCACGGAGATGCTTCTCTAGCGCAGGAATACTCTGCGGAACAAACGAGTCAGGCAACATGGAAGGTTGGAAGCCATAACTCACCATAAACGGAGACAATCGGGAAGCAGAATTCAAGGCACTGTTGTGAGCAAACTCTGCCCATTCTAATAGGTCTGACTAGTTGTTGTGGTCAGAAATATAGCAACATAGGAATTGCTCCATGGACTGATTGGCTCGTTCTGTGGCCCCATTAGAGTGCGGGTGATATGCAGAGAAGAAAGCAAGCTGAATTCCCAGCTGTGCACAAAAGGCTCGCCAGAACCGGGACACGAACTGACTACCCCTGTCCGAGACAATCACCTTGGGTAGCCCATATAAGCGAAAGATCTCCCGAGCAAAAATGGAGCCAGTTCCTTAGAAGTGGGCATACAATGACACATCTTTGAGAACCGGTCAACCACAATAAGGATGACTGTGTTGCCTTGGGAGTTGGGCAACTCCACAATAAAAACCATAGACAGGTGGGTCCAGGGCCTCTCTCCTTCGGGTATGGGTTGTAGGAGGCCCACTGGAAGGTGTCGTGGAGTCTTACTCTGAGCACACATGGAACAGGCAGCTACGAAGACAGTTACATCAGCACGTAGGCTAGGCCACCAGAATTGTTGGGAAATGGCCCAAATGAGTTGATTCTTACCAGGGTGGCCAGCTGCCTTGGGAGAATGGTAAGTCTGGAGCACGGCAGTATGGAGGCACTCTGGGACAAAGCAGCTGTCACAAGGTTTCTCAGGAGGAGCATCGACCTGAGCAGCAAGAATTTTGTCACCCAAAGGAGAAGTAAGACTGGTGTGAACTGTAGCCAGAATATGATCAGGAGGAATCAAAGGAACCGGAACCGACTCCAACTTGGAAGTGGAGGAAAATTGTCTTGACAATTACATTCTTAGTGCCGAGTAAGAATGAGACAATGTAATTGAAACTTGACAAGAAAAGATCCCATCGCGCCCTTCTGGGTGTCAGAGGCGTTTAGCCTCAGACAAGAATGTGAGATTCTTATGGTCAGTAAGAATGAGAACCGGCACAGTGGTACCTTCGAGGAGATGTCTCCATTCTTTCAGAGCTAAAATGATTGCCAACAGCTCTCTGTCACCAATCTCGTAATTGCACTCGGCAGGTGACAATTTCTTGGAAAAGTAGCCACAAGGATGCATAGCACTCTCAGAGGTAGAACGTTGAGACAGAAGGGCGCCAATACCTCTCTCAGAAGCATCAATCTCAAGGATAAAAAGTAACGTAGGATCAGGATTTGCCAACACAGGAGCAGAAACAAAGGCAGCCTTGAGACTTTCAAAGGCCTTAATGGACTCCGGAGACCAACTCTGTGGGTTACCGTTCTTTATAGTCATATCGGTCAGAGGCTTGACCAGAGACGAGAAGTTACGAATAAACTTCCGATAATAGTTGGCAAAACCCAGGAAACGCTGCAGAGGACGTAACCCCACGGGTCGAGGCCACTGTAGAACTGCCGAAAGTTTCACTGGGTCCATCGAAAAACCAGCAGTGGAAATGACATAGCCCAGGAATTTAACCTGTTCCCGATGGAACTCACACTTCTCCAGTTTTATAGAGATTGTTCTCTCTTAATTTCTGAAGCACACAACAGAAATCTGTGTGGTGGCTCTCCAGGGAGGATATCATTGAGATAAACCACCACACATAACTGCAACAAATCTCAGAGGACATTGTTAATAAATTCCTGGAAAACTGCCGGGGAGTTCCTGTTCTGGTATTAAACGCAGTTTTCCACTCGTCGCCCTCCTTAATCCTCACGAGATTGTAAGCCCCTCTCAGATCAAGTTTAGTGAAAACCGTTGCTCCCTTGAGGCGGTCAAATAGCTCTGTAATCAATGGGATCGGGTAGGCATTCTTAATCATGAAACGATTGAGACCCCTATAATCAATACAAGGTCTCAGTTCACCGCTCCTCTTCTTCACAAAGAAGAATCCAGCACCAGCAGGAGATGAGGATTTGTGGATGAAATCCCGAGAAAGTTTGTCTGCAACATACTCCTCCATGGCTTTATCTTCCAAGACCGACAAAGGGTAAACCCGGCCATGATGGGGAGTGGCACCAGGTTGAAGGTCAATTGCGCAATCATACGAGTGTGGAGGCAAACTACCGGCTTGACCTTTGTCAAAGACATCGCTAAAATCACGGTACTCTGGCAGGGAGGAGAGTGAAGAGGTACACAGGACCTTGGCTACTTTCCGGAAGCATGTTTCACTGCATTGTGGTGACCAGGAGAGAACCTCAGCACGGAGCCAATCAAAAGAGGGGTTGTGCCTCTGTAACCAAGGATAACCAATAACCAGCGGAAACTTAGGAGAGGAAATCACTTGGAATTGGATTATCTCATGGTGAAGAGCCCCTACGGCCATGGACAACGGAACCATCTCATGAGTCACATGGGCAGGCTGTAGAGGCCTCCCGTCAAGACCCTCAATGGCAAGTGGAGTGTCACGCAGCTGCAGTGGAATTGAGTGCTTTGATACAAAGGCAGCATCAATGAACAGGCCTGCAGCCCCAAAGTCGATTAGAGCCTGTATCTCGATAGACGACTTAGACCAAGAAAGGGTGACTGAAACCAGGGGCTTATCCTTCTGGATAACTGGGGACGACACAACACCATCTAAGGTCTGTCCATGACAGGACCTCAAGGACCTCAAGGGTCGGGTGTTCCCAGGACGGGTAGGACAAGACTTCAAAAAGTGACCTGCCTGGCTACAATAAAGGCACAATCTCTCCCCCCTCCTAAAGGCTCTCTTATCCGCAGAGAGACACATGAAGCCCAAGTGCATGGGTTCATCTTCACTGACCGACTCGGTACCAGGAGGCATGGGAGGTGAGGGAGGCACGGGTGGGACTGCAAAGCTCGGAGGCAAACGTACAGGAGGCTTCCACAAGCGCTCCTTAAAAGAAAGTCTTTCTCTGAGTCTGGAGTCAATAAGAATGGCAAACGAGATCAAGCTCTCTAGCTCAGTGGGTATATCTCGGGCTGCTATCTCATCCTTGATTAAATCCAAGAGACCATGAGAAAAAGCAGCCACGAGGACCTCATTGTTCCAAGAAACCTTTGCTTCCAGAGTACAGAACTCAATGGCGTAGTCGGCGACAGTTCTCGTACACTGTTTGATGGACATGAGGCACTTGGCAGCAGAAGCGGAGCGTGCGGGAAAGTCAAATACCCTTTTAAAGGAGGCCACAAACTCAGGGTAAAACACAGGTTTTTGCGTCTCCCATAGAGGGTTAGCCCAGGCCAAGGCTCTCTCAGAAAGCAAAGATATCCCGAACCCTACTTTGCTTCTGTCCGTGGGAAACAGCTGGGGCAGCATCTTAAAGTATATCTCAACTTGATTGAGAAACCCTCTGCATTGAACTGGATCATCTCCAAATCGCTGGGGAAGCAGGGTGGAACCAGACATACCTCTTATGGAGGTAATACTCAAGGCGGGTGTCTGCACAGAGACTGGCACAGCAGCAGGGACAGCCTGCAACTCAGATTTTACAGGAGCAGCCACAGTGGGGGATTCCAAGTGAGCTCTGCGACTCAGGAGCGTTCGTAATGCCGTGGCAAAATGATCCATGCGGTGATATTGCTCATCCAATCTGGAAAAAATATTACCAACAAGTGGATTGACTGTAGCTTCTGAATTCATGGCCTTCGCCTACTGTCAGAAACCATGAACCAGATCGAGACAGTAGTACAGTAAAATCACACTTGTTTATTAATAAAAATAAAAAGGTAAATAGAATAAGTAGTAGTCAAAGCATAGCCAGAGTCCAGTAACCGGATCGGGTAGTCAGCCAAGCCAGAGTTCAGTTACCAGATTGGGTAATCAGCCAAGCCAGAGTTCAGTAACCAGGTCGGGTAATCAGCCAGGCCAGAAGTCAGGGATCCAAGTAGAGGAACAGCAAGCAGGATAAGGAGCCAGAAGGATATCAGCAAAGCCAGTCTTTAAACAATGAACGCAGGAGATGGTTTCTTGTGATGTGACCAAGGCGAAGGCAGGAATGAAGTGAGCTGGAGATCTTTAAGTAGGCGGGACTGACGAGCAGATCTACAACAGCTGGTTAACTGTGGAGAGAGATGAGAGCTGGCAATTAGCCGACAGCTGAGCGGCCAGCTCAGAGAAGGAAGGGCTGAGCCAGCCCTGATAACTAAGCATTCTTTATGCTAATTTATGTTATTGCTTTTGTTCTTCCATTTTAATGCTTGCCTCTTTACCCACCATATCGATTGACAATATATTAATTTTGCCCTTACTAACTGATTCAGTGCCTGTTTTCTTGGATATGGTAGTATTAATGGTTACCAGATATTACTTTCAGTGATTTTCTGTGGTATTGCATGCTTTGTACACTCAAACTAATGTGTCAGAGGGTCTGAAGTTCTTATGTACAGTTCTTACGTACAGTTTCCTGCTGTACGTAGTGCATGTGCACTCTGTTGATGGCCACTGCAGCTAAATACATATTTGAATTACATACTTGTGAACTCTTTTTTTTGCCAAAGAATTCTGTTCATTCAGTATTGTGATGTCCCTCCCCTCTCCGCCCAACCTCTGACTAGACAATGAAAGAGCAGCTGTGATACCAAAGAAATCACCATCCTACTCTTTATTCTTGTCAGTGGGCTCCTAGCGTTAGACTGACAGCACTGTGCAATGCAGTAGAGCATATTACAGAAGGGAAATATTAGGACAGGTATGTATGCCAGTGTTATGTACGTTATATGGCTTTTTATGAAAAAATAACTGAATTAATTTGTTTTTTTTAATGTCTGACTACAGTTCATGTTAAACTCATCTCTACATTATGCCTGCCAACCATCTCTGCCTAATGAGAAGATGGGTCACTGGAGAAGGCTTTTCTTCATGACCACCTCAAGCCATTGGATAGAACCTTATTATTCTTTTACCTAAACTGTAATAACGTCCTTTTTATAATCTTCTTCATTACTAATGCTACTCATGTGTTACTGTTCTAGCACAGTGAATATCAAAATACAGTAGGTGACTAAAGGTAGGTCGATAAATGGGAGTATTACTGCTTGGGTATCTGACCTCAACCATATTGACAGTCCCCTTGACTTCAGGATATAGCTGTCCTGTTCTGTCATTTGTAAAGAACAGTCTGTATTTTGCCCTTCCACTTTGTTAATGATATTTTGCTGTTAGAATGTTTTATGAAGAAAATCCTAACAAAAATGTGGCACATCAAAGTTCATGGTGTAATTAATCTTCAAAGGCTTACAAATAGAACAGATTAACCTTCTTATAGTCTCATTTCTGTATAAAACATTCCTACTTGTGTGATGATTTGTAATAAATATCATGTGTACATGATTCTATATTTGAACCACAGTTTAACATTCTTTCAAGGATAATTAACTATTAAGACTTTTCATCTCAGCAGGCATCCTTTATTAACAAGTTCTGTCATGCTTGGAAGGAAAACTACTCCTTGTGTAAAGTTAGAGTACACTAAGATTAATTTAATGGTCCAAGTAAAATGAAAAAGGTTGGAATAAAACAAGTGTTATGCAGGCAATTTTATGTATAGCTGAACTTTTTATATTTTACAGCATATACAGTATCATGTCCCTCACTCAGACAGGGTTAAGCTGCCTATAGGCATAAAAACACATTTCTTAGGTGCGGCCCTATCATGTTTATGGAAAGGAAAAAACATCTTAATAGATTAAAATACACGTTCCAAACAGTATTATGCCGCGTACACACGATCGGACATTCCGACAACAAAATCCTGGATTTATTTCCGACGGATGTTGGTTCAAACTTGTCTTGCATACACACGGTCTCACAAATGTTGTTGTAAATTCCAAACGTCAAGGGCGCGGTGACGTACAACACGTATGACGAGCCGAGAAAAATTAAGTTCAATAGCCAGTGCGGCTCTTCTGCTTGATTCCGAGCATGTGTGGAATTTTGTGCGTTGGAATTGTGTACACACGATCGGAATTTCCGACAACGGATTTTGTTGTCGGAAAATTTGAGAACCAGCTCTCAAATTTTTGTTGTCGGAAATTCCAACAACAAATGTCTGATGGAGCCTACACACAGTCGGAATTTCCGACAACAAGCTTACATCGAACATTTGTTGTCTAAAATTCCGACCGTGTGTACGCGGCATTATTCTTTCTGAATTATCCTTTCACCCCATGTAAGCTGCTCTCCTCTTCCTCCCTCCATAAGAATAAACATGAACATTCAGTTCAGCCAAATGTTTGGTTGTATGGCACTGCCAGGACACAGAGGTCAGCCATATGGTGTCTCCATACAGTGCCAAAAAACATACTCACCTCCTTGAAAGATTTCTTTTTTAAGTGTCATAGAACATTGAATGATAATGGATTATTATGATTTTATTTTTTTACAGTTACCAACAAAAATAGGCTTCCATATGAAAGAGAAACCACTCCAGGCAAGCTTTAAAAGATTTAAATTAATTATAATAAAATAAATAAATAAATAATTTTAAGAGTATACACCCCCTTCAAGTTAGGATTGTGTAGCTGCACCTCTGGCAGCAGTTTGATTCTTGAATCTGTCTGGATAAGTCAACTTTGCGCATCTGAACATTGCAGTTGTTGTCCATTCCTTTTTTTAAAGCTGCTCAGGCTTTGTCATTGGGATCATGGGTGAGAAGCCTTTCTTAATTCGAGCCACAAATTTTCCATTAGATTGACATCTGAACTCTGACTTGGCCATTCTAGAACATTAGCGTTGGTGGAAAACTTGACTGGAGGAACTTGACTGACCTCAACCCAAGAGAACGCCTTTGGAACGAATTAAAATGGAAATTGCGAACCAGGCCTTCTTGTTCAACATCAGTGCCTGACCTCACAAATGCGCTTCTGGAAGAAAGGTCAAACATTCCCATAGACACACTCCTAAACCTTGTGGACAGCCTTCCCAGAAGAGTTGAAACGGTTATAGCTGCAAAGGGTCGGCCAACTCAATATTGAACCCTACTGACTAAGACTATAAAAGTAAGACTATATATATATATATATATATATATATATAGATAGATAGATAGATAGATAGATAGATAGATAGATAGATAGATAGATAGATAGATAGATAGATAGATAGATAGATAGACACGTATAAGCAATATAATGTATACATTTTTATACATTGTCTTCTATCTCAGGCCCTTATGACGGGGGCATTATTGGACCCCCCCCAAAATATGTTGGCTACTCTTTTGATTGTCCCCCTGCCCCTTACTGATATAAAGTCATATCTGGATCTTTTAACAGTAGTGTTCTTCCTATTGGCTGACCAGGTCCTCACAGGTTTCAAAAGACAAAACTGCAGTGATGATCTCAGCAAGAGGAGAACAGCCAGCAGGTGCACATCTGCATCAACAGTATTGACGAAGGACACGAGCTGCAAATTTAGATATGTATACGATTGCTTCAGAAGGCAGTAAAATAAAAAACACTGAATGGATGGGGGGGTATAGGTTTCACTCAGTGATCAGCTTTAAAGAGTATACCGAAGATTTGCTGTATTTGATAATTGGTCATTAAATCTCAAATATTCTCATTTGGGTTTTTTAAACGTTACTTTTATTGTCCTTATTGAAAATATATAATGTGTGACTGTCTTTGAACACATTTGCCGTCACACAACCATAGCGCCTAAACTGATTTCTATACTTTATTTGCATCTTAATTGTCCTTCTTCTCCTGTTAGACATGCCTACATGGTGAGGTGGGAGGCGGACTTAAAGGCACACAAAACTGAGGAAGAATGGTCTCGGACTTGGTCCATCACTGCGGCTTGCACTATTAATATTACGACTCTGAAGTCTGCCTATAAGGTCCTGACCAGGTGGTATATGGTACCTACCGGACTTGCTCATATAATCCCTGAACATTCTGGTTTATGCTTTAGGGGCTGCCAAACAGTGGTAGATGTCCTCCATACATGGTGGACCTTCCCGATGCTAGGCCGTTTTTGGTCTAAAGTGTTCACCCTACTATACAAATGATTTGGAGTTTATTTGCCCAAAGACCCATGTTTCGCTTTCCTACACTTCAAACCTCCAAACCTCACCAAAAACCAATTCAAATTGGCACATTACGTACTTTTGGCCTCTAAACTAACCATCACTAAAGCCTGGGGGAAACAGTTCACTTACTTTTCTGAAGTTGAAACTAGGTTGGATGGTTTTTATATCAATGAACACTTGACAGGCACCATTACCAACAGCCACAGGAATTTGCCAGCCTCCCTCCCCTCATCAGTGGCGGTCCATAAGGAGCACAGGGGTGCCGCCCCTCTAGTTTGCATGTGGGGCGCCAGACTCATAGCTTTCTATTAGTTTTCTTTTTTTCAAGCACATAATTAGAGCCTGAGGCTCTAATAGGCTTAAAAAGGTTGGGCTTGGGGCACAGATCACTGCCCCCCATACCCACCCACTTGTGACACTAGCAAATCAATATTCGCTATTGGTTTCCAGCTTCTCCTCCCAGCCAATCAGGGCAGGAGGTGGATCTGCAGAAGACCAGGTTGGCCGGGAGGAGAAGCCGGGGAAGCCACGGCGGTGGATGGGGTGAGTGCAGACCTGGGGGTGGTTTGTTTGCCACCCCCCCCAAAAAAGTTTAGCACCAGCCGCCACTACCTCACCATCCATTTCCTCTTCTCTCCTCTAGTACAGGCCTTTCTCTTTCTTTCCTGTTTTCTCTCCCCATCTTTCCCTTTTTTCCATCTTTCTTGGTTGACTGTCTTAGTCTACTTGTCCCACACGCATGATGTGACTTTTGATATCAAAACTCTGTGTACTGATTTGTTAGTCTTCCCCTTGGTTTGGGATATGCTCCAGCAACAACGTCACATCTTCACTGATCGTTCAGTGTTTATTAGATACCAATTTGCCATAATGTTGATCCATGTACTTAGCTTATTTTCTCTGTAACCACAATGCAGACGGTTTGATCTGTACTAAATGCTCAAACCGATAGGAATAAAATAGTGACGAATCGCCGCTCCGACTTACGTTTCACCACACTTGGCGTCTTTAGGAAGTCACTTTCCGAAGACACCAAGTACGGTGAAACGTATGTTAGAGCGGCGATTCATCACTTACATAATTCCTATGCGACCCTTATCCAGGCCCAGCATGGAGAACAAAGCGTGGAGAACACGCTGGCGTTACGCCAACATTCTTTATCCACACATGCTGTAGATCCCAAGTGCAAGGTCAGGCACTGTCACATGTGAGTGCAATAATTTCTAAGCTTGTTTTTCAATTACCAATAAACCTATTACACTATTAAGCCCTTCTTTGTGTTCCTGGTGGAGTACATCATTACCTCCCTAGCTAAACCTGAGGGATCATTGGAGTGGAATGATGGAACTCCAGAAACTGATGTGGTTTTCAAAAAGCGCATTTTGACCTCCAGTAATAAAGGGTCAAACACCTCTGGTGAGTTGCCATCTACCCTCTGAGCACCCGTGGTGAAGCAATCAGAAGACATATACATTTGGAAGCACTTTATATTATTGGTGTCGGGCACAGTCACATTGGAATTCATATTTGCATCTTTATTAATTCACATTTTTATATGTATACATTTATATATATTTTTCCACATATATGAAGAAACATGTATGGTTTCTGTTTCTGATGTTTCCTTTCTTGATATCTTATCCTGGAGTTGTTAAACATGCAGGAAAATTACGGTAAATGTTCTTTTTCACCTTTGGGAGCATTAGAATCACGTAGCCAATGAATAATATAATAATAACAAATATTTATTCGGGTAGAGCAGAGTAGCATAGGGGTAAATGATTTTTTAAGATAGGCAAACAAGCAGTTAAATGCCTAATTAATAAAAAAAAGGGGAATATTTGCGCTAACCTAAAACATGCAAAGTGACGTGACTGTATGCAGCAGCTCTGATAGCTTAAATACTAAAAGCTCAAGAAAAATGGAAAACAAAAAAGAGCGCGCATACAAAAGGCACATATATGAAAAATTATATAAGTAAATCTGTGCATACAAATTACAACGAACTCTGTAGTGCATATAATAAATGTGTTGAAAAAATATATATCAAAAAAGTCCTTCAATGTATAAATAGAAATATATATATATATGTGTATATATATATATATATATATATATATATATATATATATATATATATATATATATATATAAATATATTAGACCATAAACAATAAAAAGTCCATATGTTAATCACTGAATTCCAAAGAAGCATCAGATCTTCAATTGACAGAGTATTCCAATCATTCTGATATAAGGTGTAATATCACAAACTGCTTACCAGATTTGTAGGATCTCACATGATAGAGATCAAAAGCGCTTGTGCATCAGCCTGTCAGCAAACCCACAATCCACTTGTGGTCTTCTCATAAGAAGGAATAATCCACCCACTGCAGACGGACCATCAGAAGGAAAGCTCACTCCAGAGATCGCTCTCAGATAGGTAGGGATCTAAAAAGTCTCATTTAGTAGAGAACAGAGGAGGGCTTCATGGTGCAGTATGTTCCAAAGAAAAAATGTTATTTTTCAAACAGATGACACAGGCTTTACATTCAAAAAAACATCCATAGAAGCACAGTGAAAAAAAAAACCAAATTGAAACAGCTGCGGCTCAAGCCAGCTGGCTGTACAGCGTGATGACGTCACAAGTTATGCTCCAACGGACATGTTTCCCCATAGAAGGCATCAACTGGGAACGGAGATCATATTTATACATTGAAGGATTTTTTTTATATATATTTTTGACACATTTATTATATGCACTATGGAGTTTGTATTATTTTGTATGCACAGATTTACTTATATAATTTTTCATATATGTGCCTTTTGTATGCGCGCTCTTTTTCGTTTTCCAATGCCTAAACAAGCCTCCTACTTTAGAGGAGGAGCATTGAAAGGCACTCTGGCTCATATTGTCTGACTCTTCATCTTTCTGTTACAGCTGCAGGGATTGATTTACATTTCAATCACAAAAAGGAAACACTTATTCAATCACCTTATTACCTTATTCAATTACAGTATGTTACAGAGGGAAAATCTTGCCCCACCATCCTGGAATGAGGCATGGGCTGCCCCAGTGACCTGGCTCAAAGGATCAAATTGCCTGGTGAATAAAACATCAGCAGCATCAGGGTAACATATGAGACGGTAAGACTCCCACTTAGATCAAAGCTTAAGATCTCCTGTTACCAGGTGCTGCTACAGTGTGGGGATGTAATGGGGGCCAATGCCATTGTACAATATATCTAAAGTGCACTTTGAAACACATCCTATCACGATACGATTATGCGATGTCCAACATTGAAATCCTTGCATCGCTTGCGCTAGTAATTTACTTTACAGCTTTGAAGTATATGCAAGCAAAAATTCCAAGCCAGTAAACACTTGAAAAAGTACATGAGACTTTACTGGACTAGTTGTCATAATTATAGCTAGTTGTCATAATTATAGCTTTGTGTTATTTTTTTGTTTAGTGTAACACATATCATACCTTGTAACTTGTATCAATACATGGTTAGGACCACGAGAAGACTATGTGATAGAATGTGGGATCAAATTTGCAATACCAACTCAGGCAATGACACTAACTTGGCAAGGCATATCTCACAACTCCAATACTCAGTCTCTCAGCGATCAAATCATTGAAAGAATCAATTACCCTGCCCGAGGTGGATATTTTCTATTCTATGTAAAAGGGAGGTATACTGGATATTCAAACTTGACACAGGCATTCCTAGGGGTCTCAACTATGAATGAAATGTCACCCACTATTATGAATTATCTCTGCACCTTTTTGTTCTATTTTCTTCTTTCCTTTCCTTTTTACCCCTCCCCACCTCCCCTTTCCTAACATCTCAAAATTCATTCCTCTTTTATTTCCCCTGTGCATTCCTGACTGATTGAATAATGCCTATTTGGAAGAGGTTCTGCATAATCACACGTATTATCTTCTTTCGTGTTTTTCTTTCTGGGTTTTTAATAAGCAATTCCATTAAACATAGATAGTTTTTTTTTTTTTTTTAATGGGTGAGGGGCCTTCTTTGAGGTTCTTTATAGGGTACCCTTTGTTGTTGCTAGCTTTTTTTCTTCTTTAATAGGTTGGGAGTCAAATGTGCTTTACAATCTATGCCAAAACATGATATATATTTTGTCACACATGAAGAAGACTAGAAGTGGCTGTTGGCTGTACAAATTCTATTTTTTTATCCTGTGCAGTGCTCCTTGTTCTCTCTCCTTCACTCTCTCCCCCTCTTCAGTATCCATCTGTTTAAAAATCACTACAGCAGCCCATGATTTACTATATACTCTTGCTACCACAAGGAAATCCTTACCTCCATGACCAACCCCCATTGGTGGGGTGAAAGATATTGGATGGTGTGGCCTGGATGGTGTCAGGCTGAGGCTGTTATCACCTATTACATGCCAGGCTTGTATGGTGTGCGGTCGCTGAGATTTTTTTCCTCTATTCCTGCATATATCCAGCCACCATTGCATTTGTGGTTGGACTTTTTTCCGTTGGTTAGTATAAAAGTTGAGATTGAAAGAAATTCAATGTGTTGTTCTATAAATGTTCAATAAAAGGTATTCTGAGTCTCTAGTATATGATGTGACAGATGTCAGGCATGTAGAGCTGCTGTAATAAAACGTTCTGAGACAAACTCTGAAAATAAACAAGAAAAATGTGGCTCAAAATATCCTACTGTGTAACATTTATCTGAAAAGTCACTGTCCACAGGAGAGGAACTGTGCCACCACAAAATCAGAAGTTTGACTATTTTGACTTATAAAATGAACAATAATAATTATAATAATATTAATAATAGTTATTACTAACATTATATTTATACTGCTGCTGAATGTATTGCTATTCATATTTCTGCAGCAAGCCTTTA
Organism: Aquarana catesbeiana; assembly: GCF_042186555.1. Classification (NCBI taxonomy): domain Eukaryota; kingdom Metazoa; phylum Chordata; class Amphibia; order Anura; family Ranidae; genus Aquarana; species Aquarana catesbeiana. The sequence continues at coordinate 208,850,107 of NC_133326.1, read as the reverse complement.
TTATTGCTACCTGTTTGACATACTACTGTCTTTTCTACTGCTGTTGACTATATTCCTGTTCATGCTGCTGGTGAAGCTAAAAATACATATTCATACTAAACATAAAATTATGGCTAGAAATAGACCGAAAATGACATACAATAAGGAAGAAGCGCTGGTGTAGAAAGGAGGGGTTTGGGTTCCTGGAGAACTGGGCCGACTTCTCAGTCCGTTACCAGCTCTTTAGCAGGGATGGACTCCATCTTAATGGGGAGGGTGCAGCTCGGCTGGGAGAGAAGATGGCCGAAAAGTTAGAGGGGCTTTTAAGCTAGGTGATGGGGGGAGGGTCCAGACGTAGAGATAGCCAGTGTGGACAAAGTTTAGAGAGTAGTATTGGGGGCATTAGTAGTAGGTTGACTAAAGCACCTAAACCCACGGTAAGTAAATGAATAAGTCCTAATTGCAGCTTTAGAACAACCAGCAAGGAGAACATGACCGAACAAAACTACATGGCTTGTTCACTAATGCCAGGAGTCTGGCTGACAAGATGGGAGAACTAGAGCTACTGTTGTTGAAGGGGGATTTAGATTTTGTGGGAGTTTCAGAGACTTGGTTTAACAGCTCCCATGATTGGCTGGCAATCATTCAAGGGTATTCCTTATATTGCAGAGATAGGGAAGGTAAAAAAGGGGGAGGGGCATGCCTGTATATAAAGAATGAGGTACAAGTAAATGTGAGGGATGACATCACTAATGGAGCAAGGAAGGAGGTGGAATCCTTATGGGTAGAGCTTCAAAGGGAGGAAACCAAGGGGAAAGTAATACTGGGAGTATGCTATAGGCCCCCTAACCAGAGAGAGGAGGGGGAGGTGGATCTCCTATCACAGTTTGGAATGGCGGCAAGGATGGGAAGTGTCATTATAATGGAGGATTTTAATTATTCAGACACAGACTGGGCGGAAGGAACCACACATTCGGCTAAGGCTCGCCATTTTCTAAATGTCTTGCAGGACAATTTCAGATGGTAAATGCACCAACAAGAAACAATGTGCTACTAGACCTACTGATTACTAACAATACAGACCTGGTTGTGGACGTGGAAATAGGGGGCAACTTAGAAAATAGCAATCACAGGTCAATTAGTTTCAGCATAAATCACACAAATAGGAAACACAAGGGTAATACAAAGACACTGAATTTCAAAAGAGCCAACTTCCCTAAACTATGCTCCTTGCTAGAAGATATTAAATGGGATAAAATCCTAGGAACAAAGAACACAGAGGAAAAATGGGAGTGCTTTAAGAGCATATTGAATAAAGGCATTGGCCAGTGCATCCCAATAGGAAATACATTTAAAAGAGCTAACAAAAGTCCTGGGTGGCTTAACTCCAATGTAAAAATGTATATAAAAGGAAAGGAGAAGGCCTTTAAACAATACAAGGCTGAGGAGTCATCATCAGCATTCAAACTTTACAAAGAATGTAATAAGAAATGTAAGGGTATAATCAGGGCAGATAAAATAGAACACGAAAGACACATAGCGGAGGAGAGTAAAAAAAAAAACAAGAAATTCTTTAAGTATATAAAAGGAGGTCAGAACATATTGGCCCCATAAAGAATGATGAAGGCAATCTGCTTACAAAAGATTGAGAAATGGCAAAGGTTTTGAATTTATTCTTCTCCTCAGTCTTCACGAGGGAGACAGGGGAATTCAGAAACCAAGACTGCAAAGTTTATCCTTATGACATGACACAGGAAGCACCCTCATAGTTAACAGAGGATAGAATTAGAAATAGACTTAACATTAATAAATCACCAGGACCAGATGGCTTACACCTGAGGGTCCTACTATCACTGTTTTCTAGCTGGTCTAACAGCACTTTTGACGTAAAGGGACACTTTTTGGTTGCCATGGACAATGTTTCCAGGCAGAAAGAACAGTATATATAATATAAAACTGCATGCAGGGCACTGGACAAAGCACTAGGGACAAAAGGGATGTGAAATGATTTGATACAGTAATGTAATCTGTAAGATTACAGTGTACTGTATGTGTTATGACGCTCGCAGGGAATGGAGCCCGGCACACAGAGGCATCGTGCAGAGGACACAACCCACGGACACGGCGGGGGGACATCACAGGAGCCTGGGGACAAGGTAAGTAACCTACACCAGGATTCTGCAATGCAATCCCGAGTGTGGCTCAGGGTTACCGCTAATGGTACTGAAATGTATCCCCGAGCCACACTCAGGATTACCGCCAGGGAGGTTACTACATTTTATGCATTAAAGGGGTTGTAAAGGTAAAAATTTTTTCACCTTAATGCATTCTATGCATTAAGGTGAAAAAACTTCTGACAGAACCGCCGCCCCCAGCCCCCCCGTTTTACTTACCTGACACCTCGAAAGTCAGCTTCGCGTTCCCGACATCTGTTCCTCCGCTCACCCTGGCCGCTGATTGGCTGCAGTGGATGGATTGAAAGCAGCGCAGCCATTGGCTCGCGCTGCTGTCAATCACATCCGATGACGCGGCGCGCCGGGGGGCGGGGCCGAGTGATACAGCGAGCGGCTATAGCCGCCGGCTGTATCACGGGAGCACGCCCGCAAGCACTCACCACCGTGCGAGGGAGCTCGCATTAAGGTGGTGAATGCTTGCGGGGAGGAGCTGAAACAGCCGCCGAGGGACCCCAGAAGACCAGGTTCGGGGCCACTCTGTGCAGAACGAGCTGCACAGTGAAGGTAAGTATAACATGTTTGTTATTTTAAAAAAAAAAAAAAAACACCTTTACAAACGCTTTAAGATCAAAAACCTTCCATGTGCAGCAGCCCCCTAAGCCCCCCTAATACTTACCGAAGCCCAATCTCTCTCCGATGTGCATGAATGCCTTGGCCATCCGGGACTCTCCCTCCTGATTGGCTGAGAAAATCAAAGTCAGTTAGCCTATAAGGAGAGAGAAGGGGCAGGGCCAGGCCACAGCTTTGTGTCCATAGCTGCTTGCTATGGGGGCACTCGACAGGAGGGAGGAGCCAGGAGCACCGAGGAGGGACCCGAGAAGAGGAGGATCTGGGCTGCTCTGTGCAAAACCACTTCACAGAGCAGGTAAGTATAACATATTTATAATGTCTAAAGAAAAAAAAATACAAGACTTTACAATCACTGTAAGGTGTGCACCCTAGAGCTTAAACACACATGAGTATATATATATATATATATATATATATTTATATATGTTAGGCTGCGCACACACCTATGCCAGGTGTGTCTATTAAATAACGTGATTGATTAAATTACTCACCTTTATTTATATGTATTACAAATTTAATGCTTGTCCCCTTCAATATATTCTTCATTTGCACTAATACATTGCTGCAGTCTTGTTTTCCACTGATCAAAGGCATGGAGAAAATTAATTTCTGTCAGCTGTTTCAACACATCCACCGTTTTCTTCTTTATAGCATCTACTACTCAAAATGTGTCCCTTTAAGCACTGATTTAACTTTTGAGAATTCATTCTCACGTCCCTCACTGAATCTTTTGTGCAACTCAAACACATGTGCACGAGACAGGCCATCATTCCCACAAGCTGTAGTAAGCATTCGGTTAGTGTTTTGTGCAATTTTACTAAAAATGTCATATTGACACGCTGTGCAACTTTTAAACGTAGCATTTTTTCGGCACACTACAGAAAACACATCCAAACACAACCTTGTCATGCAGGTTCAAACATGTTCAAGGTCACCACGCATGCAGTTATAACCGATTCTGACTGCTTTGTTTACTAGGTGGGATCGCAGTCTCGTTATTTAATAGACACACCCGTGTGTATATATATATATATATATATATATATATATATATATACAGTATCTCACAAAAGTGAGTAAACCCCTTACATTTTTGGAAATATTTTATTCTATCTTTTCATGTGACAACACTGAAGAAATTACACTTTGCTACAATGTAAAGTAGTAAGTGTACAGCTTGTATAACAGTGTACATTTGCTGTCCCCTCAAAATAACTCAACACACAGCCATTAATGTCTAAACCGCTGGCAACAAAAGTGAGTACACCCCTAAGTGAAAATGTCCAAATTGGACCCAAAGTGTCAATATTTTGTGTGGCTACCATTATTTTCCAGCACTGCCTTAACCCTCTTGGGCATGGAGCTCACGAGCGCTTCACAGGTTGCCACTGGAGTCCTCTTCCACTCCTCCATGACGACATCGCGGAGCTGGTGGATGTTAGAGACCTTGCACTCCTCCCCCTTCCATTTCAGGAGGCCCCACAGATGCTCAATAGGGTTTAGGTCTGGAGACATGCTTGGAGACATGCTTGGCCAGTCCATCACCTTTATCCTCAGTTCCTTTAGCAAGGCAGTGGTCATCTTGGAGGTGTGTTTGGGGTCGTTATCATGTTGGAATACTGTCCTGCGGACCAGTCTCCGAAAGGAGGGTATCATGCTCTGCTTCAGTATGTCACAGTGCATGTTGGCATTCATGGTTCCCTCAATGAACTGTAGCTCCCTGGTGTCGGCAGCACTCATGCAGCCCCAGACCATGACACTCCCACCACCCTGCTTGGCTGTAGGCAAGACACACTTGTCTTTATACTCCTCACCTGGTTGCCACACACGCTTGACACCATCCGAACCAAATAAGTTTATCTTGGTCTCATCAGACCACAGGACATGGTTCCAGTATTCCATGTCCCTAGTCTGCTTGTCTTCAGCAAACTGTTTGCGGGCTTTCCTGTGCATCATCTTTAGAAGAGGCTTCCTTCTGAGATGACAGCCATGCAGACCAATTTGATGCAGTGTGAGGTGTATGGTCTGAGCACTGACAGGCTGACCCCCCAGCCCTTCAACCTTTGCAGCAATGCTGGCCACACTCATATGGCTATTTCCCAAAGACAACCTCTGGATATGACGCTGAGCATGTGCACTCAACTTTTTTGGTCAACTATGGTGAGGCCTGTTTTGAGTGGAACCTGTTAAACCACTGTATGGTCTTTCCACTGTGCTGCAGCTCAGTTTCAGGGTCTTGGCAATCTTCTTATAGCCTAGGCCATCTTTATGTAGAGCAACAATTCTTTTTTTCAGATCCTCAGAAAGTTCTTTGTCATGAGGTGCCATGTTGAACTTCCAGTGACCAGTATGAGAGAGTGAGAGCGATAACACCAAATTTAACACACCTCCAATTGATTTCTATATTGCAAGCTTCAGATGACATTAGAGAGAATTGAATGGATTACTAACCCCAGAAAAGGCAGATGGAAGGCTCCAACAACAGCTGCACATGCCAAGCAGCTCAGATGAGGCTGGGGCCCCATGCGGTGGGTGTTCTTGGGGCCCCTATCTAGAAGGGAGCGCTGGGCCTCTCACACATGTCCAGGCAGAGCACACACAGCTGGCAGTCCGACCTGAGGAGGAGGGAAGGAGGGGAGATAAATCAACAGTGATCTGGTTGGGCTGAGCATTAGCAGACACTGTCCAGGCAGCAGGTGAAAGGTAACAGGCAAGCTGTGGGAGATCTTTGTATTCCCTGCCTCTGGCCGCGCTGCCTCCCCTCAGCTCAGGGGCTGCAAACACCATCACTCCCTGACACTCCATGTTGTGTATGTGACTCCCGGCCCTGGGACATGCAGCGCGTCTCCACCGACTGTGCGCACTTGCCTATAGGTAGCACCAGTCCTCCTGGGGGGGGCACTTGACCCCCCTTGCCCCTACCTGCGGACGCCCATGGAAGGTTGTACTCACTTTTGTGAGATACTGTGTATACACACACATAGACATACCCAGACAGAGATTCCCCAGTCCCTTACTCTGCAACTTCAGCTACACTGGACAGCGAATGAATGGGAAGTGCTCTGTGCTGAGCGGCTTTCTGTTCATTCACAAACTTAAAGTGGTTGTAACCCTGAATAAAAAAAAAGAAATGATCCTGTTCCTTTAAAGCATGTTAAACTGCATAGTGCTTGTGCAGTGTAATTTTTCCTTTTCTATACTGTAAAAAACCTGGTTAATCCTGCCTATTCCTGTGTCCCCCTGTGTGTCCTGACTACGGTAATTATGGTTGCTGATCCATGATTACTGTGGTCAGTTTACGTGCCTCCGTCATGCGCTGCTCTCCTCTTTCCCCTTTCCCCCTCCCTCCCTGCCTGTCAGCTCCTGTGTGTGAGCCGCCCACTTGATGCATAGTAAAAACAATTTTCTATGCTTTAGTTATGAATAAACACAGGTAGCGATCACTCACTATGTTCATTCAGAAAAAGAAGGGGCCGGTAAATTACATATTTATCAGTCCCTTCCCCTCTCTCTATCCTGAAACATTCCCCACAGCAGCTGACAGGAGAGCAGGGAAGCTGCCGATGTGAGGGGGAACCAGGCAGCAGGGGGAATCGGTGCTGCACGGAGTGATTAGGGTGCACCCAGGAACATCCAGCACAACCTGTGTGCACGCCTATGGGGTTGATTTACTAAAACTGGAGAGTGCAAAATCTGGTGCAGCTCTGTATGGTAGCCAATCAGTTCTAACTTTAGCTTGTTCAATCACGCTTTCTCAATAAAACCTGGAAGCTGATTGGTTTCTATGCAAAACGGCACGAGATTTTGCACTCTCCAGTGTTAGTAAATCAAATTTTCCTCAGCCCAGTGCTCCCCTGCTATCCCCATTGTTCTCACTTGCAGGGATAAGTGCTGAAATTTCACCTCATCTAGCATAGATGAATAGAAAAGAAACAGGAATTTTTGCTAGCAAATGAATATTTAAATTAAACACAGGTTCACCAAATGTATCCCAACAATTACTTTGTAAAGTGAACAATAAGTTTGATTTACAAACCTCTACTCTAGTAAAACAACTACAATGGCTCCAGAGCATTTTATTGAAGAAAAAAGCTCAATTTCACTCATCCCTTTACAGGGAACTTTCACCAAAGACAGCATTAAAGCAGTATTGGTCCTCTGATTCCTCCTGTTTTAAATTGTATTGTAACTGTACAGTCTGCTCTCATGTTGTAAAGCACTGCACAAACTGTTGGCACTATATAAATCCTGTATAATAATAATATTAATCCCAAAAGCAAACATGTATTACTGTATTATGCAGCTTACCAATTTTTTTTTATGTGGTGGCTGCATTTGTTTTCTTTTTTAGCCTTTCTTTTCTTCTATTTTCTTCTAGAGATCCTTGATTGTTGATTGTTTTTCAAAAGAACAAACTCTCTTGCAGATTGTATCAGTTACAGAGATGAGACAAACCATTTACCAGGGGTTCTTACAATGATCAGCTTTTATTTATTTATTTGTATAAAACCTTTATCCCAAAAGGAAAAACAATGTTAGATGTAACTGCTTTTAAACCATTAGCTGGCGTTTGGCTTTAATTTGTTACTGTATTTAAATCTGCTAGTACATCTAACACTCCCCTCCCCTCAAACTGACAATGTTGCTGTCCAAAGGTGCCCCCTGTGCTCATTCATCCAGATTGGAGGCATTCTAATGCCCTGTACACACGGTTGGACATTGATCGGACATTCCGACAACAAAATCCATGGCTTTTTTCCGACGGATGTTGGTTCAAACTTGTCTTGCATACACACGGTCACACAAAGTTGTCGGAAAATACGATCGCTCTGAACGCGGTGACGTAAAACACGTACGTCTGGGCTATACATGGGGCTGTAGCCAATAGCTTTCGTCTCTTAATTTATTCTGAGCATGCGTGGCACTTTGTGCGTCGGATTTGTGTACACACGATTGGAATTTCCGACAACAGATTTTGTTGTCGGAAAATTTTATAGCAAGCTCCCAAACTTTGTGTGTCGGAAATTCCGATGGAAAATGATGGAGCCCACACATGGTCGGAATTTCTGACAACAAGGTCCTATCACACATTTTCCATCAGAAAATCCAACCGTGTGTACAGGGCATAATACAGGATGTGTTTTACTGGCACAGGTAAAAACAGAGGGAAAAAAGACTATTAAAAAAAAGGAAAACTCATGCTACCACCACATCTAATGATTGGTAAACTGCAATGTATTACATTTTTGGTTTTGAGTTTAATACTGCTTTCATTTTACTAAAACCCCGCTTATCAGAATTATGGTATGTGTTGACCACCAATGTCCAGGAAGACAGGATCAGCAAAAGCAGATGAGTTAGATAGTTGGATGAACATTAGCTGTACGTTCACACTTGATCATGAAGATGCTAATGCAAAAACAGCCTAAAAGTATACAAAAAAACTCAAATCATTAACTAACTGTAAATATATACATAAACAAAATGAAAGATTAATGGCAACTCTCCTTTTTTAATTATAATTATAAAAAATGAAAGCTACTTTCCATGTAAATTTTAAATATTTTACCATACATGAATGTACGTCAGCAAAACATTCATAAATGTACGGCATTTTTCATGGATAATGTGCATGGATGCTGTAATGCTGATAGAATGCAGATCTGCCACATCTGAACTTTCTGCTGAGTTTGCTGTACCTTCACTATAGAGGGTTGTAACTGTTGATTCATCACATTACTTTCAGCCTTAGGATCAAGTCTAATCCTCATGTGACATCACCCTTATTATTAGCTAGGTATAAATTGGGCATTGTGAACCTTCACAGAGGCATCACAAGAGATAATCTCATCATGGTGCACGTATTCCTCACTGAATTTATTATCACAGAAATGTTCAATGGAGATGTTTAGCTCATGGTTGTAGAGTTTAGTCCAGCGACAATAGGAATTATATCACATGTGCATTGGTAGCTACAATGCAGACAGTTTCAGATCAAGGCAATTTTATAGGTTAGTTAATGTAAGTGTGCAGAAAACCATTTGGTAAAACACATTTATATCTAGTGACCTTTTCTAAACACCTAATAAATGTAAATTATTGTAACAATGGGGTCATATCATGCAGTGAACATCATTTTAGTAACCTTTCTGATCAAACATCATTACGTTCAACAAAGACATAAAGGACTAAAATGCTTTTAAAGATAATTGTAGCCAACGCAGTTCAACAATATAATGTTATTAGGTGTCAAATATTTGAAAAGTGCTTGGTATGTCTAGAAACAGACTGGAGGTGTTGAGTAAAATATTATTCGTAAGCCATTACATGATGACACCATGCAAACATGTCACCAGACAGCATAAGATTATTCTCGTGATGTTCATTTTCAATTTTTTTGTTATCAATCTTAAAATTAGTGTTTAATTAATTTGCATATCTGTATATTGCTGGTATTGTTTTAGTTTTGCAATGTATGTAACATACACAGAACAATCTAGTACTGCGGAAGATGTGGTATTGCAGTAATGTTGCAGTTGAAGTGCATAGTCCTGTAGCATCCTACAAAGCTCCTTCAACACTGGTGTAGGAGACGTTAGGCTTTAAAGGGGTATTTTACATTTTGTTGTTCTCTAAAGCAGTCCTTGCCTTAAAACTGCAAGGTATGCCTTACCCAATCGCAAAACGCTGCCAAAAAAAAAAAGAAAAAATGAAAAAATACCTGTGGGGGTAAAAAGGTTGGTTATTATGTATGCCTTACTGCTGCATCCGGCCTGCTGCCTCTAGGATAGGGTGACACTTCTCCATCCTTCTAGCAAGATGCCAGGGAATGCTGAGTAGCCCAAATCTTACAAGAAGACACTACTGTGCTATAGCATCATCTCACAAAATTTGGAGATCTTGTCAGGAGGAGTGTAATGTCACCCCCAGCAGTAAGGAAGCCAGGGGAATAGTAAGTATATTAGCTTAATTTTTCCCCTCACAGGTGTTTTTATTAAATATTTGTTGCAGGGGTTTACGTATTAATATTTAACAACCATATGATTTGTTTTTTTTTCAAACCAACTATTTTAGTTATTAACAACATGCCCAAGTGACAGAAAGTGCATTCAGTTGTAGATTGGGCACTGCGCATGCACTGTAAAGTGTTGAAACCCACAACAACCAATCCGTTTTAAATTTTCTTAGATTGGTGACAGATAAATCATAGCACTTTTTATCTCACTGCAGGCTTTTTTTTTAAAAAAGGGGGCTAAAAGCTGTGCACACTCATGTCTGTGAACCTTTGTTTTTTCATGGCTTATTTATTTATTTTTTTATATAAAAGCAAGTTTAATGATTTTGTTTACCAGTCAAATTTGTCAAACGCATTTACACAGCTATTTTATATTTATACATTTATTTACACATTTATAAGCATACATGGAATATTAGATTAACAAGTTTGCATGGATTTTTTGGATCTTTGATAAAATCAGTCATTATAACTTCTAATAGAGCCTTTTTTACCGAAAAAAGAGAATATTTTTGGAACTTTAAATGAGACGCAACGGGGAATATTGCGCCTTCATCCCTGGTTGCTTTTGCAAAAAAGAGAGGGGGGAGGGTGGGACTTTAGATGAGGTGCGAAGGGAAGAGCCAGACAAAACCATATACATATGTAAAAAATTGTATTCTTTATTAGACCAAAGATAGGGCATGGATCAACCCAAATAAACGCATAATAGCACATTGGCATATAAAATACAAAGTATCAACATACATATTGAGGCTAGTCACCAACATGACACAGAAAGTAAATATTATACATCACAGTCCCTCAAATAGAGTAGGCCTAACATTATGTCGGGGTGGTAGAGCAATAAAAAACATCTGGAATCATAAATATGAGATGAATGCATCAAAATAAGCTTGACGACGTTTTGTGGACTTCTATCCACTCATCAGGAGCAAGTGCATCCAAGTACTAAAAAGGGGATAACAAAGCACCATTATAGTTTAATATAACCACAGACTGGAGGGGTAGAGGGATTAAAGATGATGATGAACAAATAAATGGCCATAACCGAAAGTACTCAGTACTCACATAAGAGCTGATACTAGGCCATGCGATACCACCTGCCGGAGGTCAGCCAGATAATTATGTCCAGCACGGGAGCTGAGGAAAGGATCCAAGCATGGATCAGGAGCACACACGCAGTCCTCCCCCCCCCCAAAAAAAAATGTGTATAGAAAAATCTTGATGTAACTGTGGATGAGATTTCTGTATTGTATACAATGAAGTAAGTGGTTTGTTACCATATTGGTATAAATAAAAAGAAATGTCATATAGAGTAGACCCATCACCACAGTATAGAAGTATTTTGTGAAGCATATCAACAAAGTGAACAGAATGAAAAAATAGGGTGTCCATATAGTAAGAATAGGGAAGAGGAGATGAGATTCCTGAAATCAGGAGAAATTAATGAAAACTGGAGTAAAGAAATATTAGTAATGCTTGTTATAGAGGAATTAAAGAATAAATCAAGAGCTTGCTATGTATTTACCTATGTAGGTCCTAATGGGATATGAACCAAATATGGAGTGCAATGTGGGACTGCTGAGAAAAGATCACTGAGGGGGAACTGCAGGGTGAGCCCAACGGCCAGGGTCCCATCCAGCGTCACACTGGCATGACAAGGGAGAGACAGCACGGCAGCAGCCAGACCTACTCACCATATGTCAGCCAAGCTGAAATAGCACACTCCTGCGTGAACGGACGCCCACTGGGCGTTGCACACATGGAGTGGAAGGTGTGGCGCCAATGCACGGTGAAATCACCCGCCCAATCCCCCATCCCCATAATGTGTGGGAAGGAGGGGAGAGGGAAGGCATGCAGCGTGCATCGCAGCTCCCGTGCAAACAAAACACCGGCCAACCTGTCGGCTGCAGAACATACTGAACCAATTCAGCTCAAAGGAGTAGAGACAATTACAGCAGCAGTGTGTCCATCAAAATCAGCTGTGTTCAATGTGGTATATGGTGACTTGACCACTAGGGGTCAGATACAAGGAAGTGAAGGCTCTTGAACCACACACACCTACATCCCTAATCAGTATCAAAGAAAAAAGGGAATATTTTTGGGACTTTAAATGAGACGCAATGGGGAGTATTGCGTCCCCATCCCTGGTTGCTTTTGCAAAAAAGAGGGGGGGAGGGGAGGACTTTAGATGAGGTGCGGGGGGTAGAACCAGACAAAACCATATACATATGTAAAAAATTGTATTCTTTATTAGACCAAAGATAGGGCATGGATCAACCCATATAAACGCAAAATAGCACATTGGCATATAAAATACAACATATCAACATACATATTGAGGCTAGTCACCAACATGACACAGAAAGTAAATATTATACATCACAGTCCCTCAAATAGAGTAGGCATAACATTATGTCAGGGTGGTAGAGCAATAAAAACCATCTGGAATCATAAATATGAGATGGATGCATCAAAATAAGCTTGACGACGTTTTGTGGACTTCTATCCACTCATCAGGAGCAAGTGCATCCATGTACTATAAAGGGGATAAACAAATCACCATTATAGTTTAATATAACCAAAGACTGGAGGGGTAGAGGGATTAAAGATGATGATGAACAAATAAACGGCCATAACTAACATTTCTTTACTCCAGTTTTCATTAATTTCTCCTGATTTCAGGAATCTCATCTCCTCTTCCCTATTCTTACTATATGGACACCATATTTTTTCATTCTGTTCACTTTGTTGATATGCTTCACAATATACTTCTATACTGTAGTGATGCGTCTACTCTATATGACATTTCTTTTTATTTATACCAATATGGTAACAAACCACTTACTTCATTGTATACAATACAGAAATCCCATCCACAGTTACTATCAAGATTTTTCTATACTCACTTTTTTTGGGGGAGGGACTGCGTGTGTGCTCCTGATCCATGCTTGGATCCTTTCCTCAGCTCCCGTGCTGGACATAATTATCTGGCTGTCCTCTACCCCTCCAGTCTGTGGTTATATTAAACTATAATGGTGATTTTTGTATCCCCATGGATGCACTTGCTCCTGATGAGTGGATAGAAGTCCACGAAACGTCGTCAAGCTTATTTTGATGCATCCATCTCATATTTATGATTCCAGATGTTTTTTATTGCTCTACCACCCTGACATAATGTTAGGCCTACTCTATTTGAGGGACTGTGATGTATAATATTTACTTTCTGTGTCATGTTGGTGACTAGGGATGAGCTTCGTGTTCGAGTCGAACCCATGTTCGACTCGAACATCGGCTGTTGGATCGTTCGCCGAATTGCGAACGATATGGGCCGTTCGCGCCAAATTCGTGTGGCGTGTCACGGCCCATAATTCACTGCGGCATCGCAGTGCATTGCTTGCTGATGATTGGCCAAGCATGCACTATGACCCGCATGCTTGGCCAATCACAGCGCCGCCTTAACAGAGAGCCATAATTGGCCAAAGCCAAGGAGGCTTTGGCCAATTATGGCTCAGGGGATTTAGTACACGCCCCACACTATATAAGGCCGCCTGCACGGCGGCCCTGTGCAGTGTGTTCCGGTGTGCTTAGAGAGAGAGAGAGACAGTGTCATTTCATTTGAGTTAGCTAGATTAGGCAGGACAGTCAGTCAGTTAGCTGCACTTAAAGTGTATTGTGTATATATATGCATCCCAGGTGTTGCATATATATATATATACACTGTATTCAGTTTAGCTAGATCCATTCCTGTTATCTTCTAGACTATTTACATTTAGTGCAGTGCGTCCTGCTCACAGTGTTCAGCTAGATCCGTTCCTGTTATATTCCTACTGACAGGCAGGCTTGTCTTGTTACAGCATTTTGAAGAAAATTACTGGTGTTCTTTTGATCCTATTAGTACCACAGTCAGGCAGCTAGACTATTTACATTTAGTGCAGTGCGTCCTGCTCACAGTGTTCAGCTATCTGTTATCTTCTTACTGACAGGCAGGCTTGTCTTGTTACAGTATTTTAAAGAAAATTACTGGTGTTCTTTTGATCCTATTAGTACCACAGTCAGGCAGCTAGACTATTTACAATTAGTGCAGTGCGTCCTGCCCACAGTGTTCTGCTAAACCTACAAGTAAGTGGGGTGTGTCCTGCTCACAGTGTTCAGCTAAACCTACAAGTTAGTGGGGTGCGTCCACCTCACAGTGTTCAGCTAAACCTACAAGCTAGTGGGGTGCGTCCTGCTCACAGTGTTCAGCTAGATCCGTTTCTGTTATCTTCTTACTGACAGGCAGGCTTGTCTTGTTACAGTAAATACAGCTACCTGAAGAAAATTGCTGGTGTTCTTTTGATCCTATTAGTACCACAGTCAGGCAGCTAGACTATTTACAGTTAGTGCAGTGCGTCCTGCTCACAGTGTTCTGCTAAACCTACAAGTTAGTGGGGTGCGTCCTGCTCACAGTGTTCAGCTAAACCTACAAGTTAGTGGGGTGCGTCCACCTCACAGTGTTCAGCTAAACCTACAAGCTAGTGGGGTGCGTCCTGCTCACAGTGTTCAGCTAGAATCGTTTCTGTTATCTTCTTACTGACAGGCAGGCTTGTCTTGTTACAGTAAATACAGCTACCTGAAGAAAATTGCTGGTGTTCTTTTGATCCTATTAGTACCACAGTCAGGCAGCTAGACTATTTACAGTTAGTGCAGTGCGTCCTGCTCACAGTGTTCTGCTAAACCTACAAGTTAGTGGGGTGCGTCCTGCTCACAGTGTTCAGCTAAACCTACAAGTTAGTGGGGTGCGTCCACCTCACAGTGTTCAGCTAAACCTACAAGCTGGTGGGGTGCGTCCTGCTCACAGTGTTCAGCTAGATCCGTTCCTGTTATCTTCTTACTGACAGGCAGGCTTGTCTTGTTACAGTAAATACAGCTACCTGAAGAAAATTGCTGGTGTTCTTTTGATCCTATTAGTACCACAGTCAGGCAGCTAGACTATTTACAGTTAGTGCAGTGCGTCCTGCTCACAGTGTTCTGCTAAACCTACAAGTTAGTGGGGTGCGTCCTGCTCACAGTGTTCAGCTAAACCTACAAGTTAGTGGGGTGCGTCCACCTCACAGTGTTCAGCTAAACCTACAAGCTAGTGGGGTGCGTCCTGCTCACAGTGTTCAGCTAGATCCGTTCCTGTTATCTTCTTACTGACAGGCAGGCTTGTCTTGTTACAGTATTTTAAAGAAAATTGCTGGTGTTCTTTTGATCCTATTAGTACCACAGTCAGGCAGCTAGACTATTTACAGTTAGTGCAGTGCGTCCTGCTCACAGTGTTCTGCTAAACCTACAAGTTAGTGGGGTGCGTCCTGCTCACAGTGTTCAGCTAAACCTACAAGTTAGTGGGGTGCGTCCACCTCACAGTGTTCAGCTAAACCTACAAGCTAGTGGGGTGCATCCTGCTCACAGTGTTCAGCTAGATCCGTTCCTGTTATCTTCTTACTGACAGGCAGGCTTGTCTTGTTACAGTATTTTAAAGAAAATTACTGATGTTCTTTTGATCCTATTAGTACCACAGTCAGACAGCTAGACTATTTACAGTTAGTGCAGTGCGTCCTGCTCACAGTGTTCTGCTAAACCTACAAGTTAGTGGGGTGCGTCCTGCTCACAGTGTTCAGCTAAACCTACAAGTTAGTGGGGTGCGTCCACCTCACAGTGTTCAGCTAAACCTACAAGCTAGTGGGGTGCGTCCTGCTCACAGTGTTCAGCTAGATCCGTTTCTGTTATCTTCTTACTGACAGGCAGGCTTGTCTTGTTACAGTAAATACAGCTACCTGAAGAAAATTGCTGGTGTTCTTTTGATCCTATTAGTACCACAGTCAGGCAGCTAGACTATTTACAGTTAGTGCAGTGCGTCCTGCTCACAGTGTTCTGCTAAACCTACAAGTTAGTGGGGTGCGTCCACCTCACAGTGTTCAGCTAAAGCTACCTGTAGAAGGTTGGTGGTGTTCTCATACTACAGGCAGGCAGTTGATTTTGCTAGCTGCAGTATCAGTACATATATATATATATATATATATATATATATCCCAGCTTAGTGCAGCTACAGGCCATTAGTATGTCTGGAAGGCCAAGAAGGAGAGGCAGACAGTCACAAGCCAATAAGAGAGGGCAAGCAGGCTCTGTGTCTAGTGCTGGTCATGGAGACGGTGCATCCTCATCAGCACGTGGCCATGGGACACGCTTGGCCTTTTTTTCGGCAGCTGGCCATGTTGAGCCGCAACATGCGGAAGACTTGGTCGAGTGGATGACCAAGCCGTCCTCATCCTCCTCATCCTCTCTCACCCATGCCCAGGGTACTTTGTCTGGCAAAGCAGCGGCCTCTTCCCTCGGCTCAATGTCATCAGTGACTCCTTCCCTAGCCCCACCATGTCCTCCTGAGGAGTCCCTCGAACTGTTTGACCACAGTGTTGGGTACATGCTCCAGGAGGATGCCCAGCGTTTGGAAGGCTCTGATGATGATACTGAGCTCGATGAAGGCAGTAACATGAGCACGGACAGAGGGGGTGCCCAAGAAGGACAGCAATCTGGCAGTCATGCTCCCCCTGCTGCAGCATACTGCCAGGTTTGCTCCAGTGATGAGGAGGGAGGGGATGATGAGGTCACTGACTCAACGTGGGTGCCTGATAGGAGAGAGGAGGAGGAGGAGGAGGCGGCACATCACCAACGAGGCAGGATGCCCTCCAGGGGCCAGCCTAAGGGCAGCACATTGACTGCATCACACCCCAAAGCTCCACATGTGCAGGGTGCTGCAGTCTCTGCGCGTTATTCAAAAAGTTCTTTGGTGTGGGCCTTTTTTGAGACGAGTGCATCAGATCGCACCGCTGCTATTTGCAACATATGTCTCAAGCGTATCTCGCGTGGCCAAAACATCTCCCGCTTGGGTACCACATGCTTGACCAGACATATGTTGACCTGCCATGCAGTTCGTTGGCAAGCGTATCTAAAAGACCCACACCAAAGAACAAAGAGGACCTCTGCTTGCTCCTCATCAGCTGAGATTTCCAACCCCACTAGACCTTCAGTCCTCTCTGAGACCTGCACTGAGAGGAATGAAGGTGTAGAATTAGGTGTGTCACAGCCACGTACTTGTGGGCAATCTGATTTTGGTACACCGACGTCAGATTGTACCAGGCAAATTTCCCTGCCCCAGCTGCTGCACCGCCGAAAGAAGTTTGCTCCCAGCCATCCACATGCCCAACGGTTGAATGCTAGCTTGGCAAAATTGCTAGCACTTCAACTGCTGCCTTTTCAGTTGGTAGACTCTGCCCCCTTCCGTGAGTTTGTGGAATGTGCGGTTCCTCAGTGGCAGGTACCCAAACGCTACTTTTTCTCACGGAAGGCGATTCCGGCTCTCTACCAGCATGTGGAAGGCAATGTCCATGCCTCGCTGGACAGGGCGGTCAGCGGTAAGGTGCATATTACCGCTGACTCATGGTCCAGCAGGCATGGACAGGGACGTTACCTAAGTTTCACGGCGCATTGGGTGACTCTGCTGGCAGCTGGGAAGGATGCAGGACAAGGTGCAGTAGTGTTGGAGGTTGTTCCGCCACCACGCCTCCAAAATGCTAATGATTGTGACACACCTCTCTCCTCCACCCCCTCCTCTTCTTCTTCCTCCATGGCCTCTTCCTCGGAACCAGCGGTGCTCCGTAGTCGTTCAAGGGGCTACGCAAGTACGCAGGCCAAAAGATGCCATGCGGTGCTTGAGCTGGTGTGCTTGGGGGACAGGAGCCACACTGGGGCAGAGGTTCTGTCAGCTCTGCAGGGGCAGGTTCAGAGGTGGTTGAAGCCACGCCAACTTAAGGCAGGAATGGTGGTTTGCGACAATGGCACCAACCTCCTCTCTGCCCTCCGACAGGGACAAATGACCCATGTGCCCTGTTTGGCTCACGTCCTTAACTTGGTCGGTTCTTGGGCAGGTACCCAGGCTTACAGGATGTCCTGAGGCAGGCCAGGAAAGTCTGTGTGCATTTCCGCCGGTCATATAATGCCAGTGCTCGGCTGACGGACCTCCAAAAGGAGTTTAACCTGCCCAAGAACCGCCTAATCTGTGACATGCCCACCAGGTGGAACTCAACGTTGGCCATGCTGAAGCGGCTGCACATGCAGCAGAGGGCCATCAATGAGTACCTGTGCGACTATGGCACCAGGACAGGGTCAGGGGAGCTTGGTTTTTTTTCCCCACGCCAGTGGGCCATGATCAGGGATGCATGCACTGTCCTGTCACCATTTGAGGAGGCCACGAGGATGGTGAGCAGTGACAGTGCATGCATCAGTGACACTGTCCCCCTTGTCCACCTGTTGGAGCACACGCTGCGTGGAATAATGGACAGGGCACTTGAGGCAGAACAGAGGCAGAAGGAGGAGGACTTCCTTAGCTCTCAAGGCCCCCTTTATCCAGACAGTGTTCCTGCGTGCCCGCCGATCACACAGGAAGAGGACGAGGAGGAAGAGGAGGGGGAGGAGGAGGAAGATTGTGTCAGTATGGAGGTGGAGCCTGGCACTCAGCATCAGCAGCAGTCTTTAAGGGATCAGTCCCAAGAAACACATGGACTTGTACGTGGCTGGGAGGAGGTGGCTGCGGACCATGTCGTCCTTAGTGACCCAGAGGACTCCGGACCGAATGCCTCAGCAAACCTACGCTGCATGGCCTCCCTGATCCTGCAAAGCCTGCGTAAGGATCCTCGTATTCGTGGTATCAAGGAGAAGGACCAATACTGGCTGGCAACCCTCCTTGATCCACGTTACAAGGGTAAGGTTGCGGACCTTATCTTGCCATCGCAGAGGGAGCAGAGGATGAAACATCTTCGGGAGGCCTTGCAGAAAGGTCTGTGCAACGCGTTCCCAGAGACTGGGAGGTTACAAACTCCTGTTTCTGGACAACGTGTTGCTGAGGCTTCGGTCAGTCAAAGAAGGAGCGGTGGAGAAGGTGGCCGTCTGACCGATGCGTTCAGACAATTTTTTGGTCCGCAGCCCCAAGGTATGATCGGTTCCAGCAACCATCGCCAGCGTCTGTTTTACATGGTGCAGGAATACCTAGGGGCAAGATCAGACTTGGACACCTTTCCCACCGAAAATCCTCTGGGTTACTGGGTCTTGAAGATGGATCACTGGCCAGAGCTTGCACAGTATGCAATTGAGCTACTGGCCTGTCCTGCATCCAGCGTTCTTTCGGAACGCACATTCAGTGCTGCTGGAGGCGTGGTAACCGATCACAGGGTGCGTCTGTCCACTGACTCGGTCGATCGACTGACCTTCATAAAAATGAATGAGTCTTGGATCACCACCAGCTACCAAGCACCTGATGCTGATGTAACCGAATAATTTTTTTTGAAATCTCAGATCCCTTCAAAGACTGCCTATGCTGATGCTGAGTGACTATCCCTGAGTAATTATCCTCTTCCTCCTCAATCATCACGCTGATAGCTTGTAAGAACATTTTTGGTTCGGGGTGCCACCACCAGTGCCTAAGGCACAATTTTTCAGCCCCTGTTTAACAGGGGCGTATAATTACGATTTTTGATGTAATACTTTGCAGCAGGGCTCGTTCCTGCATTCCAACTAGAGTGTCTGTGAGGGGTTGCAGTGTTGTGGCACCAGCACCAGTGCCTAAGGCCCAATTTTTCAGCCCTTGTTTAACAGGGGCGTGTAATTACAATTTTTGATGCAATACTTTGCAGCAGGGCTCGTTCCTGCATTCCAACTAGAGTGTCTGTGAGGGGTTGCATTGTTGTGGCACCAGCACCAGTGCCTAAGGCCTAATTTTTCAGCTCCTGTTCAACAGGGGCATGTAATTACAATTCTTGATCTAATATTTCACAGCAGAGCCCTGTGAGGGCTTACAGTGTTGTGGCCACAGCAACACCTAAGGCCCAAATTTCTGCTGAGTATATAGGGCAGGACTCTACTTTCAAACAACTAACTTACAAACAACTCCTACTTGCAAACGGAAGGAGACAACAGGAAGTGAGAATAAATCTACCCCTAGGAAGGGAAATTCTCTCCTGTAAGAGTTAATATGGGAAAAACATTTCTCCTTTCCACTGATGCTTTCCAATCCATTGGGGCAAAAAGTGAGGTGAAATCTTCTGAAGAGGAGGAAAGACAGCAAAACAAATGTCACAGGGGTGATAACCCTTCCCTATGTTTTCCAAAAAGCTTAAAAAAGATTTTTTGGCTGGAGCTAAACACGTTAAAAATGTACCCGTTCAAAATTACAAAGAGATTCTACTTAACAACAAACCTACAGCCTGTATACTGCTGTTCAGAGTATATAGGGCCTGGTGGCCCCACACCTTTCCTTATTTTAATTTGGGTGCGGGGTTCCCCTTAATATCCATACAAGACCCAAAGGGCCTGGTAATGGACTGGGGGGTACCCATGCCGTTTGTCTCACTGATTTTCATCCATATTGCCAGGACACGACATTACATTAAACCCGCAAGCAGTTTTAAATGAGATTTTTTCCTTTAAAAATGACATTTGGTGCAGGGACTGTTCTAAACACGGGAAACACGCGTCACTTTACAGGCATACTATAGACACCCCTCAGGTACGATATTTAAAGGAATATTTCACTTTTTTTTTTTTTACTTTAAGCATCATTAAAATCACTGCTCCCGAAAAAACGGCCGTTTTTAAAAGTTTTTTTTGCATTGATACATGTCCCCTGGGGTAGGACCCGGGTCCCCAAACCCTTTTTAGGACAATACCATGCAAATTAGCCTTTAAAATGAGCACTTTTGATTTCGAACGTTCGAGTCCCATAGACGTCAATGGGGTTCTAACGTTCGTGCGAACTTTCGGTCCGTTCGCAGGTTCTGGTGCGAACCGAACTGGGGGGTGTTCGGCTCATCCCTATTGGTGACTATCCTTAATATGTATGTTGATACTTTGTATTTTATATACCAATGTGCTATTATGCGTTTATATGGGTTGATCCATGCCCTATCTTTGGTCTAATAAAGAATACAATTTTTTACATATGTATATGGTTTTGTCTGGCTCTACCCCCTGCACCTCATCTAAAGTCCCACCCTCCCCCCTCTTTTTTGGCAATTTTTTACCTGTTTTTACCAAAAATAGATTTGTCTTGAAAACACTGAAATGTTTATATACCAGTTTACTATTTTACTGTGGGTTAGGAATTTTTTTATTTATAAATGTGCTGGAAAATAGCTAAAGAACAAACTTTCAAAGGTGGCATATGAAGATATGGCAAACATCGGTATACCACTTATTTAAAAAAAATTACCTAATTGAATGCACCTGCTAAAAACACGAATGGCCCGATCAGTACAGTAATTCTCTAGATGAGGAGTACCCTTTTCCATTGCTCCATGGAACATTTCACCTGTATGATATCTCTAAATAACACCAGTTATGAGATTGTGTCTATAAAACTTTGCGATGTTGATTATTTCTACAAAATACTTTGCAAAAATGTTCCCGAAATTCCAATTTTATAAAAAAATTTATTATATCGGTAAAAACATTTAAACTTTTGTAAATGGCACATTACACATGTAAACAAATTGAGTGACCTGACCCACAAACCAGGTTATCAAGCAAGGAAATAAATACACAGAAAACAAAAAACAGGCTCCAGTGAAGGTCAATAGACCAGTTATTTATTCTTTGTTTAACTGAAACACTGCTTTTCCAAAGCAAATATGTAAACCTTCTCTTTATCTCTCTCTTTACCTCTCTCTTGTCCTACATAATCATAATACTGTTAGTTTGACTGAGCGAACAGCATCCCATTATAGCAGAAAACAAGAAAATAAATAGTGAAGGTTCAAAACATGAAAACATATATTCATGAGTAAAGATGGGTGAATGAGTCAGATTCCAGCTTTGACTCATTGGGCCATTTTCACCATAGAAATCTGTGAACAATACACCACAAACAAGATAAGTGGGACTTTTCAGGTATACATGCATTACAAAAATGTTTAAAATAAATAACCTTTCATTCAAAACTATACCTTAATCAACATCTTTCAAAAACAATCTAAAAACTGGCTGATTATACTATGCTTTCTTGGATACATCTTTATGTCCTAAATTCACATATAAATTTGGGTCCACCAGGTGGATACAGTTTTTTCTCAATGTGTTTTGTGAACCAAAGTCCACCTCAACAGGAGAGCAAAAATAGAGTAACATACTGTATCTCTAAATATAAAATATATACATGGAATTATGATCTAGTACAAAAATATCAATCCATCATCACATCACTCTTGGATTTAATGTAATATTATTTATTAACAAATCAGAAAAAAGATAAAACCAAAGATATCCAAATATATATTTATATATACAGTATGTGTGTATAAGTGATGTGATGATGGATTGTTATCTTTGTATTGGATCATAAATCGTATATAATATATGCGGTATTTATAGATACGTTTTCATAGATACCTTATTCTAGTTATGCTCTCCTGTTCATGAAACATGTAGAGAAAGTTGTATCTGTCTGGCAGAGTAAATCGGTCAACCAAGGAAAATCCATAGATGAATAGAAAATGTATGTGTTTTTATGAAATATACAGTCAGGTCCATAAATATTGGGACATCGACACAATTCTAATCTTTTTGGCTCTATACACCACCACAATGAATTTGAAATTAAACAGACAAGATGAGCTTTAACTGCAGACTTTCAGCTTTAATTTGAGGGTATTTACATCCAAATCAGGTGAACGGTGTAGGAATTACAACAGTTGTATATGTGCCTCCCACTTTTTAAGGGACCAAAAGTAATGGGACAGATTAACAATCATCCATCAAACTTTCACTTTTTAATACTCGGTTGCAAATCCTTAGCAGTCAATTACAGCCTGAAGTCTGGAACGCATAGACATCACCAGATGCTGGGTTTCATCCCTGGTGATGCTCTGCCAGGCCTCTAATGCAACTGTCTTCAGTTCCTGCTTGTTCTTGGGGCATTTTCCCTTCAGTTTTGTCTTCAGCAAGTGAAATGCATGCTCAGTCAGATTCAGGTCAGGTGATTGACTTGGCCATTGCATAACATTCCACTTCTTTCCCTTAAAAAACTCTTTGGTTGCTTTCGCAGTATGCTTTGGGTCATTGTCCATCTGCACTGTGAAGCGCCGTCCAATGAGTTCTGAAGCATTTTGCTGAATATGAGCAGATAATATTGCCCAAAACACTTCAGAATTCATCCTGCTGCTTTTGTTAGCAGTCACATCATCAATAAATACAAGAGAACTAGTTCCACTGGCAGCCATACATGCCCACGTCATGACACTACCACTACCATGCTTCACTGATGAGGTGGTATGCTTTGGATCATGAGCAGTTCCTTTCCTTCGCCATACTCTTCTCTTCCCATCACTCTGGTAGAAGTTGATCTTGGTCTCATCTGTCCATAGGATGTTGTTCCAGAACTGTGAAGGCTTTTTTAGATGTTGTTTGGCAAACTCTAATCTGGCCTTCCTGTCTTTGAGCAATGGTTTACATCTCGTGGTAAACCCTCTGTATTCACTCTGGTGAAGTCTTCTCTTAATTGTTGACTTTGACACACATACACCTACCTCCTGCAGAGTGTTCTTGATCTGGCCAACTGTTGTGAAGGGTGTTTTCTTCACCAGGGAAAGAATTCTTCGGTCATCCACCGCAGTTGTTTTCCATGGTCTTCTGGATCTTTTGGTGTTGCTGAGCTCACCAGTGTGTTCTTTCTTTTTAAGGATGTTCCAAACAGTTGATTTGGCCACAGCTAATGTTTTTGCTATCTCTCTGATGAGTTTGTTTTGTTTTTTCAGCCTAATGATGGCTTGCTTCACTGATGGTGACAGCTCTTTAGGATCTCTTTGTTGACAGCAACAGATTCCAAATGCAAATAGCACACTTGGCCTTTTATCTGCTCCTTGTAAATGGGATAATGAGGGAATAACACACACACCTGGCCATGGAACAGCTGAACAGCCAATTGTCCCATTACTTTTGGTCCCTTAAAAAGTGAGAGGCACATATACAAACTGTTGAAATTCCTATACCGTTCACCTGATTTGGATGTAAATACCCTCCAATTAAAGCTGAAAGTCTGCAGTTAAAACACATTTTGTTTGTTTCATTTCAAATCCATTGTGGTGGTGCATAGAGCTAAAAAGATTAGAATAGTGTCAATGTCCCAATATTTATGGACCTGACTGTATCTAAGAATGCATACTATAATCAGTAATTTTTTGATAAATATGCCAATGAAGGCATTGTTTTGAATAAAAAGTTATATTTTTATATACATAGTCCAGTGAGGGGTCAGGTGACACAAGAAAGCATAGTAGTGAATTTGCTTTATTGCTGAACAGAATTGCAAATACATTGGCAAGTAAAACAGCCCAGTTCACATATGAATATTTTTACAGTGTATTTAGCTGTTTGCACCACTTGCTGCCCGGCCTATAGCAAAATGACAGTCGGGCGGGTGCTTTCCCATCCTGACTGGATAACATATGAAATGAAACAGCAGCGCTATCTGTCATTGGCCATGTCCACGGGACACAGCCGATGACCGATCCGAGTACCAGCTTACTGCTGGTACTATGTGATTACCATGCTTCCTTTCAAGCATCCAATGTGTACAAATGTGTTTGGGTCAATCACAGCCCATCTGTACCATGTGATTAGCTTTGACCAATCACCGTTAATCACAACAAAACAGACTGAATGAATGAGTTAGTTTCATTCAGCAAAATGCTTGCATTATAGCAATTAACTACAGTGCTATAAGCAAACATAATGTGTAAAAAAAAAAAAATCTTGATCACTTCCGCAGAGCAGTACAATGTTACTATGGTAACATTATTTGGCTCTGGTCACACTCTGTTAATTATAAAATGTAAAAAAAAAGTGGAATAGAAAATAAATGAATTATAACATGTTTTTTTTTTCGTACTATCACCAGTCAGTGTCCCTGGTCACCGACACACCAGTTACATGATGACATTGTACTGCACTGGTGACAGTATGTAAAAAAATATATATATATATTTTAGATATACAGTATACCATAGTTTGTGGACTCTATAACTTTCCTACATATATACTAAACAATTTACAATGATTTGGGTTATTTTCGTCAAAGAAATGTAGCAGAATAAATTTTGGGCTAAATTTCTGAAGAACATTTATTTATTTGCAAAAATTTAACTGAAACAAAGAAAAACACGTGTAGCAGGCATGTTGTAATGAAATTTGTCCTTTTGGCCACAAGATGGAGACAGAGAGATGCTGTCTTGTCCTTCCAGAAAACCCAGAGACACAAAGCACACTGGGGAAAAAGGGGAGTTTTCAGGAAGTGCTGAGGTAAATGAGGAGAGGGAAGTACTGAGGTGAGAGAAAAGAAAAAGAGACAGGTTTTCCATACAGCACTACAAAGAGAGTGTTGACAGAAGATCTGAGGAGGGCTGTCTGAGGAGAGTGAGGAGAGCAGTCTGAGGTACCAGCATCTGAGTGAGGGGAGAGACACATGCTGACACCAGGGACTGTGTGACCCAACAGAGGGAGAGAAAGCCACGTTTCTCTTGAGACTACCGGGGAGAATTACCGTGAGGAGAGGGGATAGAGGACAGGAGAGGTGAGGTGATGGGACTGTGTGGTGGAACTCCACCTAAGAGAGAGAGAGCCACACTGTCTACCAGCATCTGAGAGAGAGACACACTTATCCCGAGACTGCTGCCAAGAGACTGAGGATAAAGGAGCCAGGAACAGTGTCATCCACATGGTCCTCCACCATTCAGCCCAGGGACCCTGCTCAGCAACTCAGCACCATCTAGCCCAGCGGAGACAACCCACACACCGCTTCGGGGATCACAAGACCCATCCAGGTGTCCTGTTGGTTGTTGTCCCATCGCCCTGCCAGTTCAGCTACTAGCCATCTTGATCGGCCGACAGGAGGTGATCCAGTGCCTTACAACATTGCCAGGAGCCTGAACCACCATTTGGGACTTCCGTTGTGCCAGCACCCAGAGGACTGGTAAGCGGGTGTAAACTCAACATTTTTTTTAGCACAGTACAGACACTGCATGCACACACCAATTCCCCTTTCTATTGTCAGAAGATGCTTGTTTGGAGCTGCCACTTTTAGCCATTCTGTTCTTACAAACCACTACCTAACGGGATTTCCCAGAGGATTACTGTCTCACTTTTGATTGATTAAACCTACTCTCTTTGCAAAGGGCCCCAACGTTTGCTAGCAGAAGACACTAGTACCCTTCATCTCAGGACCTGCAACGTTAAAAAACAGTGCTAACTGCACCTGTTAACCCATTTCTTTTTTTTTATTGTTACTTTCAATGGTGTTTGTGGCCCAGAAGGAGCTGAGAAGTTGATAGATCTTCTCTCCTCCCTCTCAGCGTCTGTGTTATGGGCATATAGATTACTGCCCTTTTCTAAATTTACAATTGCTAAGTATTGAAGGTTGTCTTTTCCAATGTATTAATTCTTTGCAGAAAGGTTTAACAGTGTTGCAAGCTTCCATATGCTTTAAACCAGGATAATATATTCAATTTGTTTATAACTACCACGTGTGTTCCTGTTTTTGGTGATAATCCACAGCCAGGATAACAGTATTTTCCACATGTGTCTTTAAATGTGTTTGCAGTAATTTATTTAAACCATATGTGTCAGAGGGGCTGAAGTCATTCTCGGGGTTGAGGCGGAGATCAGGGAACCCAAATTTACCAAGCGATTTCTTTGGGGGTGGCGCTACACACATTTAAATTAAAAAAAAAAAGTCAGTCTTTTTTTGTTTATTTATCAAAAAAACCCAGTGGTGATTAAATACCACCAAAGAAAGCTCTATTTGTCTGAACAAAATGATAACAAAATGTAGTTTGGGTACAGTGTTGCAGCAGGACATGGACCCCAAACAAACAGCCATGTCGTTAAGAACTATCTTCAGCTAAAGATGAGTCCTGGAAGTTATGGTTTGGCTCCCACAGAGCCCTGATCTAGTCATCATCAAGTCTGTCTGGGATTACATAAAGAGACAGAATGATTTGAGGCAGCCTACATCTACAGAAGATCTGTGGTTAGTTCTCCAAGATGTTTGGAACAACCTACCTGCCAAGTTCCCTCAAAAACTGTGTGCAAGTGTACCTAGAAGAATTGATGCTGAAGGGTGGTCACACCAAATATTGATTTAAAGTGGAGTTCCACCCACTTTTTAAACTTTGCACCCCTGCGTTCATGATCACTGTACCACGGCGAGGTACGTCATTTCTGCCCGCCCATTGGCTTCTGGGATATGAGTGTCATCAATCCCAGGAGTCAATGGGCAACCTCCGCTGGTGGCATTGTGCCACAAGTTGTACGATAAGCGCTTGCACGAGATCGAGAGGTGCATGCTGGGTATCCAGCAGTGCCGTATCCTGGAAGGAGCAACAAGTGAGCTTCAGATGCCCATACTGAAGATGGGAGCGCCCTTTACTGAAGAGGACAGAGTGAGTTTTTTAAAAAGAAACTTAATCAGAAAATCTACATATATTGCTAAATCCAAGCTGGAACTCTGCTTTAATTTGCATTGTCTTCTGTTCATTTACTTTCCATTCTGTCAATTGATTAAAAAAAAACTATTAATACTTCTATTTCTGAATGCATTCTTAACCACTTAAGGACCAGCCTCGTTTTGGATTTTAGGTGTTTACATGTTTAAAACAGGTTTTTATGCTAGAAAATTACTTAGAACCCCCAAACATTATATATTGTTTTTTTTCTAACACGCTAGAGAATAAAATGGCGGTTATTGCAATACTTTTTTTTGCACCGTATTTGCGCAGCGGTCTTATAAGCGTACTTTTTTTGGAAAAAATTCACTTTTTTGAATAAAAAAATAAGACAACAGTAATGTTAGCCCATTTTTTTTATATTGTGAAATATAATGTTATGCCAAGTAAATTGATACCCAACATGTCACGCTTCAAAATTGCGCCCGCTCGTGGAATGGCGTCAAACTTTTACCCTTAAAAATCTCCATAGGCAACGTTTAAAAAATTCTACAGGTTGCATGTTTTTTTGCGTTACAGAGGAGGTCTAGGGCTAGAATTATTGCTCTCGACAGCTCACATGTGTGGTTTGACCACCGTTTTCATATGCGGGCGCTACTCATGTATGCGTTCGCTTCTGCACGCGAGCTCGTCCGGACAGGGCGCTTTAAAAAATTTTTTTTTCTTATTTATTTTACTTTTTTTTTTTTTTTTTTCACTGTTTAAAAAAAAAATTGGATCACTTTTATTCCTATTACAAGGAATGTAAACATCCCTTGTAATAGAAAAAAACATGACAGGTCCTCTTAAATATGAGATCTGGGGTCAAAAAGTCCTCAGATCTCATATTTAGACTTTAATGCAAAAAAAAAAAAAAAAGTCGTTTGAAAAAATGACACAAAAAAAATTGTGCCTTTAAGACAAATGGGCAGAGCTGACGTAATGACGTCGCTTCCGCCGTCCTATGGTATGGAGACGGGTGGGGGCCATCTTAGCCTCACTCGTCTCCATACCTAAGAAGTGAGAGGACCCGATCGCCTCCAGAGGGGGGGTGGCACCTCTCCCGCCACCGATAACGGTGATCTTGCGGCGAACCCGCCACAGAGACTACCATTATCGTGTACAGAACCGCCGGCTCTAAAGATGGATACCTCAGTTGTGGCAGCAGCTGCTGCCGTTACCGAAATATCCATCTTCAAAGTAATGACGTATATATACAGTGGCCGGTCGGTACATTTTTGCACACCTACCTAAAACTTTTGCACAGCACTGTATATTTCAATGAATTGCACAATTATGTATACAGCAGACAAAACATTATACTCCTTCTATCTCTGCAAAAAACAGACAAGCAACAGAAAATTCCTTCCCCACTGATAAATGCCTCGTAGTACAACGTATGGCATGTTTCTTATGTGTTTTTAGAAATGTTATTACGATATAGATGAATAGCAGCACGGAAAACTGTTACTGGCTTTTAACCGCTGCAATCCTTGTTTGTTTAATCAGTTCTGAACAGGTAAATGACAACTGAGACAGCTGGTCACTGTGACAGTGACATAGTGTTGGCAGGTCATACATTCACTTAGCAGGCAGATTTTAGAAATTCAAATATATAAAACCTATCTGCAGGCAGATAAACCTCTGCAAAGAGAAAAAAAAGCACTGTGACCTGCCCAACTATTTTTGGCAGGTTGTTACATTTTTTTGTCTGTAGTCTGTAATTAACTGTCTGCTGAGGTAACACTGTATGCTATCCACAAGTGACATCTAGTGGTGCCGAAAAACTAGCCATCTAAACACATCTCTGCATTGTCATGCACGGAAAAGGTTTTCACTTTACCTTTACCTTCGCTTTACTTACCTTTTTTTTTTTTTTTTTTTTTTAATCTTGGGCAGCGGACTTGGGCCAAGGGCCACTTGAATGAAACACACACTCAACCCTACAGACCTACCTAAAGTAATCCTTTCATTAGAGAAATATACAGTTCCCATTGTTTATCTTCTTTGGAAAAAAAAAAACAGAATTACTATATAGATCCAAAAAGTCCTTGTTCTGAGAGTTCTAAGTGATCTGGGGTATTAAAGCAAGATAATGAGTATGGCAGACAACTAGTATTTTTAGAAGGCCGGTTCTGCAGTGGTGACCTCCTTGATTTGCTTGTGTCATGTTTCTTTTGGCTGTGTATGCAGCATTTTAATATAACTAACTAAATGCCACATGGAGGTCCATTGTCAAAGATTTTTAGTTTTTTGCCATGTGAGCAGAATTATTATTATTTTTTTACTTCTATTGAGGAACCTATTTTGTAAATGGCTTTAGAGAGGAAGAGAGAAGATGACAAACAATCGTATTGCAACAGACAGGAATATAGAGATATGGAAATCCAAGAAACTGCTTAAAGTGTTACTAAACCCACAGTAAAATCAGTTTGTACATGCAGTAAAGCATGCTTGTTATACTCACTGTGGAACCTAAGGGGTTAATCCTCTGCATTGTGTAAAAAGGGTGTTTGAATCTTCTCTGATCATCCTCTTTTTCCACTGTCCCCAAGCTATCTGCTGATAGAACAGAGCCATGGGGGCAAGCTGCACATGCTCAGTTTGGTGTGTATTGCTAGGGAGTTTTTTTTTCTCTTGGGAGAGAGAATGTGATCAGCACAGGGCCAATTAGCACTGTTCAGACAGAGGGTCAGGTGTCCTGAAACCTCATAGGACAATCATGGAAGAATGAAAACTCCTCCTACAAGCTTTAACCAGACACTGATTGAAGTCACAAGACTGCTCTAACTTCTGATTTATATTTACTGCTGATTTAAAAAGTTTATATATACTATAATAATTGCATTTCCATGTTCTGTGTACTT
This sequence comes from Aquarana catesbeiana, assembly GCF_042186555.1. NCBI lineage: Eukaryota > Metazoa > Chordata > Amphibia > Anura > Ranidae > Aquarana > Aquarana catesbeiana. The sequence continues at coordinate 208,819,896 of NC_133326.1, read as the reverse complement.
TGGGAAACCAGATATAGTGAATGCAGGATCCTGGGTTTGGTAACACTTAGCTTAGAGTCAGCAAGAGAAAATGTGCTGCCCCCTGATGCCCCTCTGAAAATCAGTTGAAAGGCGGCTTACTGCCTGTTCTGACCATGAAAAGTTTCATGCCATTGCATCGGTGGTGGAGCGCCTCATTCACTTGAGTGGGGCAAGTTTGCCAGTGGTACTGCCCTCTAAATGTATCATCCATACAACCCCCTTCGGCCACTGGTTGGGCTAAGAGGGAGGTAAAACTATGGCTCAACTACCTATTTTTAGCACTCCACTGTTGCCACTCTGAACAAGCTCTTAGTATGCATATTCTAGGAGCAGGATACAACTGTAATTTACAGGTGCAAAGTTAGAAGCAAATAATGCAAAACAGCTTCAGGATGGAAAAAACATGCATACACCTCAGAATAATCAAAAACATTAACTCTTCACAGTAATATTTGTGTGACTCAATCAGGGTAACGTGATTGCATAGCATAGTCTCTAAAAGGGTTCATGCACATGGACACTTTCCCACACTGGGGAAGCTGCATATGCTGAGTACAGCCTGCCATACAAGTGAATGACTGTACACAGCTGCATTCTTGTAAACCCCAAAGCTTCTGTGCATTGGCATTTACCCATACATGTGCATATAACGTATTTCCTGAAGTTTTGATTTCAGGAAATATGACGGACCGCCATGGCTGGGTAAGTGCCAATGCAAAGAAACATTGGCGGTTACAAGAATACGGACATTTACAGCCATTCACTTGCACTTTCAGAACACTAACAGCCACTTGGGGTTATCGTCATAAACAGCATCCAGTGAAGTCCTTGGTAGCTGTGCTAGCACAGGTGAACAGCTGGAGGGATCCAAGGACAATGGATCACCCCACTGGAGCTGGGGTACTTTGTAGGCAATCAGGGAAGTGTTCCCCACAGCAACTGAATCTTCTGGAGAAGCTGCTTGCTATTAGGTTCTGATCTGGCTTGCAGAACGATGGTTCTGACAGTTAATGACCTCTCACCTGGCTGCAGATCACTTGCCCAGCTATTTCTGGCCCAACTGGTGTGGCCTCTCTAAACTTCTGAAGGAGAGAAGCTGAGGAATTTACACTCCCTGAGGTAAGTGTCCCATGTCAGGGAGTGGGAAATTGAGTTAAAGGGGCCTGTATCTGCATCTGAGCATGGTGAGTAAATGAGCACTCCACTACAACAGTAAACATACAGTAAACATACTGTGTCAAGGCATTCACTGGGTTTTTTTATCCACCTTTACTAAATACATCTTATGCCGCGTACACACGATCGGACTTTCTGGCATACTTGGTCCGGCACACTTTCCGACGGACTTTGTCCGCTAGGTGTGCCGGACTTTAAAACAGACGGACTTGCCCACACACGACCGGACTTTCCGGCGGGCTATGTCCGCCCGTCTTTCCGACGGACTTCCGCCGGAGTTACGGTGGACTTTCAGAATGAACGGACTTGCCCCCACACACGGACAAGTCCGTTCATTTTGAACGTGACTCAGGTACGACGGGACTAGAAAAGGAAGTCAATCTTGCCGCTTTTATCGGCGAGATTGACACCTTGCGAGCCCCGTCGCGGGTCATACCAGGCCCTTAGGTCTGGTATGGGTTATAAAGGGAACCCCCTACGCCGAAAAAACGGTGTGGGGTCCCCCTAAAATCCATACCAGACCCCGATCCAAGCACGCAGCCTGGCCGGTCTTTTGCCAGCGGAGGTCCGGACTTCTGGGCTTCTGGGCTTCCAGTCTTCTTCCCTCTTCTCCTGATGTTTACACGACGCTCTCTCCGGCTGGACTGCTCTCTGAGTGCTCCGTTGTGACTTATATAGGCGGAGACCCTGCCCCCTTATGATGTCACAGTCCCTTGGCATGCTGGGACTTGGCATGCTGGGACTGTGACTTTTTAGGGGGCGTGGTCAACATCACCCGGTGACCACACCCCCTAAAACGTCACAGTCCCAGCATGCCCAGGGATTGTGACATCATAAGGGGGCGGGGTCTCCGCCTATATAAGTCACAACGGAGCGCTCAGAGAGCAGTCCAGCCGGAGAGAGCGTCGTGTCAACATCTGGAGAAGAGAAGAGGGAAGAAGACAAGAAGCCCAGAAGTCCGGACCTCCGCTGGCAAAAGAGCGGCCTGAAGACAGCGGAGGAGCCGGCGGAGGAGCCGGCCGAAGAACTGGAACACCGGGAGAAGAGGCCGGAGGGAGCGGAGAAGAACTAACCGGACGCCGGGAGAAGAGGAGCCAGAGGGACCCCCGAAGCTGGAAGAAGACCCCCCGAAGCCGGAAGAAGACCCCCGAAGCCGGAGGAAGACCCCCCCGAGCTGTTTAATAAATTATTTAAAAAACCTGTGTAGTGTATTTTATTATTGACACTTTTTCCCTAGGTGAATGGGTAGAGGTACCATGTACCCCATACTCATTGACATAGGGTGGGGGGCCGGGATCTGGGGGCCCTCTTATTATAGGGAGCTCCCGGATTCCGATAAGCCCCCCACCCGCAGACCCCGACAACCAACAGCCAGGGTTGTTGGGAAGAGGCCCTTGTCACATGGGGACAAGGTGCTTTGGGGTGGGGGGGCCCAGCAGGGCGCCCCCCTCCCCCAAAGCACCCACCCCCCATGTTGAGGGCATGCGGCCTGGTACGGTTCAGGAGGGGGGGCGCTCGCTCGTCCCCACCCCCTTTCCTGACCGGCCGGGCTGCATGCTCAGATCGGGGTCTGGTATGGATTTTAGGGGGGACCCCACACCGTTTTTTCGGCGTAGGGGTTTCCTTTATAACCCATACCAGACCTAAGGGCCTGGTATGCCCCGCGCTCGCCGCAATAGAAAAATTTGTTTTTCCTATTGCAGCGAGCGCGAAATGCAATACCCTGCCCTTGCGTCGTATTTGGTCCGTTGCACCAGCATACAGACGAGCGGGCTTTCCGTCGGACCAGCACACAGACGAGCGGACTTTCCGCCAGAAACTGAGTCAGACGGAAAGATTTAAAACATGTTTCAAATCTAGGTCTTCGGAAAAAGTCCGCTGGAAAAGTCCGCCGGGGCCTACACACGGTCGAATTGTCCGCGGACCAAGTATGCCGGAAAGTACGCTCGTGTGTACGCGGCATTACTGAACTCAATCTTTAGTTGTCTCTGGTCTTTTTCATCACTGTTCCTCAATGAAAACCTTATGTCTCATTACATTAGAATCACACATAACATTTTATCAAAGACCAGCAATATCGTTTGGCATTTCTCCAATAAATCCATTTAATATGCAATAGAAACCTCTAGGCTTGTTTATACCAGTGGCACCTTTAAATGCAGGCATTATTTTCATCCTAAGGCAACACATTAAGAATGGTTTAAGCTTCCGAGAGCTTGATCCCTGTAGGACATACAGTATATCATTCAAACAACATTCTGAATGACTAATTAGAAAGTAGGCAAGGCATAGGGAGGACACTATGACACAACCCTGTTTTAGGAATTCAAAGCCAAGCTTTAGTCAGCATGCTAGTGAAAAGGCTGTCAGGAATCTGGGATTCCTTAGGTATTAACCAAACAAAAAAAATTCAAAGGTTTTTTGTAAAGATCTAAGAAGGTCATCTGCTCTCAGGAACCCTTTTCGGGTCTCATTACCTTTCACTGGCAGGAGTTTGGCACAGGTTGTTTTTCTTGCTCTAACACTTATGCCGCATACACACGATCGGATTTTCCGACAACAAATGTTGGATGTGAGCTTGTTGGTGGAAAGTCCGACCGTGTGTATGCTCCATTGAACATTTGTTGTCGGACTTTCCGCCAACAAATGTTGGCTAGCAGGTTCTCAAATTTTCCGCCAACAAATGTTTGTTATCGGACTTTCCGATCGTGTGTACACAAGTCCGTAGGAAAAAAGTCCACGCATGCTCGGAATCAAGTACGAGCCGGAGATATAACTAGCATTCGTAATGGAGATATCACGTACGTCTTGTACGCCACTACATTCATAATTGTTGGCCAACATTTGTGTGACCGTGTGTATTCGAGCCAACATCCTTCGAACAAAAATCCACGGTTTTGTTGTCGGAAAGTCCAATCGTGTGTACGGGGCATAAGTGGTCTGTGTCTTGGCAAGTGTTAGTGCTCTTTAATTGTTATCCCTCCTGTATTGATTTAATGGGTAGAGATAGTTCCCCTTTATATGCCAGCTTTAAGTGAGGCCCAGTGCATTTAAAGCGGAAGTAAACTCATCCATAAAACAGCTTCATTTCCGGCACGTGCCGGAAATGTAACACTCCCATTGGTTGTGCTCTCAACCAAACTGTCAAACCATCCAATGGCTGGTGTCATAACTGATCACATGTGCAGCATCATGGCAGTTGTAGATTAAACAGAAGCAAAGATGGCAGCTTCCTTGGCTGAAAACGATGGGAGGGTTTACTTACACTTTAAGGTATGGGAGCAGGACACCCGTGATCAACAAAAATGTAGTACTGTGCTAGATGTGCAATAGAGAGCCCTCTGCAGGGCTGAATTGCCAGGGTGGTGAGTGAAGACACCTGGGAGCAAACAGAGAAACCTTGATCCCCCTTGACCCTCACCTAGCGGGGGCCATTGCTTGGTTTAGAACTGCCTCCGGGCCTATGAAGGATCTGCCTTGTGTGAGAGGAAGGTACACCCTGAGTTAACACCTGTGACAAGAGAATGTGAAATCTGGGGAAAATGGCTACAACTGTTTTGTGAGACATTGAAGTTCTCTGCACTTGTGGGATCACTTTATAACTGTATGGGGAGTCATAAGAAGGAGGAAGATTTGCTTTCTGTTCAATGAAACACCTGTGGTGGTGGTGCTCTGATGTGAGAAGTCTGCAGTGTCAGTATTCCTTTAGCAGTAGTTAACCCCTAATGCCGCGTACACAAGACCGGACTTTCCGTCAGAAAAGGTCAGACGGAATCATTTCATCGGATATTCTGATCGTGTGCGGGCTTCAGCTGACTTTTTTTTCCAAAATTCTGACGGACCTAGAAATAGTACGTTTTAAATCTTTCCGATGGAATCAATTCCTATTGGGAAAACCAGTCGTCTTTATGCTATTCCGATGGACCAAAAACGAAGCAAGGGCAGCTATTGGCTATTGAACTTCCTTTTCTAGTCCCGTCGTACGTTATCGCGTTCTAAATGAACGAACTTTGGTGTGATCGTGTGTAGGCAAGTCCGTTTCAGCGGAACTCCGTCGGAACTCTGTCAGAAAGACCGTCAGAGTTTATTCTGACGGAAAGTCCGGTCGTGTGTACACGGCATTAGTGTTTTTTCTCTCCTAGCAGACAGAAAGGACTGTTACATTGTCTTTTTTTTTGGACAGCTTAGGAAACTTCAGCAGCTGCAGTTTGAATTGGGAAGGTTATTTAATAATTTACTACATGACTTGAGAGCAATTGTAAATGTTATAATATTTATTTTTCCTTAACAATGTGGCGTTCTCCCTTAGACTTATGTTAGTTAGCAGCCACAGTCTAATTCCTCTATGCTGTGACTGCCCTATGCAGGTTATAGCTGGAGGGGGGGAGTGTCTTCTTTACTGATACTGTTCCCTGGATTGTCAGCCTTAAAGCTGGTTTATGGGAAGCTGACTAATGGACAATTGCTATTACGCCTCTCCAGAGCTGCATGTATTATGCACACCGTCTTTGGTGCTTCTTTTTGGTGCCATAATGGCAGAGGTACCGGCAATGAAAGTATTTTAGCACTTCCAAAAAAGAGCATTGCCTTTATTCCCCTATGATGTTTAAACTAGAAGCTCATTCTTCAAGAGAGGTGCAGACTGATCAGAAGGACAGAACAGCAAAATGTCTTAGTGGTCAGCACCTTGCAGTACTGGGTTGCTCGGTTCAAACTCCAATCAGGAAACTTCTACCTGCACTGCAGGATAGCAGATTAGGCACTTCAGGAAGATGTTTTCCAGCATAATTAGTCACCTGTCTGGTTGCCGTTGCCTTCATGAGCTTAGCTGTATATATGGAGTGGTGAAGGATGCTGTGTCCTTCGGGAGTATACTCAATCATGATGATTGGGTGTGTCGTTGGGTTGTAGCGTCTGCTGGTGGTAACTTTATGTGTTGGACTTGTCCTTAAGGAGTTTATGTGTCTGCAGTTGCAGCTTGAAACCTGCCTTAACCTCAGCCTCTCTTCCACTGCGATGGAAGTTGGAATGAAGAATATTAATTCTATCCTAAAGAATAATTCTGACAAGTGGGACAATCTAGTATGCAATGCAACCGTTTAAACTGTCCCATTCAATGGCCAGCCTCATATAATAGCAAAGAGCTGGGAATAATTCTACAAGTGGGACAATTTTGTCTGCATTGCGAGAGTCTAAACAGTCCCCTTCAAGAGCTAGCTTCATTTGATATCTAGGAGCTGCGTTTAGTCTGTCCTCCTGCCTCAGAGTAAATGTCTGCTGAATAAAAGAAGACTGCGGTTCAAGAGTCGGTGTCTAACTCCAAAGAGGTTTGCTCTTGCAGTTCCGGCTTGGAGTCCAGAAAGAATTGAAGAGAGAGAGAGAGTCCTCAATCAAGCAGTCAGCAAAGAGCCCCACTTCTGAAGGAGAGCTTGCTTACTGGTCTTTTTTAGATTGTGCCACCCATACATATCTTATGGGTACCTGGTTGCTGCTTTTCTGATAGGAAGATACAACTTTGGTCTCGGATGGTTGGACCCTCAGGACAAGCCATATTGGACAATCAGACACCGTCAAGCCTCTGACTGTACCGGCAGTAGCGTCACTAGGGTTGGTGTCACCTGGTGTGGCAAAATATAGTGTCAATCCCCCCGCCCCCCAATATTTTTTTTTTTCTGTATAACACTGCCAAATTAAACCCTGCCCTTGGGACAGCTGACAGTGCAATATATAGAGATCTGTATGAGGTCAGAGCACAGCAGTATATGGGGTATGGAATGTCTATGAAGAGGGTTGGATCTGTCTTTGATAGCAGAGAATGGTATGGGGGGATCTGGTTAGGATGGGATCTGTTGCAGTGAGGTGGTGCAGGTTTTTAGGGATTAAATCAAGAGGTGAGGAGGCAACTACCCTCTGAAAAGTGATCCACTGTAGATCACATTTCAGTGAATGACACAAGCATGCACTAATCCACAGCAATAATGCCCCTGAGATGTGTCACTACAACCATGTGGTTACTGCTGCAGCATCTAATGTTATTTAGAGAGACTATTAAAATAAATCACTTTAAAGCGGAGCTCCAGATTCCTTCAGAAAAAAATAAAAGTCACCAGCTACAAATACTGTAGCTGCTGACTTTTAATATTAGGGCACTTACCTGTCCAGAAATCCAGTGGTGTCTTCACCCAAGCCAATTTTTCAATTGGCTATCTGGTGCTGCCGCCGCCATCTCCACTTCATTGTGCAGTGCTTCTCCTGGGGGGGGGGTCGTCTGGAGCTGGGGGCTCCAGGACCATCCAGAAGCTGAGCTCCTCTAAAACCTCCGCTCCTATTACTTCCTCCTGGGCACTGAGTTGGGCAGCTGGGACAAGGAGCAGAATGAAAACTATTTAACCACTTTCTGGAGTATTCTGCAGCTGCATGTCCAGATGAATACATTAAAGTTCCACTCTGTTTGATATCAATCCGTCAGGGCTGGCCGGGTGCAGAATACTCCTGAAAGTGGTTAAATAGTTTCCTTTCTGCATTCCCCCCGCGCACACTCTGTATCTGTACCCATAATTTGGGAGTCCCCTCTCTGCCTCCGCTCCCTCTGCAGTGCCCAGGTTCGGGATAAGAGGGCTGGGGGTCCCCCCATGTCGGCGGCCCTGCCCCTACACATCACACCGGCTCATCAATTAGGGGAGGATTCAGTATCGAGGGCCAGCTGTGCCGTCCGGATAGTTGCGCTGTTGCTTCTAAATACAGGCTTCTGTATTTAGAAGTGACAGCAGTGAGAGCCTGAGAGGAAAGCACACACAGGGCTAGTGCCACAGGCATTCTGTTTTAACAAAAGCTCTGCCTCCCCCTTGCCGCCCTCGGGATGGTGTCACCCCTCTGGCAGGGTGTCACCCGGGTGCGGTCTGCAAAACCCCCACCCCCCTACCCCCATAGCAGCGCCACTGTGAACCGGGAGGAATCCTTTGCACCAGCAACAATAGACAAGTTCTGCTAGCCAACGTTGATCTTACCATCTCTAGGGACGGCAATTCCAATTCTAGCAGATGCGAGAGTATTATTGCTGCTCAGAGGAATGCCCATTTCCAACTCCCAGAGCTGTCTTCTCCCTGACATACCTCTGTTTCTACATGGTCAAGACGTTATGCAGCATACATGTCTGCTGGTTGGGTTCTCAATCCACTCCTCCTATAGACAGGAATCCCTGTCAAGAATACAGAGGGAGTTCTCATAACCCTACAAGAGATTTGATGGCTAGTCTTTCAAAAAGGGTCATGTGACTCCTACACAAATCCCCTTTTGTATCTGAGAGTTTAATTCATCACGATTCAGAATACATTGTTTTCGCCACTAAAGCATACTGGTGGTATGACGCTGGGTAATCCTGGCTTTTCTCTCTTCACCTGTCAGCGTCTCAATAAGTGATGATCAGGACCATGGTCTCTCCCATCCCTATATTGAGGTCTGCTCAATAGAAATGTCTTCCTGTCCTGAAAGGGTTTTTTTTTTTTTTCCAATGTTGATCATGCACCCAGCTATTCATGTTTTTTAAACAGGAAGATGAAGTCTTGCGTGCTGACACAGTAATAAATCTTCTGTGCTGAGTTATTTCCAGTGGGACTCCCCGATCGGGAAGTTGTTTTTCCAGTAGAACACCCGGTTGGGAAGTTGTTTTGAACATTCTGTTTTTCTGGCCAGCTATTTTATGCTCCCTTTGCCTTTTGTCACCTGACAGCTGGGTTTTTAGTCTCCAGTGAGGCTGAACAACATCACAGAGGTTTCCTACATCAGGGGGCAAGTCAGAACCTGCAGGGTCAGTCCACTGAAAAAAGATAGAGATGACTGTGATCTGGGTGGAGTAGAATGTCTCTATAATTTCTTTTGATTCTACATTCCAAACTTCTGGGAAGAATTCAGTTTCTGTAGCCCAATTGGGCAACAAGTGGTTCTTACATTCAGATTCCTCCAAGTGGGTTTCATCTCTGGACAAGATGTCAGGGTTAGATCTGCTTGCATTCTCTTACTGTTACAAGCTGGAAAGATTATCCTTAGGGGACCTGGGCCAACCCTTGGTACGGATGCTGTGACAGATCAGGAAAGGTCTCACAAGCCATATGCTTTCCCTCCAGTCTGATCCATATAAAGTTTTTGGGGGTCTGCCAATAAAGACTGTGGCAATTATTGCAGTAATTCCCCATTGGCCAAATAGGCCTTGGTTCCTGCCTTTGATATCGGTTTATCGGATTGAAGTCCTCTCTCTCGGATGAAATCTTCGGTCACAGAGTGCAATAGTTCACCCTTGTTCATCTCTTCCAGTTTCTTATCCTGGCAGGAACACTGGTCAGGCTTGGCTGTTGTTTCTCTAAGCTAATATCTGTAAATCCTACAAAAGGATTTGAATAAAGCGTGTTCAGTTTGGACTGCTTTGTTTTCTTGGCATTCTACCTAGTATGGGTAGCGTTTATATCCATACTGGGTTGCAATCTGAGGTGGCTTCGGCATTCTATGAGAACAAAAGTTTTGTTCCTCCCATGTGCAGAACCACCCAGGATAACTGCTTCCATGTCATGGATATTGGGATACTTCGAGCATGCTCTCATGCTATAACTTTGCTCAGAGTTTTAGGACATATTTGTCACTCTCTCTAGCAGAACCAGCGGGACGGAGAAATCATCCAGAATCATTGCTGGATGGGTCATTCCAGCTAGCCAGTAGGCTTATAGAACTTAGGCTTGATTCCTACAGAATCAGTGACAGCACACTCAACCAGGAGTACGTAGGCTTCGTGGGCTCCTTGTGAAAGGATACCAGAAATATTTGTAGGGGGATGACATGTCTTCCACTAAGGCTGTTCTGGCTCATTGTGGGGTTCCTTATACTGTTAGTATCTCTCCATAAAGTTTTTGTTGGCTAAGTGCTATGGTGGAAACCTTCCTTTTTTCGGCATCCCACCCTTGTTTTTTGCGCTAGTTAGTTCCCAAACGTATGCTGCCATGGAGCCTGTCAGTAAAACTGAACATTTCCTATCAAATACTTACCATAATTTTCCTTTCCTGATGGGCTCCATGGCAGTAGGAGTTCCATCCCAGTATCATGAGTGGACTAGTTATGGAACGCAGCCTCTGGCTCAGCCTGAAAATTTATGGGAGTGGGGTCCTATGGGGTAGGAGCGAGGGCGGGGCTACCCAAACGTGTGTTTGGGGATTATTCCTTATTTCTAATTCTGGATGTGAAAGGGACCTGCTGAGAACTATTGATTTTGTCACAGTTCATGTGATGTTAAATAAGGCTTAGGGATGTACACCAGGATGCTGCAGATAAGATTCTGAGTATTTTTATTTCATATATATTATAGAAAACAGGCTTAAATATTGGAACCTCATCAAAAATAAATATAGTAAAAAACAAACAGCCAGAGCTTATGGACTTTAACGGTACCAGAGAAGGACTAAACCACATTAAGTTCACATAAAAGGTATTTTATCACAAAAGCAATTACATATAAAAAAGAATATAGAGCTCATGCTCCTAAAAACATCATATGATTGTTGGATAGGCTAGTACATATATACTCCACATATTGTTTCTTTGTAAAGCTGGCCAGGAGGTTGACGTGTTTCACAAATAGCTTCCTCAGGACCTCAATTCCTTGACCATAAAGAAACTGGACCTATCTATGAAACAAAATTCACAGTAATTAATTATATAATATACAAAATATACATCATGCAACACAATATATATCAATTATACCCTATCACTTATCACTTACATGCATCTCCCGGAGCAGAGCATAAGCCAGCATGCAGCACAACATGCAGCAAAATATGCCTCAAAACAACAGTTGTTCGTAGGGGTAAACTAGAGTTTTATCTAGTATTGGAGGAGTGATTAATTACTGGAGGTGTTCTGTTTGAGCTAAAGGTAATATACAGAACAAAGAGGAGGGACGGCTACATATATAGGATGTATTATGTTTAAACGTACCAATTTAAGATATTATTTTCCTGAAAAAGCAAGAGAATGGTGGTGCTGAAGATTAGTATCCCCAAAAATCGGTTAAGTAGTTATACTGAGGAACCTGTGACACCCATCAAGGCACAATTAAGGCCCCTTTCACACATGGGGACCGTATGTCCGTATTTCATCCATCCGTTTTCGGATGAAATACGGACATACATGCATCCCTATGGGATAGCGGGTGTCAGCGGATGTACATCCGCTAACACCCGATGTCGTCCGCCTCCGCTCTCGTCCGATTCTGCGGACGGAAGAAAATCCTATTTTTCTATCCGTCTGCAGAGCGGATCGGAGGAACACAGACAGACGGTCCGTGTTCCTCCGATCCCCCATAGGGGAGAGCGGAGATCTGACAGGGCGGTCCCTGCACAGTGTGCGGGTCCCGCCCTGTCATCTGCCTGCTCAGCTGGGGAAAGCGGAGCAATCCCCGCTGAGCAGCGGATAAACACGGGGCGGATCAACACGGATCCGTCCCGTGTGAAAGGGGCCTAATAAACCAATCACCATAACTCTACCAACTTTTGTATATGTACCCAACAGCTAGCTGAGAGATCTCCATTCTCCTTACCTACAATACGATAGCAGTATTCCACAACTAATTGGGTCAGAAAAAATATATTATCATGGTACTTCTCTAAGCCGTATCACATAATAGAAGCAAGTGGGCTTTAGCCTATCAATATAGAAGGCACACAAAAGCACATCAAAATTCATGACATACCAAACTAAACTGTCAATTTCCCATATGGGGGACTTTGATCCATCGTACTTAATGGCCAAACAATCACTTTTATGAGCACTCACCTAAAATAATGTCTGCCTTCAAATAGCACCAGATATCTATTGTTTGTTTTTATGTGTTAAACCGCCTTACTATACCAAACCATCTGTAACAATATAGACATTCCTATGCTACTCACTTGGTGTATCCATAGATATTTTCAGCACAAACACAAGAGTATAAACAAAGGGGAAGGAAATCTTTTCATTGCTTGCCTCTCCAGTGCACAGCCAAACTCACATAGCCTCCAGCATCACTCCTCTCCCAATCTACACCACTTATAAGTACTGAATGATGCCTAATCACAGGCTTCTCCAATTTGCAATCTCCACATGCTTGAGTAAATAGATACTCACCTGTGCTGTCTGAGAGCAAGTCATCTCCTTCATATGGAGCAGACAAACAGTTTCCTCTAGGGGGAGGCTATTCCTCCAGGCATTCCAGGCACAACATGCAAAATGGCCACTAGGGGCTGCTCCTGAGCATTGGCAAAAGCATCAGAAAAGCAAAGAGAGCGGACATCTACGCGGCCACCCCGCCCACCACACACATAAACAATACCAGCTGCCACATCACCCACCATGAGTTTATAACCCCTTTGACCCAGCATGGCCCATAGGCAAAGCGCCCAGATCAATGCTCATATAGTTATATATTTATATTTGGGAGTATATCATGGGCATATTTCCATGATTATTTTTGGGAGATCAGTGATTCCGCCACATTAACTCCACCTCCTTGGACAGGCATGGGACTGAATTAGTCCCTATGTCCCCAGAATATTTATTCTACACGGAAAGTATGTAACAACAATAGCCTAATATGTTATTTTTGTGGCATTACTATAAACATGTACCCCAGGCTCCTGCTACAACCCCAGGAAAAAACAGGAAGACCCAAAATGGGAGATAGTGACACTACATAGGCTGCAAAAATGAACATCATTTGCATATCAATTGCATAATCAATCATTTTTATTCCTAACTTTTAGTAATCATCAACTTTCATCAACATTTTTTGTATGACTCATATTTACAATATTTACGTTTTAAACCTGATCTTAACAAGACAAATCAAACTATTCCTATTCATTGTAAGAAAAGAACTGGGGAATAAGATGACCTAACTATTCCCCTAAGAATGGCCTATAACTAACAGCTTCATTGAGGCCAGGTGGAAAGGTAGCATTTAATTTAAAAATCCACCTCGGCTCACATAGAAGTAATTTCCTATCGAAATTTCCTCCCCTAGGGTTCTCCATGACTTTTTCCAACACCGTAAATTTGACCATTGACATATCGTGCCTATGCTGGGGGTATATAGAAGGTTCTTTCTAATGTAATAGATGTGGTCATAGATTCTCCTCCAGAAGTTCCTGAAAGTTTTACGTACGACGTAGAACGCCCCACATTTACAGAACACTATATAGACCACACCCTTGGTTTGACAGTCAACATAGTGCCCTATGTCATGAGTGTGTCCACCTGGCAATGCAAATGCAGGTCCTTCCAGGATCCAGTTGCAGTACTCACAATGGCCACACTTATGCATACCCTTCACATCCTCATTTGTACCCGTTGTTGCTTGAAAGTGACTACGGACTAGTTGGTCCTTCAATGACCTACATTTTTTGTATGTAAGTTGAGGGTAGTATTTAAATACTTTTTTAGTATTGGGTCACTGGTGAGGAGATGACAATGTTTCCCTATAGTCTCCTCTACTTTTCGGTGATGACCTGAAAAAATGGACACAATCCTTACAGTGTCCAGTTTTTTTATCATTGGTGCCTTTGAACAGCAGTTCCTGCCTATCCCTGCCGGCTGCCCTGTTGTATGTTCTTTTAAGAGTAGTCTTGCTATACCCCCTTTGCAGAAGCCTAGATCTGAGAAACCCAGCCCTTTTTTGAAGTCATCGACGCGTGAAGGATGGTATTTCCTGCAGGGGGTTTTCTAAACAGAGTTGTCCCTAGTGTTCCATCAGATTTTTTATAGAAGGCTATTAACTTGTAGTCACCCTGTATGGTAAATTTTAGATTAAATCTGTTTGATGACAAATAATCCATAAATTTACTTAATTCTTCCTTGCTGGCATCCCATACCATAAACACATTATCTATGTTCCTGTACCAACATAAAATGTTGGACAGATACATAGAGAAACCCTCCTCCGCAAAGATGGTGCGTTCCCAACCCCCTAGGTACAGGTTGGCATATGATGGGGTACAACAAGTCCCCATCACAACTCCCTGCACCTGGAGGTAGTGGGAATCATCAAAGGTGAACACATTTTTGGTAAGGATGTGGTAGAGCAACCATAAAATGAACACACTGTAAGACCTGGCTAATATATCCATCACAGCAAGGAAACTTTCAATCACAGAGATTCCCAATCTGTGAGGAATGCTACAGTATAAGGCCTCCACATTGACGGAGACCAAATACTGTTGGGGGTATGGTAACATCATGTAGCTTCCTTAATAAGTCCACAGTGTCCTGGATATACAAAGGAAGACAAGTTACATAGGGTCATCGCCAAGTGTCAACTAAACGACTTGCCTTTTCCATTTTGCCTCCTATTTCCAATACAATTGGGCGACCAGGTGGCCTGGTCAAATTTTTGTGGGTCTTTGGTAGAGCATAACAGGATGGAGCCCTAGCATATGGAACCTGGATCGCCTCAAGCGTGGTTTTGTCAATAATTCCATTCGCAAAAGCACTGTCAATCATTTCATCAAATTCCTTATTATACTCCTTAATTATTTCCTCTGAAATCTTGCAAAACCATGTATCATTTGAGAGAATGTCCAGGCACATTTCCTGGTATAGTGATGTATCCATCACTACTACATTCCCTCCTTTGTCTGCCATTTTTATTGTTATTTCCTTATTCATATGCAGTTTAGTTATGGCTTGTTTTTGTTCAAAAGATATGTTTCAATTCAGGAGTATCAAAATTAAGTTTTTTGGTTTTCGAAGTGACCAAAGATAAAAAGAACTCATTTTCATCGAGCAGGTTCATTAGGTCCTTGAGAGCCATGAAGCCTCTTACAGTATAACCCTTCCATTGTTCTTTATCAATTTTCTCCTGTTTCTTCTTTTTTCTCTCCTCATCATACATATATTTATATGTCAATCTGCAAGCAAATAAGTTCAAGTCCTTAACGATCTCAAAACTATTAGCTCTTGAAGTGGGACAGAAACTCAATCCAAAACCTAGGACATCAGTTTCTACTTGTGACATGGTAAAGAGGATAGATTTATAACTTGTAGATGTTTATCATTTATTTGTGTTTGTACATATATCGATCCAAGTTGGGAGGAATATGTTGCTTGGCTGGCTGGTCCTGAGTAGGAAGGGGCCAATGGAAAATCCTTATCCTTGGTGCCCTTTGGGATAGCCCCCCGATTACGGGGTGTTCCCATATGTCTCTGTAAAGGTGTGCTCCCATTGTTTATAGAAGAAACAGTGGAGCCTACTGCCCCCTCTTGCTCCCCTGTTCTACACCACGTGACCCTTCACCAACTAAGCTTTCCCTGCCGGTATCTCAATATTTTCCGTGTGTAACCTCTCTTGGTTTTTTTTCTTACAACCACCATTGTGACCATCACTGTGTTCACCATTTTCTAGAACCACGTTGTCTACCTCTTCCTCTTCCAGGAAACTGTGAAAAGTGAAATTTGCGAAAACAAGTGAGGAATCTGAATAAGTCAGTTCCAATATATCATTATCATTATTCCGTGTATTTTGGTGATTTCATCTACCTCTCCTATTTTGTTTTCCTTCTCGTTGAGGCCATTTGTATGCATACCTTCCTTTGAATGCCATTTTGTCTTTAATAAATTTGACATATTTCCTATAAATCAAATCCTTATACTTTTCCAAATGTTCCTTTATTAATTTATTCTTTTCTAAAAATTTAGGGTGTGCACATAAAGATGTGTTATGTCTGTGGACTTCAATAATTTTATCATTTAGCTGTTTTATCTCTGCATTAAAATGTTCAATTAGAAAGAAACGGCAACATGTACAGAATGTTTTATGTGTTTAAACATAATACATTCTATATATGTAGCCGTCCCTCTTTGTTCTAGTGTACATTACCTTTAGCTCAAACATAACAGCTCCAGTAATTGATCACTCCTCCAACACTAGATACAACTCTAGTGTACCCCTACGAACGACCATTGTTTTGAGGCATATTTTGCTGCATGGTGTGCTGCCGCCTTGTGCTCCGCTCCGGGAGATGCATGTAAGTGACCCCTCTGTTCCACCTTGGGAAATAGGGTATAATTGATATATATTGTGTTGCATAATGTATATTTTGTATAGATAGGTCTAGTTTCTTTATGGTCAAGGAATTGAAGTCCAGAAAAAGCTTATTGTGAAACGTGTCGACCTCTTGGCCAGCTTTACAAAGAAACAATATGTGGAGTATATATGTACTAGCCTATCCAACAATCATATGATGTTTTTAAGAGCATGAGCTCTATATTCTTTTTTATATGTAATTGTTTTTGTAATAAAATACCTATTATGTGAACTTAATGTGGTTTAGTCCTCCTCTCGTACCGTTAAAGTCCGTAAGCTCTGGCTGTTTGTTTTTTACTATATTTTTATTTCATATAAGAATCTTAGGAAAGTTGTAATAAAATACTGTCTTGTAATTCCAACCTGTAGGGCATTATGCTACTGTGTAAACCTTGAGATGTGGTTAATTTGCTAATAGACAATGTTTGAAGTTAAATAAAAACACCAGATAAAGCTCTTCTATTGTTTTCAATAGAGTAGGTGAGGCTTAGAATTTTTGGATGTTTTTATTGTGTCTTTGACTGTTCCTCACTTTTCCACCACGTGATCTCCAAGAGAGTAAGTGAGAAGAGGAAATAAATAAACGATCAAGGGGTTAATATGGTAGCCGAGTACATATAACTAAAAATGGTGGGGGGAAGGGGTGGGTTGGGGTTCCTGAGAGGGGGAACTTGGTGGTGGTAGTTAATGTTTCACAACAAGTTCAGGTATTAGTCCATGTAAGGATAAAATGATGCTGAATAAATGGAAGTCAGCCAGTCTATAAAAGCTAGAAGAAGCTCTGGAACAATAAAAAAGAAAGAAGGACGGTGCCCTTTAAGTGCAGCATGTATGTTAAAAATATTTATTACAATAGATAAAAACACTCACATTTGAGTTGCTAAAAACCAGCATGTAAAGTAGTTTCATCCACGTGCTCTCGGGGGATGTGGGTGTCACGGGCCAGTGGGGGGTTCCTGGGATGTGAGTCCTGTGACCTGGGTCCTGGTAGCTGTTCCGGTGGTGCCGAGGGTCCTCAGAGCCTCTGGGCAGCCAGGATGTTGGTCATGGATCCTCCGTGAAGCGTCGTGCTGACCTGCGTCTTCACTTCCGGGAGTGGGGTGAGGCGGGCGGTGCTTCGCATTTGGAGCATGCGTGCTCCTTCATCAGGCTATAGCCCGCCTCACCCCGCTCTCAGAAGTGAAGCCTAGAGATGCTCTGATACCACACGATTTTTATCTTATTCTTTGTGATCACGTTTTACTTATTGAAGTGTGAGGGTGAGCACCTTTTTAATAAAAGCCTTTTATTAACGGATTCATGCCCTATGTGGAGAATTTCTTTCTTCCCTCCTTCCACGATTTGGACCTCGCTGATCCCCAGCCACCTTTCTTTACACGTCTATTCTATCTGAGAGGGACATCCCGATTGGCTGTGGACCTACACACTACTGAACAGTGACAGTCGCCCTGGATGGGATTCTCTGCCACGAATCTTCCAGTCAGATATCCTTGGGATCGTTGGATCCCTCAAGCTTGTATGACACTCCACCGTACGGTGACTGTGTCCATCCTTTCTGGTAAGGTCATCCATTTTTATCATTTTCAGTTGTTTGAGTTGGATTCTCAGAAGACCTATATGCTAAGTGTCTCCTCATACACACACAGTTTACTCCAGCTTCTATCCCATACGCAGGTGTGACACCGCACATGCTCATGAACCCCCAGTTTCTGTGGACTTATATATGATTCACCGCACATTTATGGACTTTCTCCTCATGTGTTTATTTTTATTTCCAAACGTCCACTAACCATATCTATTGCCTAATTGGCATAAGTTATGTACCTAGCACTCTGTCACCTATACATGTCCTAGATGTATATGCACACTTCCTAGCGCTGCATGTGTTGTGTATTTATTTATCTTCACATTGTGTACCACACTGTTACATGCTGGCAGCTATCACTTGTACTACTTTCTGTAATAGCGCAATTATTGATTTGGCCTACCTATGCATGACCGACTTGCTCTTGACCAGTCTTTGGATTCCTGCGTGCCTGCTGTGACCTCAGCTTGTACTCTATACAAGTACATATTTGGGGGGCACACCATACAATGCATTTAAATTCAAGATGGTGCTGCTGTAAGACCTATAAACAGTACAAAATATTTTACAGCGCACACATACAAGAATGACATTTCCTGCAGGGCTAGTTAAAAACATCTGAACATATTCAAAAAATACGGGGGTTTGGTCGCACTATATGGTCATATAGTGCTAAGCCCACTTACTGCGACAAAGTACCCCGAATTAGTGGGTCCTACACTAGTAATAGAATGGAAGATCCTCTGTCTCAACCATGGGAGCTGAACTCCTCTATGTGGGAGAACTGAAAGGGATACATCCTAATCACTGGTGGCCACTAAATAGGAGGTAATGAGAAGGGGGAGGGGTGCTCCAGCCCAAAAACCTGGTCAGGGCCTATTACAACATACAAGTACATATTTGGGGGGCACACCATACAATGCATTTAAATTCAAGATGGTGCTGCTGTAAGACCTATAAACAGTACAAAATATTTTACAGCGCACACATACAAGAATGACATTTCCTGCAGGGCTAGTTAAAAACATCTGAACATATTCAAAAAATACGGGGGTTTGGTCACACTATATGGTCATATAGTGCTAAGCCCACTTACTGCGACAAAGTACCCCGAATTAGTGGGTCCTACACTAGTAATAGAATGGAAGATCCTCTGTCTCAACCATGGGAGCTGAACTCCTCTATGTGGGAGAACTGAAAGGGATACATCCTAATCACTGGTGGCCACTAAATAGGAGGTAATGAGAAGGGGGAGGGGTGCTCCAGCCCAAAAACCTGGTCAGGGCCTATTACAACATACAAGTACATATTTGGGGGGCACACCATACAATGCATTTAAATTCAAGATGGTGCTGCTGTAAGACCTATAAACAGTACAAAATATTTTACAGCGCACACATACAAGAATGACATTTCCTGCAGGGCTAGTTAAAAACATCTGAACATATTCAAAAAATACGGGGGTTTGGTCACACTATATGGTCATATAGTGCTAAGCCCACTTACTGCGACAAAGTACCCCGAATTAGTGGGTCCTACACTAGTAATAGAATGGAAGATCCTCTGTCTCAACCATGGGAGCTGAACTCCTCTATGTGGGAGAACTGAAAGGGATACATCCTAATCACTGGTGGCCACTAAATAGGAGGTAATGAGAAGGGGGAGGGGTGCTCCAGCCCAAAAACCTGGTCAGGGCCTATTACAACATACAAGTACATATTTGGGGGGCACACCATACAATGCATTTAAATTCAAGATGGTGCTGCTGTAAGACCTATAAACAGTACAAAATATTTTACAGCGCACACATACAAGAATGACATTTCCTGCAGGGCTAGTTAAAAACATCTGAACATATTCAAAAAATACGGGGGTTTGGTCACACTATATGGTCATATAGTGCTAAGCCCACTTACTGCGACAAAGTACCCCGAATTAGTGGGTCCTGTTGTAATAGGCCCTGACCAGGTTTTTGGGCTGGAGCACCCCTCCCCCTTCTCATTACCTCCTATTTAGTGGCCACCAGTGATTAGGATGTATCCCTTTCAGTTCTCCCACATAGAGGAGTTCAGCTCCCATGGTTGAGACAGAGGATCTTCCATTCTATTACTAGTGTAGGACCCACTAATTCGGGGTACTTTGTCGCAGTAAGTGGGCTTAGCACTATATGACCATATAGTGTGACCAAACCCCCGTATTTTTTGAATATGTTCAGATGTTTTTAACTAGCCCTGCAGGAAATGTCATTCTTGTATGTGTGCGCTGTAAAATATTTTGTACTGTTTATAGGTCTTACAGCAGCACCATCTTGAATTTAAATGCATTGTATGGTGTGCCCCCCAAATATGTACTTGTATGTTGTAATAGGCCCTGACCAGGTTTTTGGGCTGGAGCACCCCTCCCCCTTCTCATTACCTCCTATTTAGTGGCCACCAGTGATTAGGATGTATCCCTTTCAGTTCTCCCACATAGAGGAGTTCAGCTCCCATGGTTGAGACAGAGGATCTTCCATTCTATTACTAGTGTAGGACCCACTAATTCGGGGTACTTTGTCGCAGTAAGTGGGCTTAGCACTATATGACCATATAGTGTGACCAAACCCCCGTATTTTTTGAATATGTTCAGATGTTTTTAACTAGCCCTGCAGGAAATGTCATTCTTGTATGTGTGCGCTGTAAAATATTTTGTACTGTTTATAGGTCTTACAGCAGCACCATCTTGAATTTAAATGCATTGTATGGTGTGCCCCCCAAATATGTACTTGTATGTTGTAATAGGCCCTGACCAGGTTTTTGGGCTGGAGCACCCCTCCCCCTTCTCATTACCTCCTATTTAGTGGCCACCAGTGATTAGGATGTATCCCTTTCAGTTCTCCCACATAGAGGAGTTCAGCTCCCATGGTTGAGACAGAGGATCTTCCATTCTATTACTAGTGTAGGACCCACTAATTCGGGGTACTTTGTCGCAGTAAGTGGGCTTAGCACTATATGACCATATAGTGTGACCAAACCCCCGTATTTTTTGAATATGTTCAGATGTTTTTAACTAGCCCTGCAGGAAATGTCATTCTTGTATGTGTCAGCTTGTACTCTGACTCTGCTCCTGTCTTTTGCTCTATACCTCGCTGCCCAACTGTGTACCGACCTGGCCTACATCTTAACTCTGCCTCTGCCTGATGTTCTTGTACCTCACTGCCCGGCTGTAAATGACCTTTTGACTTGTGTCCTGGCTACACTTCCGCTTTCTGATCAAGTGTCACTGTGTTCCAGTTCCTGGTTACCTCCTGGTGATCCATGGTCATCTGCCTCCTGCAAACTTCAGCTTGCGCTGCCTGTTACACCGGTGTTCTGTCAAAATAGCCAATTCATCGAGATCTACATCACTTCTTGTGGAGATTTCGATGAATTGCTGCTTTGACACATTACTGGCAACCGTGTACACTCCGGTACACAATATTATGAGCGGACATTGTTAGTTCGCTCCGATACAAACCAACAAAATGGCCGCCTCGGAGGCAGTGACAAATTTTTTTCTCCTTACCCGCTGTTCTGTCGAAAATGCTAAATCTTCATGTACGGGAGTGTACACAGTTGCCGTTATTGTGTCAAAACAGAAATTCATCGAAATCTCCAATTACTGATGGTTTACAGTAACCGGAAGTGATGTGATTGGAGATCTCGATGAATTGGCTATTTGATAGCACACCGGCCCTCGTGCCACTCTGTGTCCTCACACCTTCTGTCATCCTTACCCGGAGTGTTGGAAAAGAGGTGCAAGAGAAGGCCTCTCTACAGCTCAATCTCCACCAGGTACATGACATGCTACATCCTTTGCTGTTCATATGTAAATTATTGATTTTAAAAGGAAAATACCATATTTGGCCTCTAGGTGGAGCCAAGTATTATGGGAAATCCCTATAATACTTAGCTCTTTACAGTGGCCAAATGCAGTATTTTCTGTTTAAAACCAATAATTCACATTCAAACGCCACAGGACATAGTCGACTTATATTCTTCTTTTTGTTTTTGCCCCATTCACACAATACTAATGTACAGTTGTGCTCATAAATTTGCATACCCTGGCAGAATTTATCATTTCATTTTTTAGAGAATATGAATGATAACACAAATACTTTTCTTTCACTCATGGTTGAAGCCATTTATTATAAATCAACTGTGTTTACTCTTTTTAAATCATAATCACAACAGAAACTACCCAAATGACCCTGATCAAAAGTTAACATACCTCAGTTCTTAATACCGTTTATTGCCCCCTTTAACATCATTGACAGCTTAAAGTCTTTAGTGGTATTTGTGTATGAGGCTCTTTATCTTCTCAGATGGTAAAGCTGCCCATTCCTCTTGGCAAAAAGCCTCCAGTTCCTGTAAATTCTTGGGCTGTCTTGCATGAACTGCACTTTTGAGAACTCCCCAGAGTGGCTCAATGATTTTGAGGTCAGGAGACTGAGATGGCCACTCCAGAACTTTCATTTTTTTCTACTGTAGCCAATGACAGGTCGACTTGGCCTTGTGTTTTGGATCATTGTCATGTTGGAATGTCCAAGTACGTCCCATGCGCAGCTTCCTGGCTGATGAATGCAAATGTTCCTCCGGTATTTTTTGATAACATACTGCATTCATCTTGCTATCAATTTTGACCAAATTTCCTATGCCTTTGTAGCTCATACATCCCCAAAACATCAGCAATCCACTTCCGTGTTTCACAGTAGAAATGGTGTACCTTTCATCATAGGCCTTTTTGACTCTCCAAATTAAGTGTTTATGGTTGTGGTCAAAAAGCTAAATTTTGGTTCTATCACTCCAAATGATTTTGTTCCAGAAGGTTTGAGGCTTGTCTCTGTGCTGTTTGGCATATTGTAAGCAGGATACTTTGTGGAATTTGTGTATTAATGGCTTTCTTCTGGCGACTCGACCATGCAGCCCATCTTACTTCAATTGCCTTGTTAATGTGCATCTTGAAACAGCCACACTACATGTTTTCGGAGAGTCCTGTATTTCACCTGAAGTTATTTGTGGGTTTTTCTTTGCATCCCGAAACATTTTCCTGGCAGTTGTGGCTGAAATATTAGTTGGTCTACCTGACTCTGGTTTGGTTTCAACAGAACCCCTCATTTTCCACTTCTTGATAAGAGTTTGAACACTGCTGATTGGCATTCTCAGTTCCTTGGATATCTTTTTATATCCCTTTCTTGTTTTATACAGTTCAACTACCTTTTCCCGCAGATCCTTTGACAATACTTTTGCTTTCCCCATGACTCAGAATCCAGAAACGTCAGTGCAGCACTGGATGAAAGATGCAAGGGTCTGACAGGAGTCCAGAAACTCATTGACCTTTTATACACAAACACTAATTACAAGCAAACAGATCCCAGGTGAGGATGGTTACCTTTAATAGCCATTCAAACCCCTTTGTGTCAACTTGTGTACATGTTAACCGGCCATAATCACCAGGGTATGTAAACTTTTGTTCAGTGTCATTTGGGTAGTTTCTGTTGTGATTATGATTTAAAAAGTGTAAACACAGTTGACTGATAATAAATGGCTTCAGCCAAACACTAACCATGAGTGAAAGAAAAGTTTTTGTGTTATCATTCATATTCTCTGAAAAATGGCCAAGAAATCATAAATTCTGTCAGGGTATGTAAACTTATGAGCACAACTGTACATGCACTTTCACTAGGCAAATGCCTATTATTTATTAGTTTATAGACTATAAGTTAATAAATCAAGCGCCATGTGTAAAATCAGCTTGATGTCGCACAAAGAAATATCAATTTCAAGCAGAAGATGTTCTTGAACAGAGTAGATACAAATACAAAATACTTTATTACATTTTGAACTTGTTACATTGCTTTTTTGATTACTACTGCTATGTTCCTTATCCTTTGCTGAATGAAAAATGTCATATCCTACCATAAAACAACAACTGACATATAATTGCATATGCATTCAATTTTTTTAGTTTGTTTTTATCTTTCAGTTGCATTTTGGCTGCTTAATTTATCAAGTTTTAAAAATGCTTAATCTTGGCTTATTTTCTGTGAAGTAATAAATATAAAACAGAAATACTTTCACCTTGTCTTATGAAGTAGAGTTAAATTGTATTATTATACATTCTTTTGGTGTATACCCTGCATAGGTCTACTACGTGCTAGTGATTTTAGTAGAGATATCTTTGTTTTTATTTCCATATATGGTGTGCCTGAGAAAATGACTGGTTCTAGGCCTTTAGGTCCCAAAAATGGTATGCTAGTTCCCACTGTGCTGTACAAGTGTTTGTACAGTACGTCGTGTTCTTTCTTAGATTTCATGATAAAAAATATAAACACTGGAATTGCGTTGTAGTAATGTTTACTAGATATGTAACTTTATGGACTATAAAAGTTATGCTATCAGACCTCTAAAAGTAACTAGCTGGAGATTTATCTGCTTTAAAAAAATAAAAATATTTGCTATGGTTTCTATTGGTAGAGTTGTTTAAACATCTGATTCAAGCTTACTAGCAACTTGTATTTTGGATATTCTAAAACAGACAAACTGAATATTATCATTGTGGAAATCAAGGACTGTATTTTTAATGCACCCAGTTATATTTGTCAGCCCAAATTTAAACATTTTGCGGGTTTCAAATAATGAATCATTGATTTTATCAGTTACAATATACTCTATAGAGTCCCACCGGGCTTGGTACCCATTGTCCTTTTTCTTTACATATCCCACCCAATACAAATTAGAATTGTAGTCCTCATTTCCATATGGTAGAAATCATCTTCTTGAGTTCTAGGCAGCAGAATTTATCATTCCTACGCATGCTATGGGTGATTAACCAAATGTGGTTCCTAAAACAGAAAACTAATAAAAAGTAGGGAATACAGTATAAATCACAATCATAGGTACATACACATTTGCCTAACATTGACAGCGGAAAAACTGTAGACACATACAAATGGATATTACGTCCACATATTTTTTAACATGTTTCGCCGGTGTGGCTTCATCAGGAAAGGGGGCGTAACACTTTAATTAGTAACCATAAAAAAGTACATATTTCTCAGCTTTAGGTGTATAAGGAAAAGAAAAGAAAAAATAATATTAATATACAACATTTTTAGTTTACATATTATAAACAGACATTGTGGAAATAGATAAAGAAATTTTAAAGTGGCAGGAAGATCATAGGAATCTATGCTCACACACATGTTTTATGGATAGAGACAAAACACTTAAAGAACATCTTTACTAAATATGCCACTAGTCTGATAAAATCAAAAGATAACAAGTTTATGAGGGACAAAAGGGCGTATGATCTTGGACAGGCATACAAATGGAACCAAGCGGGAACCGGCGAGTGACCTGGACTTGGTCGAATCAGACACTTCCTCGATGTCCTCGGCATCTTATGTTCCAATTTCCATACGTTCTAAGAAACTGGATGGTGCATCCAGGAAAAGAAAAAAGGATAGTGAGACAAGTTCTGAGGAACACTCGAAGCCAGTACTGGCCACAAACAAGGACAAAAAAACACGTTCCCAATGGATACAAAAATGTACAACTCTCAATACTGTGATGACTGGTAGTGTACTCAACCACTCATCAATGACGTTAACTACACCTACAATGAACATCAATCCCATTTCAACACCTGCGGGCCCTATGTCTCAGCAGTTAAATGCACAGCGCCGTCTACATCAGGCCCCCCTATGGATTTGCGGACAGCGCCTATCTTTAACTCTAATATCAATGACTCTAAGCGTACACCTATTGATACATTGACCTCCACAGGAGTAAACCAGCCTTTAAAGTAGGTTGTCCCGGTTCTGCACTTCTGCAGAATCGGGATAAATTTGATATCATCAATTTATCATCTTATCCGCTGTCAGAAGATGAGTCCAGGGTGCTTTAACTTGGTCTCACGTTCTGTCCGGATGAGGATGCAGACAAATTCGAGCTGATAAAGGACTTACATTTGTTTGCAGATGCCTCATGTATAAAGTCCTTTATGATAAGAAACCAAGCGCAGTCGAGAATTTATCCCACCCTAACTCCAATCTGGATGGCGTTACCTTCAAGGATTTGCGAGCCCTACAGGACCTGATAGACCTGTGGGACGAAAGCAACCCTGAGGAGGAGGATTGGGCCTTTGATCCATCAAGGGCAGGAGTTGGTGTATGTCACATTCAGCCCTCTGCCCCCCCCGACCGTCTCTTTTGAATACCTCTCGTTCTTTCCCCTTTAGCACACCCAAAACATATACACCTAAATCTAAGTCCTTTCCGATTTTACAGGGGAACTTGAACATTTGGGCCTTTGTGATCCAAGTTACCAAGGAGATAGAGTCCACTAATTGGCGCAGTGGATCTCTATCCAACTTGCCAAAGAACCTTAAACAGGCATTACGCAACCTTAGTTCCAATAAAAACATTGTGAAGTCATCAGATAAAGGGGGTAACCTCGTTATCATGGATAAGGAATGAGGAAATGTGTTACGATATCATCTTAAACACAACCTGGGATAGACCAGTCCTAGGGTCCCACATTAACTACTATATGAACAAATACAGAGACATCATAGTGAGGGCAAAAAACAGGGGCACTATAAATCAAAAAACTTTTGAATTTTTGAACATGACCAACTTTACCACCACCACTTTTTATGCACTAATGAAAGTACACAAAAGCCTATCCTGTCCCCCGGGCCACCCCATAATTTCTGGGTGTGGCTCCCTAACTGAAAAGGCAAGTCAACTGATGAATACTTGTATCCACATGTAAAGGGCTTATTTTCATATGTAAAGGATACTATCAAACTGCTGAAGATCACAGATGGATTCGAGATACCTCCGGGCTCTTGGCTGGTTGCAATAGATATAGATGCTCTATACAATTCTATACCGCATACAAGGGGTGTGGATGTCATACGTGAATTCCTGGCTGAACGCGACCTCAACTCTCAGAATTTGTTTTGGAGTTGTTGAGCTTTATATTGACTCACAACATATTTACCTTCAAGGGTTCCCACTACCTCCAGGTACAGGGTGTTGCCATGGGGGTGAGATGTGCCCCCTCATATGCAAACCTGTACCTGGGGGGGTGGGAACGAGACCTTTTTTCGAACGAGTCAAAATCAGTGGAGATCGGTCAGATACTGTCATGGAATCGCTATATTGACGATGTTCTCATGGTGTGGGCAGGATCAAAAGAAAGTTTGTTGAAATTTCTGGAGAGTTTACAAATCAATACATACAATCTGAAATTCACCTATACTTTTGATCAGTCAAGAATTACATTCTTGGATGTGGAAATTTTTCTAAATAAATCAGGAGCACTTTGCTCTACCCTATACAGGAAACCGTCAGCAGGCAAGGGTTTATTACATGCCACAAGCTCGCATCCGGAAAGACTGATCAAAAGCATACCACACAGTCAATTCTTATGAATTAGACATAACTGTACACAACAGGAGGACTTTCAGAGAGAGGCAGACATGCTACGTGACCGACTCCTGACAAGGGGGTACAGCAAGACGTGTCTAAAGAAGGCATTTAATAAGGTGAACAGCCAGAACAGGCATGATTGGCTGTATAAAGCCAGGCATGACAAATCAACGCCAATACGCATTATAACCAAATTCAATCGACAACACACAAAGGTAGGAAGTATTTATAACAAATTTTGGTACCTGTTAATGCCGGATCAGAGAATTTCGAGGTTTATTAAATCTTACCCGGAAATTATGTATAAGAGATCTCGGTCGTTGCAAGACATCTTAGTGACCAGTCATTATCGAAGCACTGATACAACCAGACCGCAAATACCTGGCACGTAATTTTGCGGTTGGTGCAACTTCTGTTCCTTCGTTCTTGAAGGAAGGAGTATTGTACTTCCTGATAATAATTCATGGACCCCTAAACATAGGACAAACTGTCAGTCAGTAGGTTCAGTCTATATAATGAATAAACACAAGACAATGGGTTCCCCTAAGTGGACTTTCCCGGCACTTGCATAGATAAAGGAAAATTATAGAGGTAGAAAACGTTGTACATAGTAAAAAACATATAATTTTATTCGTGTTGAAAAATACAAATGTTAAAAACAAGCAATGGATATCTAAAGTAACATAGTAGAACTACATAGTAACCATGATGAACATCAAATAATGAGTAATGATGGAAGACTCTTCTCAAGCCCGACGCGTTTCGGGATATTTTTTGTTTGTAAGGTCCTTCTTCAGGGGCATAGTTGAGAGAGAGGGGTTCATCTGAACTAATTGAGAAAAATGAAAAAAAGGGGGGTCAAATGTTGGTAGGACTATCAGTAGATATCCAGTGAGAGGTTGAAATGATCAATTGATCACCTACCTGAAGGGATTTAATTGTTTGCTTGTAGAAAGGAGATTTTTGTTAAAAACAAAGAAAACCACAGAAAAAGGGCAGGATATGGGAGTAAGCAGTAATGGTATAGCAAGTATAAATGCTTATTCTTAGGTGGTGAGGGCTGCAGGTTGGTAGGCTGCAATCTCCATAGAGGAGTGTGACAGTGCTCCCGTCCCACCCGACCCGGGCGTGCGCAAGCCAGAGCGGTATGCTGAGGTCACAGGAAGGCGTCTCTAAGAAATGAAAAAATTTTGAGGAACCTTAGAAAAGATCCAGTGTAGGTAGTTCGAGACAAAAAATGAATAAATAAATAAACTGGTGTAAACAATGATAGTAATGAGGAGCGTATTCAAAATGCTACATATAAGGGCCAAAAAACTTAATGGCTCGGTGCAACCGAGAAGTACACTGAATAATGGTTAATGAGAAGGGTCTGGCTTAAAATGCATTAGGGTAGAAAAAATATATATACATATATGAGTATTAATATGCAGTTGTTAATAGTAAAGAGTAATAATAAATACAAAATGCATACCTACGAGTAAGTATATGGTATGCATAGGTATTAAGGGGTTCCACAGTTGTACATCCGAGCAGCTAGGGTAATGTAGTTGAGTGTAACACAATGGTATATGGGAAGTGTGTGAGAAACAATTATGTTGCTACAATACCCATATGAGTGTGCTTCCAGTAGCCTGCAGGGACTAAGACCAAAGCAGGCTAGGGAGTAGTGAAAATACAACTGTAGAACTGAGGGAAGAGATAATACTGCGCTTGAGACAATGATGCTAAGGTAAAAGAAAAGTAAGGAAAAATAAATGGAATAACATACCTTAGGAAGAACAAGTGTTCATGTAGTCAGCCTCACAACCCAGCGTCCGGCATGTGTAGCGCCTTAGCAGGGAGTGAGTGAGGCTGGTTTAAGTGATGTACGGGCTCCAATCAGCTGGCGTCGGAACGAGGCACAGCTGTGTTATGGAGACCGTCAGCTGAGACGTCCTATACAGACCCCCCGAAGCGAGGATGCGCGGCGCCGCCCCAACAGTGCTCGTGCGAGCGCGATGACGTTTGGAGCAACGTCGCGCACACCCGCCCCACCGGCACGGAAGTGCCACTCCGGGGAACTGAGCATGCCCCCCGGAGTGGCAACATGGAGGCAGTGGGCGTGAGATGGAGAACCGCCCAGGTACCTCCCTAAGCGCCGCCCCAGGGAAAGAGATTTTCTTTGTTTTTAACAAAAATCTCCTTTCTACAAGCAAACAATTAAATCCCTTCAGGTAGGTGATCAATTGATCATTTCAACCTCTCACTGGATATCTACTGATAGTCCTACCAACATTTGACCCCCCTTTTTTTCATTTTTCTCAATTAGTTCAGATGAACCCCTCTCTCTCAACTATGCCCCTGAAGAAGGACCTTACAAACAAAAAATATCCCGAAACGCGTCGGGCTTGAGAAGAGTCTTCCATCATTACTCATTATTTGATGTTCATCATGGTTACTATGTAGTTCTACTATGTTACTCTAGATATCCATTGCTTGTTTTTAACATTTGTATTTTTCAACACGAATAAAATTATATGTTTTTTACTATGTACAACGTTTTCTACCTCTATAATTTTCCTTTATCTATGCAAGTGCCGGGAAAGTCCACTTAGGGGAACCCATTGTCTTGTGTTTATGCATTATTGGACGTGGCACGGCTTTCCTCCTAAACAAGTTGGTCACCCTCTCTCTGTCTAATGTTTCTCTGGTAGCAAATACCACTCCCCGCTTGACCAACGAGCTTTAGGTCATTGTATAAACTATATACTAATCATAAATACCCCCTCCGGGGATCGTATCTCTTCCCCCTCCCTGGAAATAATTTTTTACCCTGTCCCCAATTTTCCCTACACCCCTTAAATAAACCTTACCCTTCAAATATATCTTTATAAAATGGCTTCTGAAACGGAGACCTCATACTTTGAAAATATATTTTTGGGTCAAGACTGGGAAACCCTAATGCAACAATACTTAGATAAATTCGGCGACAGTGATCGAACCGAAGCAGAGATTTCCTCCTTGTTCTTTAAACTTGCCAAGAACCTAGAGAAAAAGTCCTCATTCTCTGGCATATCAGGTCATTTCAAGACTACCTGAAGAGCAACATGAACCCGTTGGGTCTCCGCGTCCAGATCTTCCCAACTCTGGAGGATCTGGACACGGCCTTCAAGTCCACATGGGAGAATGCTCTACAGACATGCTCACGTAATCTTATGCAGATACTAATAGATGAATATACAAAAAGATCTTCAGCATTGGACATTGAAATCACTAAGATTTGTGAACAACTAAAAAAATTTAAGGCACATCAATCAGTCTCCATCAAAGAGAAAAAACTCAAAACCCACCTTGAATCCTTTAATAAAAATATTCTTATTAAGAAAAACTTCAAATTCCACAGGGATAAAAATGCATTTGAGGCCGGCAAGGCCTACAAATGGAACCAAAACAACAAGACAACTAGGAATCCGAATACACCCCAGAATCCCCCTTCCAATAAACCTCCGTCACACATTCCCCCACTTATTACTTCTAAAGCAAAACCCTCCTCTGGTACCAAACGCCAACTCTCTGGCGATCCCACTCAAGACCAGAAATCCAAAAAATCAATTTCAGAAAAGAAATCCAATCCCCCTACTCCCGCACACCCTGACAACATCACTAAGGGATCTTCGTCCAATCACTCAACACAGGCATACCCACCCCTTCCCTCTCAGAACATTACTACCGTACACGAGCCCAGTCGTAATGACTCGTCTTTTTTAGACCTGGTACTGGCCGGTCTCAAACCACCTCCACCAAATCTGAACACTTACACACAAATGACACTATGAATTTCTTCCCCACCACACTTATTCACTCGGACAATGACCTGAGCGTCATCAACTTATCCTCTTATCCCCTCACAGAAAATGAAATCTCCATCCTGAAAAAAGGATTGAATTTCTGTCCTGATCACAGGTTAGACAAATTCGAACTTTATAAAGATCTCCAACTTTTTATTCGGAAAATAATCCTTAGAAAACTTTACCAGAAACAGGATACCAAAACTAATTTTACCCCCCAGGAAAATCGAGCTCTGGACCAGCTTGTTGCGCTATTGGAGGAGAGTGATACAACCGATCTGATCGATCAAATAGACCTCCCTCGTATCCTTCAACAAATAGACGACTCGGATGTTCATTCACATTCGGGCGCCTCCAAATTAAAGAAAAAATCGGACCTTTGCCCACCACCTAGCACATGTCCGAATGCAGCAGTTTTTCTTAAACTTGTTAATAATGACCTGGATAAACTCAAAATTAAAAAGCAAGGACCCTCTAATCTTAGCCCAAAAGAACTACAGGCACTAGACTCCCTGAAGGCGAACGATACAATCACCATAAAACCTTCCGACAAGGGAGGAAATGTTGTGGTTTTGGACAACAACCACTATATCAAGATTTGTAAAAAAATTCTCAACAATGCGGACTGGTACCGTTGCATGCCAGCCTCCATTGTTGAGAAGTACAATAAAGAATTTTACGCACTGGTCGACTCCGCTTTCCTCAACAACACCATCAGCAAGTCTACTTGGACTTTTGTGAGAAACAACTTCCCCAAGACCCCCACATTCTACGCACTCCCCAAAGTGCACAAGAACCTGATAGACCCACCGGGTAGGCCTATAATCTCAGGTGTGGGTTCAATAAGCGACAATGCTAGCAAACTTATTGACGAATATCTTAGGCCCCTTGTGGTGTCTTTAACATCTTATGTAAAGGACACTAGCCATTTTTTACAAATCTTGGACCACTTATTTGTCTCTGATCGAGCCCTCCTAGTCACTATTGACGTGGAGACGCTCTACAGCTCCATTCCACATGAACTTGGTTTGGCAGCAATCAGACACATACTCCAACAAAAATTGGATTCCGATCCCATTTACAATGAATTCATCATCGAACTGCTCGAGTACATCCTCACCCACAATGTCTTCACCTTTCTTGGCTCCCACTACCTCCAGGTGCAGGGGGTAGCTATGGGGACATGTTGTGCCCCGTCGTATGCCAACCTGTACCTGGGGGAGTGGGAGAAAGCCCTCCTTTCAGACGGGAATCTTACTCAATATACAAACCACATTCAAGGGTGGTATCGATACATAGACGACATTTTTGTCGTTTGGGAGGGTCCCTTGGATGTACTCGAGCAGTTCATACTCAGGATGACCAAAAATGATTTTAACTTGACATTCACTATGTCCTTTAACAATACCCATGCAACTTTTTTAGATATTGAAATCTTCAAGGATGGACAGGGCAAACTTTCCACCAAGCTATTTAGAAAAAGCACTGCCGGCAATACCATATTGCACGCTGCTAGCTTCCACCCTAAACCTTTAATCGACTCCATACCTTATTCCCAATACATTAGGATCAAGCGCAACTGTACAGACAATAAAAATTTTCTCACAGAAGCTGCTGCCCTCCGAGATGGACTGTTACTACGCGGCTACTCCCACAAATCTCTCAAAAGGGCCTTCCAAAAAGCTACTAACAAACCTAGACAAATGCTCCTTCACTCCACCAAACAACAAAGAGACACACACCAACTCAGTATCATCACAACATACAACCAGCAACATCGTCAAACTAAAAGGATAATTGAAAAATACTGGCATTTACTGGCCCTTGACCCCAGCCTGGGCCACTTGGTTCCAGAAAAACCTCACTTCACCTTTAGAAGAGCCACTTCCATTGGTGACCAGATTACCAAAAGTGAGTTCAGACTATCGACAACCCATTGCAAATACAGGGGTACTTTTGCCTGCGGCTCGTGCCACTACTGTGGTTACATGTTTACTCAAAGAAATCCCACTCTCCCCAACGGGAAAACTTTTTTCCAAAACATTTTGCAAACTGCAGAACCACTGGAGTGGTTTATCTACTCCAGTGCAACTGCGGTTGCTTCTATATAGGAAAGACCAAGCTTGAGTTTTGGCGAAGAGCATACAGGCATATTTTATCCATGAAAACAGCTGACCCTGACCTTCCTCTGGGTCGACATGTAACACTGGTACATGGAGGCAAGTTCCCCTCTATCAAATTCTTAATCTTGGATCGCATACACCCTAGCCCCAGAGGGGGCGACTGGAATAAAATCTTACTCCAGAGAGAACTTAAATGGATCCATTTACTCAAGGCCACTACACCCCCAGGCCTCAATGAGGCGGTCTGTTTTAAACCCTTCTTACAAGGCTTTAATTCTGGAGGAATGGAAAAATAAGGTCATGGTCACCTCTAGATATATCCCCTCCATCCCCCCCCCTTCCCCTCCCTCCCCTTCCCCCCTCCCCCTTCCCCCCTTTTTCTTCCTATTCCTCCACTTCCAATACCCACACGAGTATTTGCCATTCCATCCTTTTCCTCCTTCTCTCTACAATGTGTCCATAACTTCAGTTCTCATCTCTCTAACTGTCTATTATAGCTGGTTGTTCCTCTCTTGTCATTACATTTTGTACACCAAGCTGTACGTCTGCCACATACATGCTCCCCGCTCCCCCCCCCCCTTTTTTTTTCCCCCCCCCCCCTTCCCCTCCCCCCCCACCTCCTCTTAATTGATTACAAAAATCACCCACTTATTATTTCCATTCAAATTACTCATCATCTTATTGATTTTTTCAGTTGGTACCACAGGGGACCATGTATTGGACACACAATCAGCTTGGTTGGTTCCTCAACGGAACCCTTTTTTTGTTTATATATTATTTGTTAGTGTTTGCTACATATCCTGTGTTAGCATTTGTATATCCTTCATTTTTGTTAGGTATCTTGTTGCCCATTGCTGCTTTTTTCTTCATTGTCCCCCCTTTTGTTCATGATTCTGCATATTATAAATATATTCGTATATAGGCACTAATATGCCTGTTTCATTACTACTCCCCTTGTATTGTATGCTAATACACTGCTGAACATTCGATCATGTTTGTCCTCCTATATATAAAAAACACTTAGATCTTCAAGTATGACCCAGTTTCCTCTTATTTCTAAAGAAACCACTCCGATCTGGCATAGGTGAGTGTTGATCCTATATCCCATTTTTTCTGTTCAATACTCTTTATGCCCTTTTTCAACCCCCTTTTTTACTCCTCCATGCTTGGAGGAGTATAGAAAATAATTTCGATCGGGCTAAGTTTACCCCATCCCTTTGGTATACACATTTTTTTCATACGCTTCCCTTTTTTTTTTTTTGTGACGAATCCCCCCCCTCTCCCCGCCCCCCCCGAGGCGCGGGTGGCCAGAGCGGTTGCCCGGCACGGAAAGCCGCCCCAGGGATCTCTTTCCCTGGGGCGGCGCTTAGGGAGGTACCTGGGCGGTTCTCCATCTCACGCCCACTGCCTCCATGTTGCCAAAGTCCACTTAGGGGAACCCATTGTCTTGTGTTTATGCATTATTGGACGTGGCACGGCTTTCCTCCTAAACAAGTTGGTCACCCTCTCTCAGTCTATATAATGAAATGCTCTTGTGGAGCTTTTTATATAGGCAAAACGAAGCGCCCCCTCTACTGTAGGATAAGAGACCATGTATCCTTAATTTCAAAGCACAAAATGGAAACACCCATCAGTCGCCATGTAGGACTTTACCATAATTTTAATCTTAAATTTATTGGCTTTTTCAGCTTGGAGCATTTACCCCAACAGGGACATGGATAAGATGGATTTATCTCCTACAGGCAACTCGTTATCCGGGGCTTAATGAGGGGATCAGCTATAAACCATTTTTGTATATATCAATATATCAATATTATCTAAAATGAAATGTATTTAGTGTACACCATTCGAAGTTTGCTTTATGGGCACCGTTGCAATTTATGGGAAAAAAAAATACCAATGTACCTATTGCATATTTTTAAAATTTTTTTTCCCTCCATCGTGATATGCAGGTATGCCCTTCATGCCCATACTCCAGTTCCTTTTTGCCATAGATCCCCGTACGGACACCCCAGGGTGTGCAGCGGGATCGGTACCTAATTTTTGAGAATCTCCTTTTCTGCTGTATGCCCACCCTGTAGGTTCCCATGTGGCACGGCATCCCAAAGTTTTACCATCAGCATAGCTCACAGACATATACACCCAGAGATGGAACGCTTCCACCTGGGTGCTGTCTGCACTGCATGTATGCGGTGGAGCTTTGCGGCGTGCACCGGCATTTACACACCTCCGGCTTCTGGGTGTTACTCTGTGCCTTGCGCACCTTCGTTCTTGCGTCTGCATTGCGTCATCATGGCGTGACATCACATGCCACGTTTTGGCACCAACGGGGGGATATTTAAACCCGCCATGGCGATGGCCATGCTGGGAGCGTCTGGGAGCTCAGGGGACATGGTGACGTTTCTGCAGGTAAACTTTTCTGATCAATGGAACACCAATCCTTCCTAATTTTTGTTGAAACTTAGATGTTAGCTTACTTTTATTTTTTCCTTTCTTATGTTTTATTGATAGGTGCAGTCTTGATGCTCTATCACCCGGTCACCAGTAGTGTCTACTGCTCACCTTTGCCCTGTGTGCCACCACCGCGTTTTGGTTTGTAGTGACCACTGGCTGGGGAGGGTTCTCTATAAATGGGGTACATCATTATTCACCAAATATTTTTTCAACAAGTGAAATCTTGAAATATATTAGTACTAAATCAGAGATCATTTATCTGCCTCGTCCACTTGAGCTCCCAGTATACATTTTTGCAACGCTTTTGTTGGAGGTGAGTACGGTTCATGTTTCCTTGGGAAAAAAAGGGGGGTTGAATCGCGCTAAAACAGATTGGTGATCATACACATCATCACCAAACCAAATATTTAGAACTAAGTGAAAAGTTCCCCTTTAGTGTATACATAATACAAAACACATGTCAAATGAATAATCAATCCAAAAATAAAATGTTCAAAGTGATAATAAAAAGTCCATGTATAAAAAATAAATCACCCAAGTGATATGAAAATATCTTAAAAAAGTTCCAAAAAACATAAATTCTTGCTGTGAGAAGAAAAAAGCGTGCTTGCTCCACCACTGTGAAATCAGACTGGCCGCTTACCAGAAACTCATGATTCCCCGTTACAGAGGATCAGAGAAAGCTGTTTGTTAATACTGCTTCGAACCACGACCAATGGATCGGAGACCTTATACCGAGATGGGACATCAAAGACTGCAGGGTCAGGCTAAAGATGTTCACACTGACAGGTACTCAGACATCAGCCCACAGCATTGCAGATACGGTCATAGAAGGAAAAAAAGGTTCCATATAGTGTAAAATCATTGACTTTATTGGATAAGTAAAAAGTTAAACTCACATGTTAGTAGACAATAGTAGGCATGTAGTGTAGTCTGGAGCGCCGTCCGGAAGCTCACAGACCCCTGGATGATGTGACTCTATCACGAAACGCTGCGTAGGGCAGAGCGACGTGTTCTCGTCACCTCCCATTGCTGCTGTTGTTTCCAGTAGGAGGGGCTGTCTGTGAGCTTCCGGCTGGCGCTCCAGACTACACTACATGCCTACTATTGTCTACTAACATGTGAGTTTAACTTTTTACTTATCCAATAAAGTCAATGATTTTACACTATATGGAGCCTTTTTTTCCTTCTATGACCGTATCTGCAATGTTGTGGGCTGATGTCTGAGTACCTGTCATTGTGAACATCTTTAGCCTGACCCTGCAGTCTTTGATGTCCCATCTCGGTATAAGGTCTCTGATCCATTGGTCGTGGTTCGAAGCAGTATTAACAAACAGCTTTCTCTGATTCTCTGTAACGGGGGATCATGAGTTTCTGGTAAGCGGCCAGTCTGATTTCACGGTGGTGGAGCAAGTACGCTTTTTTCTTCTCATAGCAAGAATTTATGTTTTTTGGAACTTTTTTAAGATATTTTCATATCATTTGGGTGATTTATTTTTTATACATGGACTTTTTATTATCACTTTGAACATTTTATTTTTGGATTGATTATTCATTTGACATGTGTTTTGTATATTATGTATACACTAAAGGGGAACTCTTCACTTAGTTCTAAAATTTGGTTTGGTGATGATGTGTATGATCACCAATCTGTTTTAGCGCGATTCAACCCCCCTTTTTTTCTTATTTAATTTCACTGTGTTTGTGTTACATAGATGAATCGCGGCTATAATTGTTATTGTTTATGTATTTCACTGTAGCGCAGTTATTCCCCTCATTTTTCTTATCATGTTTCCTTGGGGCCTGTTTTGAACATGTGCTCCCCTCCCCTATAATTGAAAAATATTGAATACATGTTACATGTTACAGGCACTACTGTGTGTGTTTGAATAATAGCTACATCCCTCCCTATGGGAGATCTGGCTACGTTTGGACTGGAGTGAGGAATGGGGATATTAGCCTGCCTTAAAGAACCTCCATCTGAACACACACACTCTTTTGCCTTCTCCAAGGTACAGGAGGTTTTTTCATTTGGGGGGTGGGGGTCCTTCTCTTTCTCTTTTTATTTTCTTTTCACTTCGCCATGTACAGCTGCAATAAAAAGTATGTGAACCCTTTTGGAATGATATGGATTTCTGCACAAATAGGTCATAAAATGTGATCTGATCTTCATCTAAGTCACAACATTAGACAATCACAGTCTGCTTAAACTAATAACACACAAAGAATTAAATGTTACCATGTTTTTATTGAACACACCGTGTAAACATTCACAGTGCAGGTGGAAAAAGTATGTGAACCCTTGGATTTAATAACTGGTTGAACCTCTTTTGGCAGCAATAACTTCAACCAAACGTTTCCTGTAGTTGCAGATCAGACGTCCACAATTGTCTGGAGTAATTCTTGACCATTCCTCTTTACAGAACTGTTTCAGTTCAGCAATATTCTTGGGATGTCTGGTGTGAATTGCTTTCTTGAGGTCATGCCACAGCATCTCAATCAGGTTGAGGTCAGGACTCTGACTGGGCCACTCCAGAAGGCGTATTTTCTTCTGTTTAAGCCATTCTGTTGTTGATTTACTTCTATGCTTTGGGTCGTTGTCCTGTTGCAACACCCATCTTCTGTTGAGCTTCAGCTGGTGGACAGATGGCCTTAAGTTCTCCTGCAAAATGTCTTGATAAACTTGGGAATTAATTTTTCCTTTGATGATAGCAATCCATCCAGGCCCTGATGCAGCAAAGCAGCTCCAAACCATGATGCCCCCACCACCATACTTCACAGTTGGGATGAGGTTTTGATGTTGGTGTGCTGTGCCTCTTTTTCTCCACATATAGTGTTGTGTGTTACTTCCAAACAACTCAACTTTGGTTTGTGTCCACAGAATATTTTGCCAGTACTGCTGTGGAACATCCAGGTGCTCTTGTGCAAACTGTAAACGTGCAGCGATGTTTTTTTTTTTACAGCAGTGGCTTCCTCTGTGGTATCCTCCCATGAAATCCATTCTTGTTTAGTGTTTTACGTATCGTAGATTCGCTAACAGGGATGTTAGCATATGCCAGAGACTTTTGTAAGTCTTTAGCTGACACTCTAGGATTCTTCTTCACCTCATTGAGCAGTCTGCGCTGTGCTCTTGCAGTCATCTTTACAGGACGCCCACTCCTAGGGAGAGTAGCAGCAGTGCTGAACTTTCTCCATTTATAGACAATTTGTCTTACCGTGGACTGATGAACAGCAAGGCTTTTGGAGATACTTTTATTGATTGTCTATTGTTGTGACTTAGATGAAGATCAGATCACATTTTATGACCAATTTGTGCAGAAATCCATATCATTCCAAAAGGGTTCACATACTTTTTATTGCAACTGTATGTGTCAGTTTATAATATGTAAAATAAAAATGTTGTATATTAATATTATTTTTTCTTTTCTTTTCCTTATACACCTAAAGCTGAGAAATATGTACTTTTTTATGGTTACCAATTAAAGTGTTACGTCCCCTTTCCCGATGAAGCCTCACCGGCGAAACATGTTGAAAAATATGTGGACGTAATATCCATTTGTATGTGTCTACAGTTTTTCTGCTGTCAATGTTAGGCAAATGTGTATGTACCTATGACTGTGATTTATACTGTATTCCCTACTTTGTATTAGTTTTCTGTAATAAATAAATTAACTTTTTAAGATTTGAGTATATTTACTTTCTCCGTATAAAATGGACCTCTAAAGTCCCATATCCCCCACCCATCAATTTCATACATCTTAGGGATGTTGGTACGGTATTATGCTAAAATATTTTGGAGCTGAACTCTGCCCATATTTTTTACGGCAACAAACATTCACTTTAGAAGCTCTTCTACATCTTCCAACAATAGCCGAATGGATCAGCTCTTTAGTGGCTGTTCGGACAGAGCTAGCCATTAAAGTACATTTCTTCTAGCCATGGGAGCATTGCAACTATATATGAGAACTGCGTACAGTTGTGTCTCTAGTGCACATGAGTCTATGCATTTAAATCCCATTTTCACTTATTAATGTACAGTTTCCATCTACAGGTTATTACAGGTTGCAGTTTTGCAAAACATAGCTAGGACCATTTCCTCTCTACTTTCACCAAAGCGTATCTTTCGTCGATTTTAATCATAGTGTATACAAAATATGTTGGATGTTGTACACAATAATATTATTTTAAGGTCCTGATCACATGGCTGAGAAGTACCTGTTAAAACACAAGTAAAATGCATGCAACTCCCTTCAGTATAGATCGCTCCCTCCCACTAGTACAGACTAGTACAGCTCTACTCCCCAGTATGACTTTCCCCCCCTTAGTACAGCTTCCCCCAGTACAGCTCCCCCACTCAGTAAACCTTTCCACTCCACCTTGGTAGAGCTCTGCACCCACATTACAGCTTTTCCCTCAGTACAGCTTTCGCCCTCCATAAAACGCACTTACCATACCTGGGCAATTAGGATTAAGGGAAATCCTCCATTTACTGGGTCATATGACAGCCCCCCTCACTCTGAACTGATAAATAGTGCCTGGCACAACTGTCAGCACTAGCTGCTGTGCTTCATTGTGGACGCTCTGGGGGGAATTGGACCACCATCCTTCCCTTATCTACACCCCTGGCAATGCTAAAGAAGTTCATTGGAAATGGAATCTAATCTTGAAGAAAAACGTATCCACCTTATACAATATCTTTTGTTCTTAGAGGTATCCTGGCACTTTTATTCTGAAGCAGGGCACTGCAGTGGGCTCTCAGATAAGGCCCGCTGCATCTGCAGACCTACCCAGAATGCTGTGTACAATGTTATGTGTGTTTTAATAAGAGAATGACATCTAGTAATCACTTGCAGCATGTCAGCAACCTGTTGGCAGTCTCTAGTATTCTCTTGTGTAGCACCCTCTAGTGTGCTACTAGTGTGAATACAGGAAAATATATACTCTGACCTGTGAGTCTAAATCTGGGTCAGGATTCACTAAAGTTCAGGGCTGGATGACTCATGCAGGCAGTTCTCTAGTGCCTCCCCCTGGTTCTGGAAAAAGTGTGGAAGTTACTTGTGGCCTGGCTGTGCGGCAGTGGGGAACTTTGTCATCTGCAACCCCTACTGGGGTAGTGCTACACTTGTATCATGTAAAGGGCCAATAGTAGCTTCTTGTAGCATGTTGGTGGTCTCTATTGGACACCTTCAGAATACTGGTGGTCTCTAGTACTCTGTTTGCTGCATGAATCTGTAATAGTTTCCCAGGACATTGCAATGGATATGGTAAAACAGGAACATATCTTTGAACATCGGCAGAGATATAGGGATAGGGAGGGGGAGTAAACATCAGGTGGTATAAGTGTTGTATATTTTTATTGCAGGACTAGTTGTACCGATTGCTGGTTTGGGAGGCATTTAACTGCTGATCAATATATGCATGCCTCAAAATATAAGTTACAAAAGATACTATTAATAATAACTGACTAAAATGATCAGATTGTCATATGATACAGTTGGAACATACAGTATATAGGCAATTTAAAAATTAAATCAGATGAATGGATTTTGTATTGTGTGTTGTCAAATAATTTTTTTTTTTCAAAGATATTTCAGGCAACATCTTAGTGCAGCATCAGAAACTAGTGTTGTATGGAATGCATTGTTAAAATAAAAATGTTTTTACAGGACCGTAATCATCGGCAAGTCTTTACTCCATCTGTGACTCTCCCTGCAGTCAGCTGAGTGGAGCTTTTCGGTGGGAAATTATAAATGAGCTCTTATAGTATAGAACCAACATTTTCATGTGCATGATCCCATTAGGACGAATACATGAGTATCCCCAGGGAAAGTGCTTCTTTCTCACAGCACGGTCATTTCCTGGAACCAGTTAACTTGGTTTCAGAAAACATTCCCATGAAAAGTCTATTTAGCAGTGATGTAAGGTGCAGTGAATTATATCAATAGCTCCCTGGCTCTCTAGGCAGAAGAACATGGTGTTCACAATCTGCTGCCCTGCATAATATAGTGTCCACATGAATCAATACAATGTAATATAGTTTCTACAGCAAGCTTCTTACATAAAGGTCAACTTCTGTTACTGATTTGAAAAGTCATTCTAGGTTAAAGGAATAAATCACATTTTACATTTCATTATAACTAAAACTACACGCTAAAAACATAATCATTTATTTTCTACAAGTATTAATTTTGTGTATTGAGTCATTTACCTATTGCTTGCTTCTGGTTTGGTTTCATTTATAGAATAGTAGACAATCCTGGGTACCAAGTGCTTCGAGAGTGATATCCCTTTTCTGGAGGATTCCCCTCAAAGCTTCATATGTAGGTAGTGCTGGATTACTGAATAGGCAGAGTAGGCACTGGCCTATGGGCCCCACACCGTTTAAGGGCCCCAAAACAACAGATCAAAATAAAACTGATTTGATCTTGAAAGAAAATTACAATGAAGCTTTCTTAAGTTATTTACAAAAGTTAGAAAGATGAATCAACTAAAGGAAGCAAAAACTTTACATTAAAAGATAAGTTCCATATTTAGGGTTTAACATGTAACATGTTATGAATGCACTGGCCCCAACATCCCCCCGATCCCCATTGTGACAGCAGACTGGGGAGCTTCTCTCCGTGTCTGATGCCACAATTAAAAAAAGACTCTCCGCCCACGCAGCTGCATCGCTCACTACAAGGTCTGGTAACCTTTGCGCTGTGATAGTTCATTGAGTTCATTGAGTCTTAATGTCAGAATGTATTGGCTTACTTGTACGAGGTTCGAGCAAACCGATACACTGTGAGATCTGCAGGAGACCTGCATTGGCAACAGCAATCTGCTGATCACTGGTTTCCTTACAGGCTCCCAAAACAAAAAATAATAAATGCACATTTTTTTACCTGCACAAAAATGTGCATTTATTATTTTTTTGACAAAAGGTGAACATATCCTTTAAAAACTCACAGGGCAATGTTACTGATTACAGAAACTTTTTTTCCACAAGGTGGCAATGTCAGCCCTGCCTTGTTTAGCTATTGACTGGCTTTACACAGGAGCATCCTGGGTGATGTAG
Organism: Aquarana catesbeiana; assembly: GCF_042186555.1. Lineage (NCBI taxonomy): Eukaryota > Metazoa > Chordata > Amphibia > Anura > Ranidae > Aquarana > Aquarana catesbeiana. The sequence goes on along the minus strand of NC_133326.1, from coordinate 208,777,093 downwards.
TTTAGAGGAGGATCTAAGCCACAACCATCCCTGGGAAGCAACTACAATACTTATGTAAACCTGAGAGAAGGAGGGCCTACTTGCCAACAGCCCCGATTTTCCTGGGAGAATCCCGATTTTGGGACACTTGTCTTGATTAAAATTCAGCAGTGCATTTATTAAACATGTTGAATGATATAAGATCATGTTCTTTGATTTTTCAGGTTCGGTTCAATTCAATTTTCAACAAATGTGAACATAAAAGAAGTCTACTCAAGTCAACCAGCAGTGTCACTCATAGAACTGGTTGTTTATGGCTTTATATGATTACTGCAGTGATGGTGTGCTGCCTTGCTTCTAGACACACTCATCTACTTTTTTTTTAATCTTTTCTGTGGAGAAACGATAAAGCAAATAAAATCATTTTAGCTGTGCATGACGTGTTCCCCAGCAGTTAACCCAGACTGTGGCTTTACCTGAAATGATTTCCTCTTATGCCGCATACACATGAGCGGACTTTTCGACCGGACTGGTCCAACAGGCCGAGTCCGGCGGACAATCCAATCGTGTGTGGGCTTAATTGGACCAGCAGTGGACTTTTTCGGTCGAAAATCTGACAGAATTTAGATTTGGAACATGTTTCAAATCTTTACGTCGGAACTCCGCCGGACCCAGTTCCTAACGAAAAGTCCGCTCGTCTGTATGCTAGTCCGACGCACGAAAACCGACGCTAGGGCAGCAATTGGCTACTGGCTATCAACTTCCTTATTTTAGTCTGGTCGTACGTCATCACGTACGAATCCGTCGGACTTTGGTGTGATCATGTGTAGGCAAGTTTGTTTGTTCGGAAAGTCCGTCGGAAGTCCGCTGAAAGTCAGTCGGATAGACCGTCGGACCAGTCCAGTCGAAAAGTCCGCTAGTGTGTACGCGGCATAAGACAAGAAGGCGTGTGCATGGACATACTGCAAGAAAGGGGCACAGGAAGCTAGCAAATCTTTAGGAAAATACTATAAGATTGATCAAGATAAAAAAAAAATTGCAGATTGATGGGTGATTAGTGAAAAATGAATCATTTATATGCTGCGTGCAATATTGTGATTCACTGATGCCTGGTTGCATTTCACAACTGTTTATTTAAAGTAGAACTGTAGTAACAAAATATAATAGCCAATTTAAAGATACTATAATGAAGCAGTTTTTCCTGCAATACTCAACTTTAATTCAGAGCTGTTCCATTCAGTTCTTCTTTTCTGCCATTAAATATCCTTAGTCTTCTGGGTTAAATGACAGCCAGCATCATTTAACCCACTTCTTATGAGCCCAGGCTCTCCTGGACCTGCCCCCAGCTTCTGACAGATCAGAAAAGAAGAAGCTGCACAGAAATAAGCTCATCTCCCAGTCACTCTTCCAACATGCTCCTTGCAATAAGATGAAGTGATTGGCTCCTTGCGCTGCTTATGAGGTACATTTCCGCTGGCCAAGAAAAATTCAGCATTAAAATTCATACAGGGGAGGGGACACAGCCTACTGAACCAAGCTTTTCTTACATCCTGGCAGTTATAATTATTATTAGAATTGGATGCACAGGCGAAGTTAAAGAAGGCATCTGGGCAAGTATACCGACCACAGGGAAGCCAGTCACTAGATTCTTGTTGAGTATTACTCCTTTGATGTCATTTCAGTTTTTACAACTAATGGTTCTGATGGAACAACTACTGGTAAAATTGCAAACTAACCAAAGTGTAAGCAATTTTTGGTATAACATTTTTTCAAAAATTTTTGAATAAAATTTGCGAAAATGCACTATTTACAGTTTATATTTTTTATATGACCTATGGTGAATAAGATACCTTGGATTCCTGATTACAAACGGAGGTGCATTCAATATTGGAGAGGTCCTGCATGGTGGCAACTTACTAAGGTGCCTATTGACCTCTATTATGCAGTTTGGGATCTGAAGAACCCCCTCTTTCTTTTTCCTGTCCCCTTTCTGATTGATCAGGACATCACCAAAATGGCTGCCCACTGTGGTCTCCTTAAAGATGGCCTCCACACTCCTGTGTTTTTTAAGATGGCTGCTGCATTCATACACACGTAGCTGTTCAACTTAACACTTTCATTTTCACAGTAGATTAATGCAGCAACAACAAAAGAAGAAGAAAAGTCCCCCAGCAACTATTGTCCTGGTTACAGTTATGTAGCGCTGGTAGATTTTCAATCTACTGCTCATAGGTAAATTTAGTGGGTTATCTGTTCATACATAGTCAGATTTGCCTCTGTTCCAGCTTGGCTGAGTTGCATGTAGTTTCACACTGTGCCTGTGGGTGTCGTTGTTGCCATGGGTCGGTGTTGGAAAGACAACATGCTGAAGTGTATGAGTGCTCCTCTGTCCTGGAGATAACTTGGTGGATGTGGTCCTCTGAGTTGCATTCTGGTAGAGGGTATTTATGGGACAGACGCCATGTTCTAGGGTTCGTTTCGTTCCACCTGCTGGCCCTCCTGGCCGACAGGTATGTGCTAGGAGTACTACCTCGTGGTCCTCCGTCAGGGAGGCCCACGTTGCTGCGGCGTGTGGGTGGGCCCAGAAGCCTATCTCGGGCCTACCACAGCGGCAGAGGAATGGTCCTGGGCTGTCTGTCCTATGGGAAGAAGCTGGACAACTGAGAAGATCCCAGGGGAGGAACCGTCATGGAAGGATCATGCAGAGTGCTGATTTGGAGAGGGGCCTGGTGACTCAGTTGGAGGATGCATCCTAAAGTAACCCTACCGCATAGTACTGCCGGGTCGGCTTAAAGGTTCTAGGGCTGTGTTTGCTGTTCATCCTAAACCATTACATCCTGTGGCAGAGGATCGTACGGGTTTTGTTCCAATCAAGTCTGTGGCAGAGACTTTTGTTCGTGCTGCGTGCTGGCTGCTAGGTTAGTGAGAGGAACCTATCCAGGCGGGCAAAGATTCAATTATAAAGAGAGAGTACATCCATCTACAAGCTCTCAGTTCCTAATACTACACCAAGAAAAGGTATTTGAACTTCCCTGCAACTCTCCTTCTACCTCTTTCCTGCTACTTCCTTCCATATACGTTTATTAAAGCATTGGAAAAGATACTCAAGTGTCCGGTGCCTACATTGTCTGGTATTAAACTCAACGGGACCCTAAACCCGGTTCTGGTGAAATAGAGATGGCGAAGGTGACGGTAACAGCCCGCTTTAAACCAGCAGCTCCACCAAGAGTTATTGCTACAGTTATATGTTTTGTGTTTACAGTATATGGCTAGAGGATCACCCCAAAGTCTCAGGAACACCTGGGCAACATCCAAAGAGGATCTTTCTGGGATACTTTTGTGCCAGTGTCAGCTGATGCTGGAAGAAGGCCTTCAAATTTCTTGAAACACAGTGAGTAGGCCTAAGAGAATTTTCATGAGAGAGACTGTTGCCTCCCCCTTCTTTTTTTTGTTAGAGGGACTGTACCAGACCTTCTTTTAGGTCTGCGCCCATAGTCGAAGCCCACCTGTGCTGTGTTATTGCTACTTTCTATATAGAAGACTCTGCCTTATTTCAGTTATCAGTTGCAAGATAGTGTCCTCTTTTAAGTTACTAGTTCTGTGTATCCCAAAGTCAGGGCTTTTTTTCAGTGGGAACGTGGGGGAACTCAGTTGCAGCACCTCCACCACTGAATGTACAGTATGTAATAGCAAGGAGTACTGGAGGGTCTTATTGATGATGGCTGCTGGGGGATCTATTGTTGCTGGAATAATTTTTTTTTTGCGTGGGGGGTCTGTTAATAGGGGGGTCTTATATTGCTGGGGGGTCAATTGTTGCTGGGAGGGATCTACTTTTGCGGAAGAGGTATATTTTTGCTGGCTGCCAGAGGGTTCATTGATTATGGCTGCTGGGAGATCAGTTGTAGCTGCAGGGGGTCTATAGCTGCTGGGGTGGTATTTTGTTGCAAGGGGGGGTCAATTGTTGCGGAGGGAGTTTATTGTTGTACAGGGGATCTATTGTGGTTGGGGGGTCTATTGTTGTTAGCTGCAGGCAATCTATTTTACTGCCTTTCTTGTTCCATACAAATTACTTAGCACCACAAAATGAAACTTATCTCTGTATTTTCTAAAAGGGGCAATACTGAGAGGTGGTTAGGGGGTGGAATCAAGTAACAGTGCTCGGAGGTGGGTAGGGTGCGGAGACAAGGGGTGGCTCAGAAGGGGGGAGTTCCTGCACCTATTCTTTGAGAAAAAAAGCCCTGCCCAAAGTACTTTCCTCAATCCCTATCCCAGTTCTACAAAAATAGAAAACCCAACAAAAAGATACTATCTGCCTAAATAATGTGTGAGGACCGAGTGGGGCTTGATGCACCTGGCTGAAAATACCCTCTTCCTGGCTGCTTGCACCATTTAGGGATCAGAACCTGGGTTAACAGCGGGACCATACAAGGAAGGTCTGCGCTACACATGAAAAGGTGAACTAATTTACAACACATTTCCCACACCTAGTCCCCCACTGCTCTTACCTCCTTACATGATTATCTTTAACTGCTACCTATGTAAGATAAGGGGCTTTTTGTCCCTATGTGATGAAAAAAAAGTTTAGATAAAAAGAAAAAAAAAAGTATAAAAAATTAAAGTTACACCCAAGCACTTAAAATTCCCCCTGTAAATGCATGCAGAGGGCATCTATGCACAAAAAACATTGAGTGAGATCAATCATTCTAAGCCCATTATTACCACTTGCCTACTGGGCACTTTTACTAGTGGTGCACTAAATGGGTTTTTTGGTGCCAAAACCGATACCGAAAATGAAAAATACACTAGGCCGAAAACCGAAACCGATACCGAAAATAAACAGTTTTTAAAAAATATTTATATTTTTATATACAATTGTATTATATTCGACTTTTTAATTAATATCATCATTTAAATTAATATGAATTTAATGTTGGCCATTATTGGCACTTTTGGTGCAAGAAAAACTCATGAAAATTCAGTCCGCGGTCTCCAACCATTTCTTGTATCATGTCCCCAGTCTCTAATCATCTGATACAGGAGATGGTCAGAGACTGCAGACATGCTACAGGAGATGGTCAGAGACTGTAGACATGCTACAGGAGATGGTCAGAAGCTGCAGACATGCTACAGGAGATGGTCAGAGACTGCAGACATGCTATAGGAGATGTTCAGAGATTGCAGACATGCTACAGGAGATGGTCAGAGACTGCAGGTATGCTACAGGAGATGGTCAGAGACTGCAGACATAATACAGGAGATGGTCAGAGACTGCAGGCATACTACAGGAGATGGTCAAAGAGACTGCAGACATACGACAGGAGATGTTCAGAGACTGCAGACATACTACGGGAGACAGTCAAAGACTGTGGACATACTACAGGAGACGGTCAGAGAATGCAGACATGGTACAGGAGATGGTCAGAGACTGCAGACATACTACAGGAGATGGTCAGAGACTGCAGACATGATACAAGAGATTAATGCAGCCTCACCAGTGCCCGTCAGATGCAGCCTCCCCAGTTCCCATCAGATGCAGCCTGCCTATTCCCCTCTTGCAGCCTGCCAGTTCCCATCAGATGCAGCCTGCCAGTTCCCCTCATACAGCCTGCCAGTTCCCATCAGATGCAGCCTGCCAGTTCCCCTCAGATACAGCGTGCCAGTTCCCCTCATGCAGCCTGCCAGTTCCCCTCATGCAGCCTGCCAGTTCCCCTCATGCAGCCTGCCAGTTCCCCCTCAGATGCAGCCTGCCAGTTCCCCTCATGCAGCCTGCCAGTTCCCCTCAGACGCAGCTTGCCAGTGTCTGAATGCAGCCTCACCCATGCATGGATCAGAGCGGCGATCTCCGTGTGTCCTGGAGCTGTGAATTGAACTGCCCAGGCGGCTGCAGTAACAATGTCCCGCCTTCTGTAATCACGTCACGCTGATTCAATGCCCCACCATTGGATCAGTGTGCCGTCTGTCACAGGAGGCAGGACATTGTTACTGCAGCCGCCCGGGCAATTCAGCTCCATAACACACGGAGATCGCCGCTCTGTGGGGAGGGAGGAGAGAAGGAGGGAGGACTGGGGCAAGCCAGGAAGACGCCCCCGCAATGTGCGGCACCAGGGGGCGGGGGATCTGCCCAGGCCCAGCCCCCATTTTCACCCCCATTATCGGCAAGATTTTCCTTTCGGCAATGCGCCGAAAACACCATTTTCGGCCGATATGTTTTAGCGGCTGAAATTTCGGTGTATCCCCAACTTTTACCCCTTCCTGCCCATGCCAATTTTAGGCTTTCAGCGATGTCACACTTTGAATGACAAATGTGCGGTCATGCAGCACTGTACCCATATGAAATGTTTTTCAATTTTTTCACACAAATAGAGCTTTCTTTTGGTGGTATTTAATCACCACTGGGTTTTTTTATTTTTTGCTAAATAAACAAATAAATACTGAAAATTTTGAAAAATAAATAAAAAAATTCATAGTTTGTTATAAAATTTTGCAAACACTTCACTGATGAGACTGCATTGATGGGCACTGATAGGCTACCCTGAGGAGGCTGCACTGATGGTCATTGATGGGAACTGATAGGCTGCACTGATGGCCACTGATGAGGCGGCACTGGTGGCCACTGATGAGGAGGCACTGATAGGCAGCACTGATGGGCACTGATAGGCGGCGCGGATGGGCACTGGTAGGAGGCACTGATAGGTGACACTGATGAGAAGGCACTGATGGGCACTGATTGGCAGCACTGGTGGGCACTGCTGGGAATGCACTAATAATCAGTACACTGATATTCATTGCCCTGATTATCAGTGTACATGTCCCTTTTACACAAGCCGGTTATCAGCTCTATTCTCCTTTACTTGCACTGTCAGCGTGAGGAAAGGAATGCTGGAAAACGGCTTCTGTTTTAATCGTGATCAGCTATGATTGGACACAGCTGATCACTTGGTAAAGAGCTGCTGGTTGGCTCTTTACCTCAATCTGTGATCAGCAGTGTCTGGAGGACACTACGATCACAGAGCACGCCATCCGCGCACGTGGCGGGCGGAATCACGGGAGGATGTCATATGACGCCCTACCAGAACTGGCCGGCCACGCTGTAGCCGTCATTCGGCTAGAGCAAGGTTGGCAAATGGCTAATTGTTAACTCTAAACTGATGACCAGTAGGGGCTTTTAATGTGTAGCCTGCAGAAAATATAGTTACATAGTTACATAATAGGCGAGGCCGAAAAAAGACACAAGTCCATCAAGTCCGACCTATAATTGTGATTTTATGTCAGTATTACATTGTATATCCCTGTATGTTGTGATCGTTCAGGTGCTTATCTAATAGTTTAAATTATTGATGCTCCCTGCTGAAACCACTGCATGTGGAAGATAATTCCACATCCTCACCACTCTTACAGTAAAGAACCCTCTACGCAGTTTAAGGTAAAAAACGATTTTCTTCTCATTTTAGTGAATGGCCGCGTGTCTTATTAAATTCCCTTTCTCAGAAAAGTTTTATCCCTATTGTGGGGTCACCAGTATGGTATTTGTACATTGAAATCATATCCCCTCTCAAGCGTCTCTTCTCCAGAGAGAACAAGTTCAGTGCTTGTAACCTTTCCTCATAACTAAGGTCCTCCAGTCCCTTTATTAGTTTTGTTGCCCTTCTCTGTCCCTCTCTAGTTCCAGCACATCCTTCCTGAGGACTGGTGCCCAGAACTGGACAGCATACTCTAGGTGAGGCCGAGTCTTGTAGAGTGGGAGAATTATCGTGTTATCTCTGGAGTTAATCTCCTTTTTAATGCATGCCAATATTCTGTTTACTTTGCTTGCAGCAGCTTGGCATTGCATGCCATTGCTGAGCCTGTCATCTACTAGGGCCCCCAGGTTCCTTTCCATCTTAGTTTCCCCCAGAGCTTCTCCCCCTAGTGAGTAGATTGCATTCATGTTTTTGCCACCCAAATGCATTATTTTACATTTTTCTATATTAAAACTCATTTGCCATGCAGTTGCCCACCCCATTAATTTGTTCAGATCTTCTTGAAAGGTTTCCACATCCAGCTGAGAAATTATTGCCCTGCTTAGCTTTGTATCGTCCGCAAATACTCACCCTATGGTCCATGCCAACAGACCTTACTTTGTACAGTAGACATTTATGGGGAACTGTATCAAATGCCTTTGCAAAATCCAGATACACCATGTTAACGGGCCTTCCTTTATCTAGATGGCAGCTCACCTCCTCATAGAAGGTTAATAAATTGGTTTGACAAAAACGATTCTTCATGAATCCATGCTGGTTACTGCTAATGATACCATTGTCATTACTAAAATCTTGTATATAGTCCCTTATCATCTCCTCCAAGAGCTTGCATACTATTGATGTTAGGCTAACTGGTCTGTAATTCCCAGGGATGTATCTTGGCCTTTTTTTAAATATTGGTGCTACATTGGCTTTTCTCCAATCAGCTGGTACCATTCCAGTCAATAGACTGTCTGTAAAAATTAGGAACAACGGTCTGGCAATCACCTGACTGAGTTCCCTAAGTACCCTCGGATGCAAGCCATCTGGTCCCGGTGATTTATTAATGTTAAGTTTCTCAAGTCTAATTTTAATTCCGTCCTCTGTTAACCATGTAGGTGCTTCCTGTGTTGTGTCATGAGGATAAACACTGCAGTTTTGGTTACTGAAGCCCCCCGATTCCCTTGTGAAGACTAAGTAGAAGAATAAATTCAATACCTTCGCCATCTCTCCATCCTTAGTAACCAGGTTCCCTTCATCATTCTTTATGGGACCAATATGATCTGACCTCCCTTTCTTAGTATTTATGTACTTAAAGAATTTCTTAGAATTTTTTTTACTCTCCTCCGCTATGTGCTATCTTAGCCGCCCTGATTTCACCCTTACATTTTTTGTTTCATTCTTTGTAAAGTTGGAATGCTGCTGATGATCCCTCAGTCTTGTATTTTTTGAAGGCCTTCTCCTTTGCTTTTATATGCATTTTTACGTTGGAGTTAAGCCACCCAGGACATTTATTAGCTCTTTTAAATTTATTTCCCAATGGGATGCACTGGTTAATGCCCTTATTTAATATGCCCTTAAAGCACACCCATTTTTCCCCCGTGTTCTTTGTTCCTAGGATATTATCCCATTTAATATCTTCTAGCAAGGCTCGTAGTTTATGGAAGTTGGCTCTTTTTGAAATGCAGTGTCTTTGTATTCCCCTTTTGTTTCCTATTTGTGTGATGTATACTAAAACTAATTGACCTGTGATCGCTGTTTCCTAAATTGCCCCGTATTTCCACATCCGTGATCAGGTCTGTATTGTTGGTAATCAGTAGGTCTAGTTACGCTTTGTTTCTATTTGTGTTTACCATCTGACCCATGAAATTGTCCTGCAAGACATTTAGGAAATGGCGAGCTTTAGATGAGTGCGCGGTTCCTTCCCCCAGTCTATGTCTGGATAATTAAAATCCCCATTATGATGACACTTCCCATCCTTGCCGCTTATCCAAATTGTGATAGGACACCCCCCTTCTCCCTCTGGTTAGGGGGCCTATAGCATGCTCCCAGTACTACTTTCCCCTTAGTTTCATCCCCTTGTAGCTCTACCCATAAGTATTCCACCTCCTCCCATACTCCTTTAGTGATGTCATCTATGATCTCTCACATTGACTTGTACATCATTCTTGATATACAGGCATACCCCTCCCCCTTTTTTGCCCTATCTATCCCTGCGAAATAGGGAATACCCTTGAATGGTTGCCAGCCAGTCATGAGCGCTGAACCAAGTCTGTGAAATTCCTAGAAAATCGAAATCCTCCTCATTGAACAGTAGCTCTAGTTCTCCCATCTTGTCCACCAGACTCCTGGCATTGGTGAACATGCCACGTAGTTTAGACCTGTCGCATATTATCTCCTTATTGGGTGTTCTGAGGTTGCAAATAAGACTTGTTGTTATATTTACTACGGGTTTAGATGCTTTAGTCAACCCATCGCTAATGCCCCCACTCTACTTCTGGACCCCCCCCGTCCCCTAGTTTAAAAACCCCTCTAACTTGTTGGCCATCTTCACTCCCAGCTGATCTGCACCGTCCCCATTTAGGTGCAGTCCGTCCCTTCTATAGAACTGGTAACCGACTGAGAAGTCGGCCCAGTTCTCCAGGAACCCAAACCCCTCCTTTCTACACCAGCTCCTCAGCCACTTGTTTACTTCCCTAATCTCCTCTGCCTTTCTGGTGTGGCTCAAGGTACCGGTAGTATTTCTGAGAATACTACCTTGGAGGTCCTTTTCCTCAATTTAGCTCCTAAGTCCCTAAAATCGTTTTTAAGGACACTCCATTTTCCTCTGACTTTGTCATTGGTGCCAACGTGCACCATGACAGTCAGGTCTTCCCCAGCCCCTCCCAGTAATCTGTCCACTAGATCGGTGATGTGCTAAATCGCGTATTAGGGTACCAAAGCCTGTCACCTTTTCACGGGCACAGGCAATTTTAGGGCGTTGTTGGCTATTTATGTGGTAGAACTTTATCTTTTATATTTTACCAAAAAATTGTGTAGCATTTTTGTTCCCTAAAATTAACTGCATTTTTTACTGAAACTTTGTGCAGCGCCCTGCTCCTGTTGATCAGGCGCTTGCATGTAAATTTAGGGGGTTATCTGTTCCGTATATAGTTCAGATTTAATCTGTGGCTAAATTAGCTTCTGTTCCAGCATTGGCTGTGTTGTGTGTAGTTCCACACTGTTGTCTGTAGGTGTCGTTGTCACCACAGGCCAGTGTTGGAAGAGCAACAGACTGAAGTGTATTGAGTGCTCTTCTTTCTCAGAAGTAACCCAGCAGAGGTGGTCCACCGCTGTGCATTCTGGGAAAGGGTACTTAAGGGGCAGACGCCATTTTTAGGTCTCTCTTACCTCCTGGCCTTTCTGGCCTAAGGTATGTGACAACTTCTTTCCTGTCTCGGGACCATGCTGGTCCGAGGGTATGTTACATCAAGTAGGCCCAGAAGTCGCCTGGGATTTGTTGGTTCAGAGGTGGTCCTGTGCTGTCTATCCTGCGGGAAGACGCCAAGCAATTGAAAGATCCAGGGGAGAACTCATCTTGGAGAGGACCGTGTGAAAGGCTGGTATCTCAAGAAGAGCCTGGTGACTCAATTGGAGGATTCATCCTAACTAACCTACCGCACAGTACTGCCGGGTCAACTTAAAGGTTCTGGTACTGTGTTGCTGTTCATCTAATATTAAATCCTGTGGCAGAGGATTGTTCATCTAATACTACATCCTGTGGCAGAGGATCGTACAACCATTTTTGTTCTTCTCAAGTCTGTGGCAGAGACTTTTCATCCGTGCGCCATTCCGGCTGCTAGGTCAGTGAGAGAGAACTATCCGGGTGGGCAAAGATCTGTAGGCTGAAAGTGTGTTTGTCTTCAGGATCTTAAATTCCTCAGTGATCTGCATAAGGTATTTGAACTCTCCTGCAACTCCCTTTCTATCTCTTTACTGCTACTTCCTAAAAAGTTTTGCAATAAAGCATTGGAAACAGAGCAAAGTGACTGGTGCATACACTGGTGGGAGTAAGGCTTAATATAGACTCTAAGTCCTGTATATGGTGGAAATACAGGTAAGAGGGTGACAGCAAAGACCCAAATAAAATCAGTAGCTCCTTCGTGGGTCAGTGCTACATGTGGGGGCGTCGTCCGGGATTATTTGCCGTTGCCTCTCACAACTCTGAGAAGTATTTAAACGAGAGTCTGTGCTAAAAGAGGGGTTTCTGGACTTTCTCACTTTTCCAGGAAAAAGAAGGGTTAAAGTGCAAGATCACATTTCTGACTGTGTAGGCTGCTGGTGGAGAAGTAAAAGCTCGGGAGCTACGTGATCAGCGGAGCAAGTGGGAGGAGCTACACCTGCTTGCTGCTGCGTGAGACACTTGTGTGTGTGTCTGGCGCCAAAGAAGAAGAGAGGCCTCGTGATCATACTGAGAGGATCAGAGTGCATCTATGTCTTCTTTTTCATTGATGCCGTCAGCCATGGGGTCCAAGATGTTTTACGAGCATCGTTGCGGGTGCTATGCTAACCGGAACCCTGCTGACGGATAACGGCATCCGCTTGAAGCCGCAGGGGCGGTTCGTGTTGTATACTGTTGGAGATATTGAAGGGCTGGGCATGCTTTGCCACAAGTGCGAGGGACTGGCCATACATCTCTGTCCATTTGTTCGATGTTTGCAGTGCGGAGAATACCTATTCGCTGTGGAGCAACCTACAATGTTGCCCTGTACTTACCGAGTGGACTGGGCTACAGGGATCGCTATGGCGGAAACTTCTGCCATTACTGCTGGAGAGCAACAGGCCCTTGTTCCATCTGCTACAGTGAGTGTTCCTGAGGGAGATGCCGCTGTTACTGCTTCATCAGCGGACATCACCCTTGCTTCTGCTTCCATTACACCTGTTCCCGCTGCACCTGTTGAAAGGAAGGTGGGATATGTGAAGGCTTCCCACGGCACGGCCGCGGTCAAGGCTTACCCTAAAGACTACCCGAAACGGAGCAAGAGGAGAGCATGGATACGGAAAAGTCTACTACAGGAACGGGTGAGAGATCAAGGAGGAACATATCTGGGACTGTCTGTAAATATTTGCCTGCAGAGAAGATGAGAGACTCGGAGATAGATTCTCTGTCAGATATCTCTGGTGATGATGATTTGTTTGAGACAATGTCACAGGAATTATTGTGGGCCCAGAGTGAAGACATCGCTTCTGCCTTTACTTTCTCAGAATGGATAGCCACGGATTCTGGGAAGACATCACCTAGTGTGGAGCCACACAGCACTATCAAAGAGACATTGTCTAAAGTTACTGGTTCGTTTGAGTCTGAACCGATGCCCATCGGATCTATGGTGCGCAAATCTCCTAATTCTTGTGTGCCTCCTGGTCTGGGAAAAACCAGAGCTTTACCTAGACTAGCCCGATTGCAGAGAGTGCTCACCAAACGAGTTGCTACAGAGTATGGTCCGGAATTTCCTTATGTTACTCAAGAAGTTATGCAGGAAATCGAGGCCAATCGAGAACAGTGGTACCGTGAAGCTGTCTGGGACTAATTGTGTGTACCAAAACCTTTCCAGAGAGCTGGTTATTCTGCTATCATGGATGAACGGTTCAATGGGTGTTTGCTACACTGGAATTACGGTCGGCACATCTATGCTGACAAAGTAGTCATTTGCAGACCTGGAAAAGATTATATTGTTTATTTCATCACCACTGTGGATAAACAAGGGAAGAAACTGACTCTGCCAGATCCCCTGTTCTATTGGTGATTATGCAAAGGGACTGTTGTTTCTACCTTGCCAAAGAAAAGAGAACTTTGGGGTATATAGTTAGATAGTGTCAGGGTTGGTGAGAACTTCGTGGTCAAGAGCTTTCACTTATCTTAGCATTTCTATACCCAAAGACTCTTTGTTATGTCAGATTTCTGCCGCTAAATGGTGGGATTCGCCCAGAGATAGGGATGGACTTTTAAGTTACTTTTGGTTCATTTTACATTTAAAGGAAAATGTGAGGAAGAAAGTTTCATTCTCTTGGGAGTGAGGCTTTGCTCCTAAATTGATGAGTAACATTGTTATGTGATTTCTGTATGTATAACTTTGTTTTTCAGGTAACAAAAGATCTTCTATCAAGCTGCTAGCATGGGAGCAGTTAGATGGATAGTGAGGTTGCTGTAACATGACTGATGTGAATATACTGTTGATTAATGTTTGAAATTGTAACATTCTTCTTTACTGTCTTTCTTCTTTCCCATCCAAGTTTGGGTTCAGATACCTAATCTCAGGCTTGAGAGTCACTTTTTTTTGCAGACGTTGAGGACACCGTGTTTTGTAGTGGAGGGAGTAGCTCCTGTTGATCAGGCGCTTGCATGTAAATTTAGGGGTTATCTGTTCTGTATATAGTTCAGATTTAATCTGTGGCTAAATTAGCTTCTGTTCCAGTATTGGCTGTGTTGTGTGTAGTTCCACATTGTTGTCTGTAGGTGTCGTTGTCACCACAGGCCAGTGTTGGAAGAGACACAGGCTGAAGTATATTGAGTGCTCTTCTTTCTCAGAAGTAACCCAGCAGAGGTGGTCCACCGCTGTGCATTCTGGAAAAGGGTACTTAAGGGACAGACGCCATTTTTAGGTTTCTTACCTTCTGGCCCTTCTGGCCTAAGGTATGTGACAACTTCTTTCCTGTCTTGGGACCATGCTGGTCCAAGGCTATGTTACTTCAAGTAGGCCCAGAAGTCACCTGGGATTTGTTGGTTCAGAGGTGGTCCTCTGCTGTCTATGCTGCGGGAAGAAGCCAAGCAATTGAAAGATCCAGGGGAGGACTCATCTTGGAGAGGACCATGTGAAAGGCTGGTATCTCAAGAAGAGCCTGGTGACTCAATTGGAGGATTCATCCTAACTAACCTACTGCACAGTACTGCCGGGTCGGCTTAAAGGTTCTGGTACTGTGTTGCTGTTCATCTAATATTAAATCCTGTGGCAGAGGATTGTTCATCTAATACTACATCCTGTGGCAGAGGATCGTACAACCATTTTTGTTCTTCTCAAGTCTGTGGCAGAGACTTTTCATCCGTGCGCCATTCCGGCTGCTAGGTCAGTGAGAGAGACCTATCCGGGTGGGCAAAGATCTGTAGGCTGAAAGTGTGTTTGTCTTCAGGATCTTAAATTCCTCAGTGATCTGCATAAGGTATTTGAACTCTCCTGCAACTCCCTTTCTACCTCTTTACTGCTACTTCCTAAAACGTTTTGCAATAAAGCAATGGAAACAGAGCAAAGTGACTGGTGCATACATTGGTGGGCTTAAGGCCTAATATAGACTCTAAGTCCCGTATATGGTGGAAATACAGGTAAGAGGGTGACGGCAAAGATCAGCAGCTCCTTCGGGGGTCAATGCTACATTTGCATTTTATAAACCGTTGCGCTAATAAAAAAAAAGATTGCCCTAAAAAGTTGGAATTACCACTACTTTATTCTTTAGGGTGTCTGCTTTCAGGAAATATTATATAATATTTGGAGGTTTTACAATCTTCAGGCCTAAAAGGATTTTTTAAACCTGTATGCAAAAAATACAAAAACATCTCTGACAGTGAGAGAGTAAAATGCTGAGCTCTTGTGCACTCTTCTTCCCTCTGGGAGGGCCAAAGTGGTTCTCATTGGTCGTAACGGTCACATGCCAGTGTTGACCATGATGCCACACAGCCTCCAGGCTGTGTACTGCATTTTTCAGATGCCACAAAGGCTGCATGAGGAACAGAAGACAATCAAGAGAGGAGATAAGATAAGTGCAGTGGTCACTGCAGGGGGGGTGTATCGAGAGTTACCTTTCTTTTGAAAAGATGAATTACTCCTTTCACAGGTACTATTAGCAGAACTTTATTTAAAATACTTTCTTCATAAGGAAAACATTTTAAGAAAACACAGATGTCACGGGAGTAACTACTTCACAGATTCATGTGCATACAAATGAATGACTCATTCAATACCTGCGCATCAAAAAAGGCATCTAGATTCGCTGTGACATCACCACCTATGTCATGGCTGTAGCTTTTAATAAAAAGCATCATCCTTCTAATTGCAGGATCAAGCAAAGGCTCTAATCTTAGACTGAATGAGAGGCTGAAATGCGTCATTGTAATAACAACATCCTTCTACTTTCCATCAGGCACAGTGAACCTTTGTTATATGCCTTCTGGCAGTTGTTGTCATTCAAAATAAATGGACATTAGAATATTATTATCGTTCCATTCGAAATGTATTTATTTATTTTTTTGTGGTTGCGTGTGTTCGTAAATGTCATTATTATAGTGGTTTGTGCTACATATTATTGTACATGTGATGCTATCTGATGAATTTTCATACTTTATAGTAAATTATCAGAAGATATACTATATTGTCAAAACTATTGGGATAACCCACCAAATCATTGGATTCGGGTGTTCCAATCACCTCCATGGCCACAGATGTATAAAATAAAGCACCTAGGAATGCAGACTGCTTCTACAAACTTTTGTGAAAGAATGGGTCGCTCTCAGGAGCTCAGTGAATTCAAGCATGGTACTGTGATAGGTTGCCACCTGTGCAATTCCATTCCAAGTCCATCTGTGAAGTTTCCTTGCTACTAAATATTTCACAGTCAACTGTTAGTGCTGTTATAACAAAGTGGAAGAAACTGGGAACAACAGCAACTCAGCCACAAAGTGGTAGGCCACGTAAAATGATAGAGCGGGGTCAGGGCACAATGCCCAGAAGTCGCCATCTGTCTGCAGAGTCAATAGTTACAGACCTCCGAACTTCGTGTGGCCTTCAGATTAGCACATCAGTGCCTAGAGAGCTTCATGGAATGCCAAGCAGCCGCATCTAAGCCTTAGATCACCAAGTTCAATGCAAAGCATTGAATGTAGTGGTTTAAATCACACTGCCACTGGACTCTAGAGCAGTAGATACATGTTGTCTGGAGTGATGAATCACACTTCTCTGTCTGGCAATCCAATGG
Organism: Aquarana catesbeiana; assembly: GCF_042186555.1. Taxonomy (NCBI): domain Eukaryota; kingdom Metazoa; phylum Chordata; class Amphibia; order Anura; family Ranidae; genus Aquarana; species Aquarana catesbeiana. The sequence continues at coordinate 208,760,615 of NC_133326.1, read as the reverse complement.
ATGTGTCTGGGTTTGGCGGTTGCCAGGAGATCGGTACTTGCCTGACTGCATTGTGCAAAGTGTAAAGTTTGGTGGAGGGGGGATTACGGTGTGGGGTTGTTTTTTTGGCGGTTGGGCATGGCCCCTTATTTCCAGTGAAAAGAATTCTTAAGAAGCCAGCATACCAAGACATTTTGGACAATTTCGTGCTCCCAACTTTGTGCGAACAGTTTGGGATGGCCCCTTCCTGTTACAACATGACTGCGCACCAGTGCACAAAGCAAGGTCCATAAAGACATGGATGAGTGAGTTTGGGGTGGAGGAACTTGACTGGCCTGCACAGTGTCCTGACCTCAACTCGATAGAACACCTTTGGGATGAATTCGAGTGGAAACTGCGAGCCAGACCTTTTCATCCAACATCAGTGCCTGACCTCACAAATGCACTTCTGAAAGAATGGTCAAACATTTCCATAGACACACTCCTAAACCTTGTGTTGAAGCTGTTATAGCTGCAAAGGGTGGGCCAACTCAATATTGAACCCTACGGACTAAGACTGGGATGCCATTAAAGTTCATGTGTGTGCAAAGGCAGGCATCCCAATACTTTTGTCAATATAGTGTACAGGTATATCACCTTTGTTGAATTTTAGGTAAAAACATATAATTAGAAATAGCACAAATGTGCATATTTTTTTCTTTCGATGTGTCGCAGCGCCTGTTGTATGTCGGATCTCATGGAGACTGGTGCTTTTCCAAGTTCCTAAGCAAGAGTTACCATGCCTTTGCTTTGCCTGATAGTTATTTGAGTCTCCTGTGGAGACTCAAACTGCAGTTACACAAGCAGTTACAGCAGTTTTTTTCTTTTGGGATAAAGGTTTTATATGAATAAATAAAAGGTGATCATTGTAAGCACCCCTGTCTGTGATAAATGGTTTGCTTTAACTCTTTTACTGCTACATTTGTAGGCGAGCTTGTCCTGTCGAAAAGCAACAGACTTGCGGGCCAGATTACCAAGTAAAGGAAAGAAAACCTAACAAGAAAACAAATGCAGCCATCACATATAGCATTGGTAAACTGCATTATAATAAATGTTTGATTTTGGGTTTTGTATCACTTTAAATATCAGGAAACAGTAGGAATTTCCTAGTGATGTCATTCAGTCTGATCAACATTGTAATAGCTGGCTCTTGTACATTGCGGTCATTGTGCTCCCATACATGGCCAGATTATAATTTGATAGCATTTGATTTTTTTTTTTGGATACACACATATGAGCCTGTGTATGGGTACTTTGATCTCTACATCTTGTTATAGGTCATATCTACAAGTAGAAAGCACATGGTGGCAGATAAGAACATGTATTACATCTAAATATGTTAATACTTCTAACAAAAAAAACCCCCAAAAAAACACAAATATGAAGTTTATTGTTAAAGGTAAACTCCAGTCCAAATACAATAATAAACTCTAAACTTCAAACAGTAAGCATGGCCTACCTGTAGGCAGGTTGCAATAGTTAAATAGTTGCTGGCCTGGCCGGGAAGGTAAGAGTTAATGCCTTTCACGGTTCTTTGGGACTTTTGCCAGGCTCTGCTCTGGGTCCCAGCACACTTGACCTGTGACATAAAAATTGGGTCAGTGGTCTGGCACACAGAAGAGAATGGGGAGTTGGAGTTTGAGTAGAGTGCATGGAGTAGAGTCCAGAGGAATGAGTTGTGAGGCCCGTAAGGGATGGAGATGGACGAAGAGACCCGTAGGAGTAGGAGAATGACACTTGTCATGGCCTGCTTATAGAGACTTTTAACTTGGGGTTTGCCCTGAAGACACCAGTGCTGGAAAAATGCCTCTGAAGGCCTATAATTACTGTACTACACTTATGCAGATATGCCAGGGCAGCACACATGCCTGTAGCTAGGAGTAAGGACATAGAAATACCCTTGCATTTGTTTGTGGGACTGTGAAATGTCTATTTTTGCACTTTTCCTAAGTAAAGCATTAAAACATTGTCCATGCCTGGTCTGCAGTCATTAAAGAGGTGTATCATAAGTAACCAGCACACACACAGTTACCCAGTGAGTCTTAGCAGTCTTAGCAGCCTGTCGATAGCAGGTACCTGTTGTGCATGGCCTCTAGCAACAAGGGAGGTTTTGAAGGCACTCCTTCCACCAGAGGCCTGTCTCCCATAGCAATGGGAGTGGACTGCACCGCAGAGGTTCCTATCCTATACAGAGATACGGAAGGTCAAGAGTTAAGTTGAGTGCAGCTGTTTATTTTTCAATATTTTTTACCATGACTGTTATTACAATTATGTACCAATACCCTATGTTTATGTATCTACTTTAAATTGGCAAGTGATGGTGATATCCATGCATGTAAACTTTTCTACTCGAATAAATTTTATACTGTATCTACTACTATTTTGTTTACTGGCGGAAATGGTACCCACTTCACTAAAAGTCCCAGGGCAAATTTTTTCGTTTTACTATATATTACAGGGATGGGGGTGTGTCACTGGGGACAGAAGACCTTTCTTTTCTTTATATTGAGCCCAGTTGGAAGACACCCATTTAGCCCAAACCTGGTCTGCTGTCACCCCCGCCTAATATCTGTATGCATGAATAACCATCGTACTCTGATGCTATACTAGCTGTTTATTTTTCAATATTTTTTATACCTCAGTGTTGTTATATACCCAGGCTTCTTGTTGTGTGGCTCTTTGTTTGGCGTTGGCATGCTCTGTCTCACGCTAGGAGCTGCGATGTGTATAAAGGGAGGCTATTCATGTCTCCCCATCTGTCTTTGGGTGGATGGGGACAGCTATACATCGGAGCCATGTCCAGGCGCCGGCGGCGCGGCATCCGCAAATTTTGCGGACGTCAGCGCGGCTGGACGTACTACACCATCTGATGGCTTGGTGGAGTGTTCGCGGCTGCGTGCCTCCCAACACAGTGGACGCCTCCTCACATGATAGCCATCCACACATGGTGTTGGGGGCGGAGCCTCCTGGGCTCTTCCGGGGTTATATATAGGAGGTCAGGCATGGTGTGGATCTCATTCTCACTCTGCACTGAGGACACACACTACTGCGGAGGGCGCTTGCTGTGACCCATATTTAAGATATCTATTACACTCAGGTACTTACTATTTCTACTTTTCAACATTCACTTTTTTCAGGCACAATTGTGTGTAGTGTATTTATATTTGAGGACTTAATTTCACATCACTTTTACTTGGTTTTCACATCACAGATTTTATCATACAATCACACTATTTTCCCCTTTCCTTTCCTTGCTCTCTCATCTTTTCATCTGCTGGTATTCCCCTGCTACTCTATGTTCCCACTAGCCTCCATGTCCTTACCATCTTTGGCCCAGGCCCCTTACTCACGCATAGACATTTGTATGCCAATTACTCTGTTGCTCTAGTTGTCTGATAAACATATTCATAATTATAGCCTATACTTTTATGGACTAGCGAGGTTCTCTGGGACAACAACACTCATGCCGTGCCTGCTCTCTCCCTTTTTGGCCCCTGGCAGGGTCCTTTCTGGCTCCGCCCCCTCAGCTCCCTGGTGAGGCACCTGCTGCCGCCTTCAGAGAGACACACACCTGCAGCCCTGATCAAGTTCAGTGGTGAGTATGGGGACCCAAGACCCCTTACCCTGTGCCCTTATAATCAATACTATATCATATCACCAAATTTATACTTTTTTCATCTTAGGTACATATCTTCACGCATCCATCCCTGAAGAGCGAGCTGGGTCTCACGAAACGCGTCGGCTACCAAGATGCCCATGTACCATGACTGTCATTACAATTATGTACCAATACTCTATGTTTATGTATCTACTTTAAATTAGCAAGTGTTAGTGATATCCATGCATGTAAACTTTTCTACTCAAATAAATCTTATACTGTATCTACTACTATTTTGTTTACTGGCGGAAATGGTACCCACTTCACTTAAAGTCCCAGGGCGAATTTTTTTCTTTTTACTTTATTTGAAAGTACACACTAATGCCCCGTACACACAGTCGGATTTTCCGACGGAAAATGTTCGGTGAGAGGCTTTTGTCTGAAATTCCGACCATGTGTAGGCTCCATCAGACAGTTTCCATCGGAATTTCCGTCGCACAAAATTTGAAATCTGGTTTTCAAATTTTCTGACAACAAAATCCGTTCACGTAAATTCCGATCGTGTGTACACAATTCCGACGCACAGAGTGCCACGCATGCTCAGAATAAATTACGAGACGGAAGCGCTCGGTCTGGTAAAATTACCATTTGTAATGGAGATAGCACATTCGTCACGCTGCAATTTTTAAAAAGGTTTAATGCAGCGCATTCTCTTCTTCTTTAGAATCCTAGAAGAATGAAGTTGTTTTGCTGCTCATATTCACACTGAGTTCTCACAAACTGATTTCTTTATTTTTTCTCGTGATCTCATGAATAATATTAATTTTGTTTTTCATCACATCTCCGTAATAATGTTTTGTTTTTTTTTTCTTTTTTTTATCGAGATCTGCATTTTTTTTTCTAGTGCTCTCCGTAATATTATTTCTCGTTTTGTGTCTCAAGTTACCACAACACCATTATAATCTTGTATTTTTTTACCTCAAGGAGGTTGGTTGGTGTCCCTTGTTAGTTTGACCTTGTATTTTTGAAATGTACCTGCCTACTCACAAACAAACTGTCCTTTTTGAACTAAAACACATAGCCAAGTATTTGTGAAAAAGAAATAGCCATTTATTCTGGGTCATAACAAAATAAAGAGGAAGGCAATGCTGGAGAAACTGCTGAAATTTGCAAAGCCTTTGTACCCCAGGGCACACAACTATTATTTTACAGTCAAAATTGGTGGCCTGAGGAGTCCATATAATAGTGAGCACAATTCCAGTCCAGGACTACAAGAGATCAGGAACAGCAGCAGATGACATATCTGTCCCCAGGCTGTGGTCATACCACAGCCTGCGTCTTTTGCCAGACCAGACTGAACCCAGGTCATCACTCTCTTGTCTTCCTTAGACGCTTCCTTCCAGGCTGTGGCTCTGGTGTTGGAGTTGTGGCAGGAGGTGGAGGAGGAGGACCTGGAGGAGGAGGAGGAGGACCATGGTTGAACTCACAAACGTGGCTTTGGCTTGTGAGTTTGCCCCTCAACCCCTTATTTAGGGCTTGTAACATAACTTCCTCACATAAGAGGCGTTGGCCCTTCTCCATTTCCAGCATTTTGCAGACTGTCATGTAGGCATAGTCCTCTTGAACACTGGGGGGGTTTCAGAGGGTTTCAGCCACCTTCTGGCTGCCACTTACCCTCCCCACCCCCTGGCTGCCACTTTCCACAGCCTCCTCCTGGCTGAGACTTTCCTGTGTATGAAAAAGGGACATAGTTTTAGTTTTTGGTTCATCAATCACACACAATTTTCAGCTCATGACTGTTGCAAATTGAATGTTAATAAATAGAAAAGACTATCATTATGACCCCAGCATTTTTCATTCTTGTCCCAATCGTTTCTGGCCACTACTGTCTATTGATATGTAAAACACTTTGTGAAATCAGAAATTAGTTATCAAAACTAACAGATATTTAACATCATTAATTTGACAAACAGAAATATTTTGAACAATGCTATACCTGACTCAAGCTGTGCTCCTTCACATGTTGCTGCCTGGAAGGCGCAGGTTAGTCGTCGTAAGCCTCAGCTGGGGGGGAAGGAAGCCTTGAAGGAAGACTGGAGAGTGCTGGCCTGCCAGAAAATGCAGTCTGTCATAGTACCACAGCCTAGGTACATAAATGTCATCTGCTGCAGCTCCTGATCTCAGGGAATCCTGGACCTTCTTGTGCTCCCTATTATAAGTGCTCCTCATGCCACCAATTAGGGCCTTCAAATAGGGGATGTCTGCCGTGGGGATCACCGGCTTCACAAATTCCAGCAATTGATCCAGCGCTGCCTTCCTCTTTGGTTTATTGTAATAAAACGAGTGGTTTACCTGCCACAGACAGGGCAGCTCCCTGTACATATCAATGAATATGGGGATAAAGTCCTCATCGTTGAATAGATCCATTTTCTCTGCAAGATACAACACAAGACAAACCCTAGCGTCAGGCGAAACTCTCCTAATCTTGACCCAATATAGGCCTCAATCTATAAGCAGTATAGGCCACTGATACACCAACTTAAAATTGTACCTTCATTATAACAATTGGTATGGTATGTACGACGCACGCTTTATATACACTGCGCATGTGTGGAACTCCGCCCGCCCCTGACGTTCATTGTAGTCTATTCCCCGCCCCTTCTCTTTCGGCGCAGTGGGAGAGCACATGACGGAGAGACAACAGGTGCATGTAGAGGAGAGCAGCAACGACGAAAGACCGGAGCCCCGAACCTCACAATCCCGGAGGAGATTGAAGGCCTCAAATATGTCCTTTGTAGAGATGGTGGACATCTTGAAGAGTGCCGACTTTGATGGGAAGCATGGACCTTACCCAAACCCAAATGTGAGAAAGGCCAAGATCATGCCTAAAGTTGTGAAGAGTCTGCACAGGAATTTTGGGGTACGGCGATCCAATAACCAACTGAGGAAATGATGGTCAGACCTCAAATTGAGGGAGCAGGATCAGTACAGAAGAATCAAGAGAGTGCTGCAAAAAAAGGTAAGTATTTTGTTGTGTGTTCCTATTCTTCTTCTTAACGTTCATGCTGCTCCATGTGCTTTTCTTTACTGTTGATACACTTAGTATTGAACTTCCTTTTTCTAGTGCCGTCGTACTTGTTGTACATCACCGCGTTCTTAACGTTTGGACAACTTTGTGTGACCGTGTGTATGCAACACAAGTTTGAGCCAACATCCGTCGGAAAAAAAACATGGTTGTCAGAATGTCCGATTGTGTGTACGAGACATTAGGCCTCGTTTACACCTTTGTCAGTCTCAATTGCCCCTCTGAGAAGTAATCCACGGTGGATCACTTTTTAGACGGTGGTAAAGCAGAGGCCTTCAGGTGTTCAGGAGGCGATATTCCGGGCATTTAGCTCACAGTTGCAGGGCAGTCCCATTGACATTAGAGGTGATTGTGACAGACGGTGCTGCCTGTCAAACAGCATTCTAAATTTGCCACTATTGCAAAGGAAAGTGTTGTGGCATGCGTATGACCTTTTCTGGTTGCATTTTAGGTTGGAAGGTCGTAAAACCGCAGCTCAACTGCCTATTTTTACCACCCCCTTGCCGCCCATGTAAATTAGGCTTAACTTTCCTCCTGCTAATCCAGTGTATATGCAGGTGTTCTTATTCTGCAGGGGATTAAACAAAATGCAGTCACTGTATTTACCCCCCCCCCCCACACACACACACACACACAGCATTTTTAGTTGTAGCCATCTTGATTGATGGCAGAATAATCATGTAGCATTTACTTCCTGGAATTCATCTGCCCTTAGCTATACGGCTACGGCATAATTTTTGCCTAGATCAGAATCCAGGAAGCAACTGAAGAAAAGTAAAAAGAAAAAAGGATAAAGCAGGTAAATATATTATATAGTACCTTTAAATCTATTTACTAAGGCTAGCAGCCTTAAAAATAGTTGATGTTGATTGAGAGAGTAAAGTTCAGTTTTAAGTACTAATGAAAATTTGCAATTGCAATGGAGCCAATAGCGTCCCTAATTAGACAACCGCAGATTCTGTGTGCTGTTTAGTGGGGCCTTCTCTTTATATTCTGATGGCGCTTCAGTTTACTTTGATGGTTCTGAAAGTTTGTTCCTTGCTCTCTTGGCTATAATACAATCATTTGGGGCTGTATCTGGTTTGAAAATCAGCAAAAAAGTCTACCATTTTTCTTATTGGTCCCTCTACCACCTATTCTTTCCAAGCTACCAACATCTTTAAATCTTCAGGAGTTCATTTGCATGTTGACTTATCCAAATTTGTACCCCTGAATGTCCTTGCTACTGTCAGTTAAATGGAGTCTAAATGAAAAAGGTGGCAACCTCTCTCTTTGAATCTTATAGGGAAAATTAATTTAATAAAGATGATATATTTTCCTAAGTATTTCTACTCATTTAGAGCATTCCCAGTATTCTTTCCCAAACAATTTTTTTGTACAAATGAACTCCCCTTTATCATTGTTTATTTGGAATAACTCCACCCTAAGAGTGGCTCAGACTACCATGCAGTCTCCTCCCACTAGTGGGGGACTGGCGTTTCCCAATTTTATGACTACTTTTTGGCCTTTCCAGCTGGATTTCATCTAGGAATCGCTTACCTCTTCCACTAAGAATGCAGCAAGGGCCAGAGCAGCTACAATTATTAGCTCCTTAGAGCAGCTGTAGAGCTTAACCACTTCAATACCTGGCACTTTCATCCCCTTCCTGCCCAGGCCAATTTTCAGCTTTCAGTGCTGTCGCACTTGAATGACAATTGTGCAGTCATGCAACACTGTACACATATGAAATTTTTATCATTTTTTTTTTTTACACAAATATAGCTTTCTATGGTGGCATTTAATCACCACTGTGTTTTTTTATTTCTTGCTAAATAAATAAAAAAAGACCAAAAATTTGGGAAAAAAACAAGTTTTTCTTCGTTTCTGTTATAAAATTTTGCAAACAAATAATCTTTCTTCATACATTTAGGCCAAACTGTATTCTGCTACATTTCTTTGGTGCAAATAACCCAAATCAGTGTTTATTATTCAGTCTGTGGGAAAGGTATAGAGTCCACAAATATGGTATACAGTGGGGACGGAAAGTATTCAGACCCCCTTAAATTTTTCAATCTTTGTTGAAATTAACTCTGGACCTTTTATCTGCTCCTTGTAAATGGGATAATGAGGGAATAACACACACCTGACCATGGAACAGCTGGCCTGGCCTGGCAGAGCATTACCACGGATGAAACCCAGCGTCTGGTGATGTCTATGCTTTCCAGACTTCAGGCTGTAATTGACTGCAAAGGATTTGCAACCAAGTATTAAAAAGTGAAAGTTTGATGGATGATTGTTAATCTGTCCCATTACTTTTGGTCCCTTAAAAAGTGGGAGGCACATATACAAACTGTTGTAATTCCTACACCGTTCACCTGATTTGGATGTAAATACCCTTAAATAAAAGCTGAAAGTCTGCAGTTAAAGCACATCTTGTTTGTTTCATTTCAAATCCATTGTGGTGGTGTATAGAGCCAAAAAGATTAGAATTGTGTAGATGTCCCAATATTCATGGACCTGACTATATATATATATATATATATATATATATATATATATCCCTCAAAAAATCCACTCGCATTCTCGCATTTTGCTGGTCCTGGGACTTTGATAGACAGATCACTCGTCCAATCCCAGTGACGGGTGATCTGTCAATCAAAGTTCCCTGGCCAGGGGGCGGGGCTGTACATGACGTTAAACGGCGGGAACACGGCAATTGAAATGAAAGCTGTTATCTCAGAGTTCCCTGCACTGTGCTCTGATCCCCTGGGCGGCTCTCCTGTTCCTCTCCTTCCCTACACAGGTAGGCTGCATAGTGGTGGGCACAAGGCTGCATGGTGGACACAAGGCTGCATTGATGGGCACACGACTGCATGGTGGGCACAAGGCTGCATTGGTGGACACATGGCTGCATAGGTGGGCACAAGGCTGCATTGGTGGGCACACGGCTGCATTGGTGAACACACGGCTACATTGGTGGACACAAGGCTACATTGGTGGGCACACGACTGCATTGGTGAACACACGGCTGCATTGGTGGACACAAGACTGCATTGGTGGGCACACGACTGCATGGTAGGCACAAGGCTGCATTGGTGGACACAAGGTTGCATAGTGGGCACATGGCTGCATTGGTGGGCACGGATAAAGTTGTTGTTAATATTTATTTTTATAACTTAATTCTGCATAAAACATTTAAGTGTCATTTCATGAGAATTTATGAGGGCATGTTTAGGAGCGGGGACGGGGCAGGCTGGGGCAACTGGTGCAACTGGGGCAACATTCATATCAGTTATCTCCTGATATACCTGCATATCATGTGATCACAGACACAGTTATCGGGCATGCCACCCTTGGCACTTGTAGGCTACACTACCGCTTTGTATGCAACTATTTCACTATCATAGAGCTATTATGATATGTGTTTCTTGATTGTATTTTGTATCTACCATGCCCAGCTTTTGTGCTATTTATATGTGTGCATATTATATGAAACCTTTTTCAATTACTACTATGTTACGAATTAAATACTTTTTTACCCTTACCACCGCATTCCCACTGCTTCATTTAAAGTCCCAAACTTCCTTTGCTATGAATCCGAAATAGGGATGGAGACACTTAACCGTTCCTTATTTAAAGTCCCAAATCCCCCACATTATAAATTATAAATTTTTTAGACTTTAAGGAGAAATACGACGTGTTAGAAGATTTCCCCTTTCCTCACTCTCCATTATGTGTCTTTGTCCTTCAATAAAGCTTTGGGCCTGTAAATTCTTTGCCCCTCCCTTATCCCTCTTTCCTATTCTCCATCACACCTGTTGGTTGTTGAATTCTTTAGAAATGTTTTTGAACGGTTCTTAATTTATGCTACAGTGCCATGTAGGACATGCGGGGCAGGGGTTTATTTCAGGTACTACACCTCTGACTTTGCTCTGCTAGTTTTTTCGTTGCTACCTTGGGGCCACAATGCGTATGGAGTAAAAAGGGGCGTCATGCATGAATGCATGATATGATGGTTTGGGGAACTTTCCTCTACACAATACGTTAGGCATCATACAGTGAATGCAGTTTATTTGTGTGACTGGAACTCAATTGTAATGGCTTTAGCTATGGAGAGCTTGGCGCCTAGGAGAATGAAGTGTATAAGCTTTTGAGAGTATTTCTGAACTTTTGGGATATGGAAATTCAGGAGGGCTGTTGCAGGAGACTTAGGAACCGAGAACCTAGTTACTTTGGAAATTATTTGGAAAATTTTGTTCCAAAAACTTCTGATTTTAGGACAGTCCCACCATACGTGCAACATAGAACCCATCATCTGACAACCTTGGAAACATAGGGGGGACACTGAAGGGAAGATACTGGAGAGTCTTGATGTAGTCATGTACCATCTAATAAGGACTTTTAGGCTGGCTTCCATTAGGGAAGTATTAATAATACCTTTATAAAATCTTGAGAAGGCCCTATGCCATACATCCAGGTCCCAGTGTTCCTGAAGGTCAGTTTCCCAAGCTAGCATGTAGGGAGACTTTGACTGGGTTTGAGGAAGTGATGAGTAAATTATAGATATACCTCCCCTCTGCTCCACGACCTGACCACACCACTGTTCGTAGAGTGTAAATTGAGTGGGTTCAGGTTTAGTTGTCCAGATAGAGTGAAGAAAATGTGAAATTTGCCGGAATCTGAAACATTTCGAGTCAGGAAGGTCCAGTTTGCTAATACAGTAGCCAAGCAGGATGGGGCACAATGAGGTGAAAAATTGTCCAATCCAATAATCCCTTTATCCAGCCACCACTTGAAGGCCTTAATTTCCATCCCCAGGCTAAAGTCTGGATTATGGAATAAGTGAGCCAGGGGAGAGCTAACCAATACCAGAGATGGAGCCCTTTTGAGCTTATCCCATAGAGCTATAGAGTGGGAAAGTGAGGTGGATAGGCTAGGGAGGCGATTTGAGTATGGACACCATAAAAGGTAGTCTAAGGTATATAAAAGGTACAGCCTGTCTTTCAATGTTGAACTAGTCCAGTTTGACTACCTTAGAGTACACTGTGGATAGCTGAGCTAGTCTTGCAGCTTGGTAATACAAGAGAAGGTTTGATAGGCCTAGTCCTCCTCTAGTCCTAAGGCTAAATAGCATGTTTCGTGACAATCGGTGTCCTGACTTACCCCAGACAAATTTAACAATTTTGCTTTGGAACAAGCTTAAATGGTCTTTTTTGATAAGGTATAGTTCGAGAGTAAGTCTCAGAGGGAGTGTCATTTTGATGGAATTAAATTTTCCCAACCAAGAGAGTTCATGTTGGGTCCAGGTTTTAAGGTCGGTTTCCAATTTCTGGTACATGGTTGGATAATTGGTACAATTGTTCAAATTTGGTAGTGAGGTTTATCCCCAGACACCAAATAGTGCATTCACTCCATTCAAATCTAAAAGATTCCTCCAGCTGTGCCACCAGTAATGGCTGGAGAGAAACATTAAGCGCTTGGGATTTGGTGAAGTTAACCTGGGTGGGAATTACAAAGTCCATTGCCAAGTCTTGAGAGATTAGTCTCAGATCCAGGAGGAGACGATCACCATCTTGGAAGCTGTGGAAGGAATGTGTCTTGCCTTTGAATTCAAACTTTAAAACAAAAGGAAAAGTCCATCGGTACGTGATGTCTTTTTGGGGCAGAACTGTGAGGAGGGGTTTCATGGTTCTCCTTTTCTGGATCATGGTAGGTGAAATGTCAGTGAAGATCTGTACGGTGTGCCCCCGGCAGGTTAGAGGAGATTGGAATTGACATAGCTTCATTACTTCTTCTTTAATGGAGAAAAAAATTAGGTTTCACCACGATGTCTCTGGGAGAGCCATCTTTTCTGGAGGGGCCCAGGGCCCTGTGAGCTTGATCATTCTCCAATTTGTGTGACGGGATATTAGGAATCAGTTGTTTGAAGTCCTGCACAACAGTCAGGGTATCAGTGACTGATTCAGGGTGGCCTCTGTTTTGGAAATTCTGTCTTCTGGATCTATTTTCCAGGTTGTCAATCCTGGAGAACTTGAATAGGATCAGAATTTTGTTTAGTTTAAGAAACTGTTATGTCCAGCTTATGCTCTATAGCTTCCATCCTGGATCCTAGATTTTGGAAGTCCGCCCGGATGTCACCGGTGATTTTTGCTGCAGTTTGTGCTAGGCCCCTGTCTAGCAGGTCTGACTATATTTATAACTAAAAATATTTAACAAGGACTAATTACACTAGGTGAGAACAAAGCCATTTCATTGGATAAATGTAGTCACCTGATCAACTAAAGGTAGCAGAAAGTAATGACATAATCATATTTGACCTATATGTATAATACACAAATGGTGGAAATGAGTAGGGGCACATTACAAAGGAGCTCTGGGTGAATAATGAATGTGTGATACAGTAAAAATTACTGATAGTAAGTTCGCAATGCAGCAGAAGTGTCATATCAAAAAGACACCACTGCTGACAGTAAGAAGAGCCCTCTATCATTGGCACTGTAAAGAGCCAATGGGCTTTAAAGATAGTTTGATGGGCGGAATAAACCGCCAATCAAAGAGCTGGCTGTAATCCCGATCCGACGTGCATCTCGAGGCACGTCGGGCTAAAGGAAATGACGTCACGCACAGAGATGTGTCAGGTGTGCGTTTGTAAATACGGCGGCCCGGGATCTTACTGCACAGACCGCTGATACACGTGTAAAGCTGAGGGTAGTGACGTGGTGCTTGAAGTGCACCAAACGTCAGTACCCTCAACACGTGATCGGCTACGAAAGCACGGCCAGACTAAGGGGGAACTAAAATCTAGGATATGATGTCAGTTATCCCTAGACTAACAGCGCATGTAAACAAAAAGGTTAACATCAGCATAGTCTGTCTAGCAGGTCACAATAGGGGAAATGGCTTGATATTAACTGAATATTGCTGCGGTATGCACCACATCAAAAAATATAATAAATGGAAAAAATAAATAAATAGAGATAAAAATAAATATAGATAGAAATAAAAATAATAATAATAAAAATGAAAAAAAAAAATAAAAAAAAAAATAAAAAAATAAAATAAAAAATAAAAAAATAAAAAAATAAAATAAAAAATAAAAAATAATAAAAATTAAAGTAAAAAAATATAAAATGAAGAGTAAATAGAAATAGTGCACATTTGGCATGTCTAGCCATATTCAGAGGGGAAGCTAGAGTAATTAATGAATATCCTAAGCGAGTGACTAGCGAGTATTCACAACTAGTAAGGCAAATTCTTAATGATCAGGCCCCTCTTGAAATGACAGACCCTAAAATGAAAACTAATGAAGTGGGGAAAAATTTGGAACACGAAAATGAAGATGTTGGGTAATCAGGACTGGTTAATAAAAGAGTTGAGGTCCCACTCCACATTCAACCCAAACGGGAAGTAGGACCTCGACTCATATATCCAGTAAGTTTCGAGGCGGGAGACGCCCCGAAGTCGTGACTCTCCCCTCCAATGAGGGACAAACCGGTCAATGACTTGAAACAGAGTCCCAGTGGGGTCTCTATTGTGGCACTCTAAAAAGTGTCGAGGTACTGTATGTTTACTTTTGCCTTTCTTGATGCCAGCAACATGCTCGTTGACCCGGATGGAGAAGGTCCTGATGGTGCGACCCACATATTGTTTACGACAGGGGCAAGTCACTAAATAAACAATATATTGTGAAGAGCAAGTGGTGAAATGTTTCATATGATATATACGGGAAGTGACTGTGGATGTAAAAGTGGTACTTTTGCGTTTCCCTCCAATATTATGGCAGCACACTTTACATCTACGGCAAGGGTAATAACCCTTGCTTTCCTGAAAAAAGGAAACTTTCTTGGGTGGGTCAATTATATTTGGAGCAATTTGTCCCTGAATGGACCGTGCTCCTCTAAAAACTATAGCTGCCTGCTCAAGCAAAATAGAATTAAGAAGCCTATCATTTAAGAGTACTTTCCAATGTTTCTTCAGAATAGCCTTAATCTGTTTGGATTGAGTAGAGTGGGTGATAAAGAACGACCATTTATATTTAGATTCAGATGTACTTTTAGGGCGTTCTATTAGAGTGGAGCTTCTTTCAGTGGATAAGGCTCTATTGAGTTCTCCGTCCAATAGGTCTGGGTCATAACCTTTTTCTAAGAAACGATCCTTGAGGACCTGTGACTGAGCTAAGAAGTCAGAGGTTCTGGTACAGTTGCGCCGCAGCCTCAAAAATTGGCTGCGGGGAACCGACCTAAGCCACTGTTCCTGATGACAGCTATCGACCGGAATAAAACCGTTCCGGTCGGTAGCTTTAAAGTATGTACGGAATTCTAAATGTTGTTCAACTACAAAAATTTCTAGATCCAAAAAGTGTATCTTAGTGGAACTAGCCTCATAGCTCAGAGATATCCCCCTATCATTGTTGTTTAATGCGGCCATGAAGATATCCAATGATGTACGGTCCCCATCCCATAGGAAGAGGATGTTGTCTATGTACCTGGCCCAGAGAATCAGCTCAGGCCTCTGTGCAGCATAGACGACATCCTCTTCCCACTGGGCCATTAAGAGGTTGGCAAGGCTGGGGGCAAATTTAGCCCCAATAGCCACGCCAGTCTTCTGCAGAAAAAAATGGTTTTGGAACCAGAAATAATTGTGCCCTGTGGCGAATTTTAGCAACTGCATAATGAAGTTGCGTTGCAATGAGGGAAGTTTGTTGTCTCTAGAAAGGTGCCTCTCAACTGCATCGAAACCCAAGAGATGTGGTATGCACGTGTATAGTGCCGCCACATCTGCCATGACGAGAAGCATCAAATCCAGAAATTAAACTGGCTCTAATAATTTAATGGTGTCCCTAGTATCTTTTAAGAAAGAAGGGGTGGCTCGAACCAACGGCTGTAAATAGAAGTCCACATACTTCCCAATGCGAGCCGTGACAGAATTAATCACGCTGACAATGGGTCGACCGGGGGGATTGACTGGATCCTTGTGGACTTTAGGGAGATAGTATATGGCGGGAATGCGTGGAACTTGGGGTACCAAGAAACTTTTTTCCTTTTTGTTTAGAATCCCCAGGGCAAATCCCTCGTCTACTAGTTCCACTAGGGCCTTTTTGAAACGCCTGGTAGGGTCTGTAGGGATGGGGATATATGTATTTGTGTCACTAAGTATTCTGTTCATTTCCTTAAGGTAGTCTGCTTTGTCTAGGACTACAATGCCTCTGCTCTTATCCGCAGGGCGGATTATGAGATTCTTTTTTTCACATAATGATTTCAGGCCGGTTTTTATATCTGGTTTAACATATAGGTATTTCCTGCTGGGTTGGGTTTGGGTTGAACGTGGAGTGGGACCTCAACTCTTTTATTAACCAGTCCTGATTACCCAACATCTTCATTTTCGTGTTCCAAATTTTTCCCCATTTCATTAGTTTTCATTTTAGGGTCTGTCATTTCAAGAGGGGCCTGATCATTAAGAATTTGCCTTACTAGTTGTGAATACTTGCTAGTCACTTGCTTAGGATATTCATTAATTACTCTAGCTTCCCCTCTGAATATGGCTAGACATGCCGAATGTGCACTATTTCTATTTACTCTTCATTTTATATTTTTTTACTTTAATTTTTATTATTTTTTTTATTTATTTTTTATTTTGTATTTATTTTTGTATTTATTTATTTTTTATTTATTTATTTTTTTTATTTTATTTTATTTTTTTATTTTTTATTTTTATTTTTACTTTTACTTTTATTTTCATTTTTATTATTATTTTTATTTTTATTTCTATCTATATTTATTTTTATCTCTATTTATTTATTTTTTCCATTTACTATATTTTTTGATGTGGTGCATACCGCAGCAATATTCAGTTAATATCAATCCATTTCCCCTATTGTGACCTGCTAGACAGATTATGCTGATGTTAACCTTTTTGTTTACATGCGCTGTTAGTCTAGGGATAACTGACATCATATCCTAGATTTTAGTTCCCCCTTAGTCTGACTGGGCTTTCGTAGCCGATCAGGTGTTGAGGGTACTGACGTTTGGCGCACTTCAAGCTCCACGTCACTTCCCTCAGCTTTACACGTGTATCAGCGGTCTGCGCAGTAAGATCCCAGGCCGCCGTATTTACAGACAAACGCACACTTGACACATCTCTGTGCGTGACGTCATTTCCTTTAGCCCGATGTGCCCCGAGATGCACGTCGGAGCGGGATTACAGCCAGCTCTTTGATTGGCGGTTTATTCCGCCCATCAAACTATCTTTAAAGCCCATTGGCTTTACAGTGCCAATGATAGAGGGCTCTTCGGACTGTCAGCAGTGGTGTCTTTTTGATATGACACTTCTGCTGCATTGCGAACTTACTATCAGTCATTTTTACTGTATCACACATTCATTATTCACCCAGAGCTCCTTTGTGCCCCTACTCATTTCAACCATTTGTGTATTATACATATAGGTCAAATATGATTACGTCATTACTTCCTGCTACCTTTAGTTGATCAGGTGACTACATTTATCCAATGAAATGGCTTTGTTCTCACCTAGTGTAATTGGTCCTTGTTAAATATTTTTAGTTATAAATATAGGCAACCTGGAGTGGATGCTTTATGCCCCTGTTGAAGACCCCTAGGTCGAAACGCGTTGGGCTCTACACCACCCTCCATTGTTGCCCATTTATTTTAAAGCATTGTGATCACCTTTTTTTTATTGTTAAATGGTGTTTTTTTAGAAATAAAAATACTCCCCTTTTTTTACCTGCACTATGTGGAGGCATGTTTTTTCTTTCCACATATCCTTCCAATAAGTCAAGTGTCTACTTGAGCTTTTTAAGTGACGTCTTTGCCTACCTGATTTGCATCCTGTTTTTACTGTGAGGACTTGCCTGGTGGCCCCCCGGTGTTCCAAGCAGATACGAGCCTGGAGGATTCCAGTGAGGAGATGTCGCTTTCCATGCCCTGAGTGGCACAACGCACATGTGATTCCCTGTCGCTGACATGGGAATCTACGGGATCTGGTAAGGATTTTCCTACATACCATCCTCTCTACCATCCTTTCTACCATTGTCTCATCCCTGTGTTTTGGTCGGATTTACATGAAGTTCAGTTTGGGATAACCATCTGAACACCACCAAACTTTGGAGTCCATTTACTTCCCAGTGTTGTTGGACATTACTGTTCAGTTATTATTGACTTTATGCTTAGCACAGGCCATCAGGCTGATTTTTCTTTAACCATTTTTACTTTTCTTTTTGAAGCACTTATTTGAAATAATTCACTTATTTCTATCACTCACACATATATTATGCGCTGCATTTTTTAAGGTATATTCTCATGGTCTTTGTCAGATTGTATGCAGCTGCTCCCTTTTGTTTTTCTTTTCACGTATTAGTGCAGTGTTTTTATGCACTTTTTTCCTTGTTTTTTAGCAAACTCCATGCGGGCTTTCGTGTGTCTTGCACTGAGGAGAGGCTTCTGTCGGGCTACTCTGCTATAAAGCCCCGACTGGTGGAGGGCTACAGTGATGGTTGACTTTCTACAACTTTCTCCCATCTCCCAACTGCATCTCTGGAGCTCAGCCACAGTGATCTTTGTGTTCTTCTTTACCTCTCTCACCAAGGCTCTTCTCCCCCGACAGCTCAGTTTGGCCGGCTCAGTTTGGCCAACAGCCCAGTTTGGCTCTAGGAAGGGTTCTGGTTGTCCCAAACATCTTCCATTTAAGGATTATGGAGGCCACTGTGCTCTTAGGAACCTTAAGTGCAGCAGAAATTTTTTTGTAACCTTGGCCAGATCTGTGCCTTGCCACAATTCTGTCTCTGAGCTCTTCAGGCAGTCCCTTTGACCTCATGATTCTCATTTGTTCTGACATGCACTGTGAGCTGTAAGGTCTTATATAGACATAGTTACATAGTTACATAGTAGGTGAGGTTGAAAAAAGACACAAGTCCATCAAGTCAAACCTATGTGTGATTATGTGTCAGTATTACATTGTATATCCCTGTATGTTGTGGTCATTCAGGTGCTTATCTAATAGTTTCTTGAAGCTATCAATGCTCCCTGCTGAGACCACCGCCTGTGGAAGGGAATTCCACATCCTTGTCGCTCTTACAGTAAAGAACCCTCTATGTAGTTTAAGGTTAAACCTCTTTTCTTCTAATTTTAATGAGTGGCCGCGAGTCTTGTTAAACTCTCTTCTGCGAAAAAGTTTTATTTCTATTGTAGGGTCACCAGTACGGTATTTGTATATTGAAATCATATCCCCTCTCAAGCGTCTCTTCTCCAGAGAGAATAAGTTCAGTGCTCGCAACCTTTCCTCGTAACTAAGATCCTTCAGACCCTTTATTAGCTTTGTTGCCCTTCTTTGTACTCGCTCCATTCCCAGTACATCCTTCCTAAAGACTGGTGCCCAGAACTGGACAGCATAATCTAGGTGCGGCCGGACCAGAGTCTTGTAGAGTGGGAGAATTATCGTTTTATCTCTGGAGTTGATCCCCTTTTTAATGCATGCCAATATTCTGTTTGCTTTGTTAGCAGCAGCTTGGCATTGCATGCCATTGCTGAGCCTATCATCTACTAGGACCCCCAGGTCCTTTTCCATCCTAGATTCCCCCAGAGGTTCTCCCTCCAGTGTATAGATTGCATTCATATTTTTGCCACCCAAATGCATTATTTTACATTTTTCTACATTGAACCTCATTTGCCATGTAGTTGCCCACCCCATTAATTTGTTCAGATCTTTTTGCAAGGTTTCCACATCCTGCGGAGAAGTTATTGCCCTGCTTAGCTTACTATCGTCTGCAAATACAGAGATTGAACTGTTTATCCCATCCTCCAGGTCGTTTATGAATAAATTAAATAGGATTGGTCCCAGCACAGAACCCTGGGGAACCCCACTATCCACCCCTGACCATTCCGAGTACTCCCCATTTATCACCACCCTCTGAACTCACCCTTGTAGCCAGTTTTCAATCCATGTACTCACCCTATGGTCCATGCCAACGGACCTTATTTTGTACAGTAAACGTTTATGGGGAACTGTGTCAAATGCTTTTGCAAAATCCAGATATACCACGCCTTCCTTTATCTAGATGGCAACTCACCTCCTCATAGAAGGTTAGTAGATTGGTTTGGCAAGAACGATTCTTCATGAATCCATGCTGATTACTGCTAATGATACCGTTCTCATTAATAAAATCTTGTATATAGTCCCTTATCATCCCCTCCAAGAGTTTACATACTATTGATGTTAGGCTAACTGGTCTGTAATTCCCAGGGATGTATTTTGGGCCCTTTTTAAATATTGGTGCTACATTGGCTTTTTTCCAATCAGCTGGTACCATTCCAGTCAGTAGGCTGTCTGTAAAAATTAGGAACAACGGTCTGGCAATCACTTGACTGAGTTCCCTAAGTACCCACGGATGCAAACCATCTGGTCCCGGTGATTTATTTTAAGTTTCTCAAGCCTAATTTTAATTCTGTCCTCTGTTAACCATGGAGGTGCTTTCTGTGTTGTGTCATGAGGATAAACACTGCAGTTTTGGTTACTGAAGTCCCCCGATTCACTCGTGAAGACTGAGGAGAAGAATAAATTCAATACCTTCGCCATCTCCTCATCCTTTGTAACCAGATGTCCTTCCTTATTCTTTATGGGGTCAATATGGTCTGTCCTCCCTTTTTTACTGTTTACATACTTAAAGAATTTCTTGGGATTTTTTTTGCTCTCCTCTGCTATGTGACTTTCATGTTCTATCTTAGCCGTCCTAATTGCACCCTTAAATTTCTTGTTGCATTCTTTATAAAGTCTGAATGCTGATGATAATCCCTCAACCTTGTATTTTTTGAAGGCCTTCTCCTTTGCTTTTATATGCATTTTTACATTGGAGTTAAGCCATCCAGGACTTTTGTTCGCTCTTTTAAATTTATTACCCAATGGGATGCATTGGCTAATGCCCTTATTTAATATGCTCTTAAAGAAAACCCATCTCTCCTCCGTGTTCTTTGTTCCTAATATTTTATCCCAATGTATGCCTTTTAGCAAGGTTTGTAGTTTAGGGAAGTTGGCTCTTTTGAAATTCAGTGTCTTTGTATTCCCTTTATGTTTCCTATTTGTGTGATTTATACTAAAACGAATTGACCTGGGATCGCTGTTACCTAAATTGCCCCGTATTTAGGACACTCCATCTGCCTCTGACTTTGTCATTGGTGCCAACGTGCACCATGACTGCTGGGTCTTCCCCAGCCCCTCCCAGTAATCTGTCCACAAGATCCATGATGTGCCGAACCCGAGCATCCGGTAGACAACATACTGTTCGGCGCTTCAGGTCTTTGTTGCAGATTGCCCTCTCTGTCCTTCTAAGAATTGAGTCCCCTACCACCAGAATCTGTCTTTCCTTTCCCTTCACTGCCCCCCCACTCTCACTGAAGGAGTTCTTCCCCCGGCAGCTAGGAGAGTCCCTCAGCTCCAGCAGTACTGGTCCCTGACTGGTTTCACCAATGTCACTCAATGGAGCGTACTTATTGGGATGCTCCAGTCCTGGATCGGCCTCCCTGGCACTTCCCCCTCTACCCTTCCTGACTGTCACCCATCTACTCTTTGCTAGTGCCTGCACCTCTTTTTCTCCACCCGCCTCTGTGCTGGCCCCTGCCAGCACCTGCCATGTACGTTTCTGGCTCTCCTTTAGTATGGAGGGACTTCTCAGTGCTGACAGTTGCTTCCCCAGATTCAGAACCTGGGCTTCCAGGGAAACAATGTGCTTACATTTTGCACAGCAGTATTCGCCGTTGATCGGATGATCAAGGAACGCATACATGCAGCAAGATGTACAAAGAGTCACCTTTCCACACCCGCCAGCCATCGTACCTATTAAATTTAGTGAGGATTGGGGATTATACCCTGTCCAAATTACCTAACAGCTAGCTTCCTGACACTAATACTCAAGACAATACACAGGTACTCACAGACCTACGTGCACTCGCAGAACAGTCACAGAACTACGTGCACTCGCAGAACAGTCGCAGACCTACGTGCACTCGCAGGCCACTCGCAGACCTACGTGCACTCGCAGGCCACTCGCAGACCTACGTGCACTCGCAGGCCTACGTGTACTCGCAGGCCACTCGCAGACCTACGTGCACTCGCAGGCCACTTGCAGACCTACGTGCACTCGCAGGCCACCCGCAGACCTACATGCACTCGCAGACCTACGTGCACTCGCAGGCCACTCGCAGACCTACGTGCACTCGCAGGCCACTCACAGACCTAGGTGCACTCGCAGACCTACGTGTACTCGCAGGCCACTCGCAGACATACGTGCACTCGCAGGCCATTCGCAGACCTACGTGCACTCGCAGGCCACTCGCAGACCTAAGTGCACTTGCAGGCCACTCGCAGACCTACGTGCATTCGCAGGCCACTCGCAGACCTACGTGCACTCGCAGGCCACTCGCAGACCTACGTGCACTCGCAGGCCACTCGCAGACCTACGTGCACTCGCAGGCCACTCGCAGACCAACGTGGACAGGTGTGTGGCTTTCCTAATCAAGTCCAATCAGTATAATCAAACACAGCTGGACTCAAATGAAGGTGTAGAACCATCTCAAGGATGATCAGAAGAAATGGACAGCACCTGAGTTAAATATATGAGTGTCACAGCAAAGGGTCTGAATACTTATGACCATGTGATATTTCAGTTTTTCTTTTTTAATAAATCTGCAAAAATGTCAACAATTATGTGTTTTTCTGTCAATATGGGGTGCTGTGTGTACATTAATGAGGAAAAAAAATGAACTTAAAAGCAAATGGCTGCAATATAACAAAGAGTGAAAAATTTAAGGGGGTCTGAATACTTTCCGTCCCCACTGTATATTCCAGAGTCTTGAACAAATTTACAGGCTTCATAGCAGGGTTAGACTTCGACCCTCGGAGCCCAAACAAGGCCTAAGTGTTATCTTTTCTTGAGTTGGGCATGGATCTGGGACTCAGCCTGAATTCCTTAAAGCGGAAGTAAACCCATCGATTTTTTTGGGCAATTTCAAAAAACAATTACATTCCTGGCACCTGCCAGAAATTTAACTGTCACATTGGTTGTGCTCTCAATCAAACTCTCAAACCATCCAATGGCTGGTATCATAACTGATCACATGTGCAGCATTATGGCAGTTGAAGATTAAACAGAGGCCATGATGGTAGCTTCCTTGGCTGAAAATGATAGGAGTGTCTACTTCCACTTTAATTGTACAAGCCTGGGCCATCTCAGCCTTCACCTGGAAGAAGTAGGCATGTGAACATCTAGTAGAAAGCTTTGTGAGGGTATTCCTGAAACTTCCCTCCCAAGAGGGAATACGTTTTTACAGTGGGACCTGTCACTGGTCCTGAATTTCCACGCCTGTGCTTCTTTTGCACCAACAGAAAACTGTAAACTCTGGGACATCACCCAAAAGGCAGTATATCTAATAGCAATAACATCGAGAGGCAGAGTGTTGGAACTGCCAGCTCTAGGGACAATGAAACCGTATGTTTTGTTCTTTCTGGACAGAGTTGTGCTTAGGCCTCTCAAGCACTTTATTCTCAAGGTGTCTTCGGTTTTTCACCTCACCAATGAATGGGTCCTTCTGTCTTTCCAGGTAGAATCAGATTCTAGCATAAACAGAAAGAAAAAAGCTTAAAGTGGTTGTAAACCCTTTACAACCACTTTTTGCTACAGGTAAGCCTATAATAAGGCTTACCTGTAGCTACCATGGATATCTCCTAAACCTGCATGGTTTAGGAGATATCCCCTGTATCTGCATGTGCCGACGTCATCTCGGCTCCGGCCAATCACAGCGTCGGAGAACGCGATACCTGGAATTAACTCCGGGAGTAATGTCGCCGGCCGGATCAGTGTACGAGGACCACTGTGGAGGCTTCAATCTAAGGTATAATATAAAGATGTGGGGGGGGAATTACTTCCAATTAAACCCACAGCTGTGACACCCGTCTACGTTCAGTTAAGAACTAGAACTCCTCTAGACAAAAGGCAACATATAATAAAAGGAGGACAAGAGATTCCTCAAGAGTATCATCAATGAGGAGTAAAGTGGGTTTATGAAAAGATACAATTTACTTTATTAAATAAACATGCGTAAAGCCATAATAACCTTCACCATTTCATAATAAAATTATCGACAATGTTGTCAGTAACAGACTTGCAGCCACCATGCTCATGCCTACATGCTCACACACACACACAGTCACACATCAAGTACCCTATAAGGGGGATATTGCTGGTAGATGAAAAAATAATAATAACAGCCAGTCCCAGGTTCAAAGTAGCACTAGGACAGCAGACCTGTCAGTATCAGGATATCAAAACCCGGGATCTGGAATGAAGTTAATCAGCAACTTGAGGGAGTGTGTGAAAAGGAGCGACGTAGCTCTGTACTGATGCTAATAAGAGTTACTGGGTCAGATCCTTGGCCGGGTATCAGTAGATTTCACATGGGAAGCAATAAATTCAGTGTGCAATGAATAAAAGGCCAAACCGGTACAGTTTAGAAACAGACAGGCAGTGGACTTTTGGGGATGAAGATGGTGTGCCACAGGGAGATAAGGTGGTATTGGGTTGAACAGGTTCAGGTAGATAGTCCAGTAAATCTCACCAGTCCACCAAAGCACCAAAAGATCCACCAGTCAACTCCGGGATGCGTCTCCACAGCACGTCAGTCATCGCATCCACACTCCTCCTGTCACACCGGCTAGGGTCCCTGTTTGGTAGTTGGAGCAGCAGGGCAAGTCAAGTGACTATTGTCTGGATCAAAACATCGCACCCTCTGTGATGATGACGTCACACTAATGCGTTTCACTAGTCAGGCTAGTTTCTTCAGAGCGAGGCTTGGGGTTAGGAAGAGGTGTCTTTATAAATGCTCCACACATGTGGGATCAATCAATTATCACCACAGTCACTCCCAAACAACCCAGCCTCAATGGGATTTCATCACTTAATAAAAACCTTGAGTGCAGCATAGTAAAAAGAGAAACAAAGTGTCCCATTTAGATATTAGGAAAGTACAAAACAAAAAAGGAAAAAGAAAAAAATAGAAAGTTTAAAAACAAATCACAACAGGACAAGGAGAAGGCAACACAGCCAGAATGTCAGAAAGAATTCACAGAGGATTCACTACACTGTAGGTACTGTTTAAATGTATCAGAATCCAAACACAGGATTTATGATTCAGTCAGAGACACAATTACGTGAGGTCATTGCTGCAGGCCACTAGCCATCATCCCCAATCCCTAATTCGTGGATTACCTGTGGGACAGTTCCTCAGAATTAAACAAAATTGTTCAGTAGAAAAAGATTTCCAAGTTGAAGCAGAGGACACGTGTCACAGATTCAGAGAAAGGGGCTATTCCCAGAAGGGAAAATGGCGGTATTTGATAGAATTTTCAATTTTTCACCAAAGGTGAACCACACCCTTAAAGGGCACTTTGGTAGCTGGGTGCTATGACGGAGGGTGGCCAGTGGCCACATTCATTCGTCATTTCACTATACTGCAAACAGGTTGGATAGGCCTCAAACCCATAGATGACCTAAACCAAAAGCTCATCCATACTCTTCATTATATAACTAATCTACTTTAACCACTTCAGCCCCGGAAGATTTTACCCCCTTCCTGACCAGAGCACTTTTTGCGGTTCGGCACTACGTTGCTGACCGTCGCTGCGGTCATGCAACATTGTACCCAAACAAAATTGACGTCCTTTTTTTCCCACAAATAGAGCTTTCTTTTGGTGGTATTTGATCACCTCTGTGGTTTTTATTTTTTGCGCTATAAACAAAAAAATTGTGACAATTTTGAAAAAAAAAAGCAATATTTTTTACTTTTTGCTATAATAAATATCCCACAAAAATATATAAAAAAACAAAATGTTTTCCTCAGTTTAGGCCAATATGTATTCTTCTACATATTTTTGGTAAAAAAAAAAAAATCGCAATAAGCGTATATTGATTGGTTTGTGCAAAAGTTAAAAAGTATAGCGTCTACAAAATAGAGGATAGTTTTATGGCATTTTTATTATTCATTTTTTTTTTTTTTTATTAGTAATGGCGATGAGCAGCAATTTTTATCGTCACTGCGACATTATTGCGGACACATTGGACACTTTTGACACTATTTTGGGACCATTGTCATTTATACAGCGATCAATGCACTGCTTACTGTGTAAATGACACTGGCGGGGAGGGGTTAAACACTAGGGGCGACCAAGGGATTAAGTGTGTCCTAGGGAGTGATTCTAACTGTGGGGGGGATGGGTTTCCACTCACATGACAGCAATCACTGCTCCCGATGACAGGGAGCAGTGATCTCTGTCATGTCACAAGGCAGAATGGGAAAATGCCTTGTTTACATAGGCACTTCTACAATCTGCGGCTCCGTGACACGATCGCCTGGAGACCGGTGAACATCGAGTCCACTGGTCACACTGTATGCGGCGGGCATGCACGCCCGCTAGCCTTGCCAATTAAAGAGGACGTACAGGTACGCCCATTTGCCCACCGCTGCCATTGTGCCGACATATATTGACGTGCAGCGGTCGGCAAGTGGTTAAGCTACTGCTTAGATGGGTAAATGCAGAACTTCATGTTTAAACTCTTATTTGGTATAAAACAATAAAATGTTTGCATCATCTGATATGTAACTCAACAGTTACATTGTCCCATTGCTGCTGTTCTTTGGCAACCATATGATTGCTCTTGCTTTTGCTGATCACATTGCTCCAATCATTTAAACAAATGCTTATGATTTGAAATACAGTATTAACAATTCTCATCATTTTGTTGTAAGCTGAGAACTGAAACTGCTACAAATATGTCCAGAGCTAATCACAATGCTTCATTTGTATTGTCTCTGATAATGAAAATCATTTTGCAGTGCTGTGTAATTTGGTTGGCAAATGTATACTTTCAAGTTCCAATATTTTCCTAATGGAAACATCAAACCAACTGATTGCTAATAATTTTTCTTTAGCTGTTAAACATCTGCTGCTTAATTTGAGACAGTGTTCTCTTGTACATAGTGCACTGTCAACACAATCCATTAATGTCAACATACCACACACACAAATATTTTCAAGTTTTAATCCATATCCAAATTGTTTGGATATGGTTCCAGTAATCCATGTCCTTAGTCTGCTTGTCTTCAGCAAACTGTTTGTGGGCTTTCTTGTGCATCATCTTTAGAAGAGGTTTCCTCTTAGATGACAGCCATGCAGACCAATTTGATGCAGTGTGTGACGTATGGTCTGAGCACTGGCAGGCTGACCCCCAACCCTTCAACCTCTGCAGCAATGCTGGCAGCACTCATATGTCTATCTCCCAAAGTGTAATTTCTTCAGTGTTGTCACATGAAAAGATATAATAAAATATTTACAAAAATGTGAGGGGTATATTCACTTTTGTGAGATACTGTGTGTGTATATATATATATATATATATATATATATTCAAAGCCCTTAGACCGAGACAACTATGAACCCATGAGTCAGCTATGAGTCCCAATGCACACATTCCTGCAAAGATGGCTGTATTCAAAAATGGGTGCTGAAGCAACCACCGACTAGAACTGTGTATAGTCAAAGAATATATTTTCACCAGCACACCAGGATCTCTAAAAATGGGTCCAAAACTTTTAACCAGCGATCACATAATTACAGCAGAAAGCAACGCTTCAGAGCCACGCAGGACCCCTTCATCAGGTAAGTGACAAATTGCAATATAAACCAAACACTATTTAAAGAACCATCCACCAATCAGTGAACAAAAGAAATGACCCCAGACCCACTCCTTGACGTCAAATGACGTCGTATTCCCGCCATAAACATGGACATTTTAAAAAAAGGATATAAGAGCATTCCCAATTGTGTATCGGTTCAGAGAAATGACAATCAAGCAAATATGCTGGCCGCAGGTTCATCTAAAAATGAATCATGCCAATGTGAGGGACAGCGTGAGGTTGAAGCAGCCTAGCTTGCTCACAGTTATTAGGCTGGAAGCTATTCTGAGCATAACAGTACTGGCGTTGCTAGGTAATATGGAGAGTATGTCCCCTTCCTCCAATCCTGTTTCCCGCTGTGTGCATGTGCCCTGGGGGATCAGGGATGCAAACACAGCGGGTGTCCTGTCAAAATCTCCAACCCATCAAAAATTCCAACCGCGTCATTTCTGGAAGTAGTTTTTGACGAGTTGGCTGTATTGCCCATGCGCGAGAGCGCCACAGGTGCGTGCACAAGATTGTTACGTAAAAGGCATCAAATACACCAACTGCTCTCGCCACCGCAGCGCGCCTGCGCATTCTGCATTTTACAGACTAAAAGAATGCCACCAAATACTCTAACTGAACTTGCCGCAGCGTGCATGCGTGGGAACAATCTGACCCCTGTCAGATCTTCAACATTATGAACTGCCAAAATAATCTATGGAACAATGTGTGGGTATGTATGCACATTGTTCTGTAGATTATCTTGCCAGTTCATCATGTTAATTGCTTTGCATCTCGTATCATAAAACCCCGTATTTGTAAGAGACGATCAGAAGATCTGATAGGGTCTGTCAGTATTCCCGCGCAGGTGCACTGATGCGACTTCAGTTGGAGTATTTGATGGGATTCTTTTAGGCTGTGATACGAAGGCCACACAGGCGTGCTGTGGCGGCGAGAGCAGTTGGTGTATTTGATGCCTTTTACATGACAATTTGACGTGCAGAAGAAACTCTTTCTTGTGCACGCGCATGGGCAATACACCCACCTATGACGAGGTTGGAGTTTTTGACAGGTTGGAAATTTTGGCAGAACACCAGCCGCTAGTGTCATGCCAACGCATGATGCCGACGCCAGCATCAATCAGAACAGTGGGTGGGCTGGGAGAAAGGAGCAGAGTGAGTGAGAGTGCAGCTAGTGAATCAGGGCAGCTGTATCGGGGGAGAGAAACACTGAAGATGCAGAATGCAAAGAAGCAGAGGAGTGAGAGGGGGAGAGGATTATAGATTAAAGACCAGAGAAAGATAAAGAACAGGAGACATAAGGGAAGAAAAGAATAGGGAGACCCAGAAAACATAGATCAATCATAGAAAGACAAATTAAGACAATAGATGAGAAGGTGAGTATTGGTATGAGAAAATACAAAAAATACCAATAGAGAATAGAATTTAACCACTTAAGGACCGAGCTTCTTTCTGAGAGTTGGTGTTTAAAATCATTTTATTTTTGCTAGAAAATTACTTAGAACCCCCAAACATTATATATTGTTTTTTTTTTCTAACACCCTAGAGAATAAAATTGCGGTCATTGCAATACTTTCTGTCACACCGTATTTGTGCAGCGGTCTTACAAGCGCACTTTTTTAGGAAAAAAATACAGAAAATAAAAAAAAAAAATAATAAGAGAACAGTAAAGTTAGCCCATTTTTTTTTTTATATTGTGAAAGATGATGTTAAGCCGAGTAAATTGATACCCAACATGTCACGTTTCAAAATTGCACCCGCTTGTGGAATGGCGACAAACTTTTACCCTTAAAAATCTCCACAGGCAATATTTAAATAATTCTACAGGTTGTATGTTTTGAGTTACAGAGGGGGTCTAGGGCTAGAATTATTGCTCTCGCTCTAACAATCGTGGCGATACCTCACATGTGTGGTTTGAACACCGTTTTCATATGCGGGCGCTACTCACATATGCGTTCGACAGGACGGGGCGCGTTAAAAAATGTTATTTATTTTTTATTATTTATTTTTTATTTCTACACTGTTCTTTTAGAAAAAAAATTGTCACTTGTATTCCTATTACAAGGAATGTAAACATCCCTTGTAATATAAAAAAAAGCATAACATGACCTCTTAAATATGAGACCTGCAATCAAAAAGACCTCAGATTTCATACTTACACTAAAATACAATTAAAAAAAAAAATGTAATTTGAAAAAAAAAAAAAGTCCCTTTAAGAGCTTTGGGCGGAAGTGACATTTTGACGTTGCTTCCTCCCTGCAATGGTATGGAGCTGGGTGGGGGCCATCTTCCCCTCACTCAGCTCCATACCACAGAGGGGAGAGGACGTGACCGCCTCTGCCAGCGGCTCCGGTAAGCGGTAGAGGGCAGTCTCCCGCCACTGAAAAAAGTTCACGACGAATCCTCCGCAGAGAGCACTTTTATCTGAAAACAGACCGCTCAGTGAAGAATAGGATACCAGGGTTATGGCAGCTAGCTGCTGCCGTAACAACGATATCTCTCTTCAAAGTGCCAACGAATATTGTCGTGAGCTGGTCCAGGAGTGGTTAAAAAAATCCAGCAACAATGGAAAAAATAAATTGGTACATAATTGCACAAATAGAAAAAGAATAAAAAGAAAAAGAAAGAAAATATAAAGAAAAAGAAAAAATAAATAATAATAACAAATAAAAGTAAAAATAGAAATGAAAATAAAGAATAGAAATAAATATGAAAGAAAAAAATGAAAAATAAATAATGAAAATGTAGCAAGGTCCCAGGCCTCTTTTGGTCTGATGACAACCTCCAGGGCCAGGTATAGCTGAAATGCTTTTGTATGTAGTGGATTGTGAGGCATAGTGGGTGCAAAGTAGTTGCAGTTATTGGGCGCCAGACACTTCTTGGATGCAAAAGAGGTTTTATTTCTCTTAACAGTCCTTTTTTTATTTTTGGGGGGAGAGAGGGTTAGGGCCAGGGCAGACTTAGGTAGCAAGACACCACATCTGCATGTGCAGGAATGCTGTCTCCTATGGCAACAGTCTTTAACAGTTCCTAACACAAAGCGTAACAGTTCTTTCACTTTCACTACAACTTCTCCTTGTAGTTCTTCAATACACTGAGCTCCCGGTCTCTCGCTAGACCCACTGATTCACTGACACTGAATCCCTTGAGCTCTTCCAATCTTCACGGTGGTATCCTCCTCAAGCTTCACCCCCGCTTCTCTGCTGTGTCCCTAGCTTGGCACTCTAGATGCCACTCAAGCTTCGCCCACGCTGGCCTGCTCGGTCCCTAGCTTGACACACAAGGCTGCTCTGCAAGCGTCACCTCCACTGGCTGGATCCCTGGCTTGATTCCCACTGAAGTTTGAATGCTGCCCTGGTACTTGATTCAGTTACTCACTGTGGTCCCTGGTAATAAGGCAGATAGTTCCTTACTGGCGACAGCTTCCCCTCTACCTCTGACCACTGACAGGTTCTCCAGCCGACTGTCACTTTTGGTTGGACTACAAGCCGCAATCACAACCCTGTGCTGCTCTCTTGCTTCTGAATAGGCCCTCAGACAGCCTAGCAGCCAGATGTGCCTGGGATAGGCCCAATCTCCGGCAGCCTGGGCAATACGATACATGTCCACTCAAACAGCCGTCCAGGTGGCACAGAACACAAATCACCTGACCTCACCCAAATATATAGGCCCTCCCAGCAGGCCGAGGGATTCAAGAAAACCTCTGCCCATTGGCTGAGATACCCCATATACCCATAACCTGACCTTGGGTTGCCCTTCTCATATCTAGCACCACCAAGTACCCGGTCACCTAGTGGTAGAGGAGAAAAGTGCAACAAGGCCAAACTTAGGGAAAAATCAATGGATCTCTAGCAATCAACCCGGATAACTACTCCTGGCAAGTAAATTTGTGAGGACCATTCCTGCCTAAAATCCAGGGTGCTACATCCTCCCCCTGCCCAAAAACACAACTTTTCGGAGTTTGCAGAAAAATAATTTGAGCTCCCAAGCCTGAGAGAATGTTCTGGAAAAAACTGGGATGGGTGGGGAAATAGCGAAAGAATAACAAGTAACAGTGTATGTGGCGTACCACATGAAATAAACATGGTATTAGACACATGAAACAGTAGATCACATAAGACAAGGAAATATCAAAACAGTTATGTACGATTTTAAAAGTGAGTAAGAGCAATGGTATTGCTATCTGACTACCTATGTAATATATATAGTAATAACATGATATAGAAAGGGTTAGGGTTGTTGTCCGGTTAGATCCCTGTCTCTCCTTAGCCAAGGAAGACGCACTGACTCAGCAACACCTGAAAGAGGGTAAACAGCAATGCAAATGCATCCTATCCTATGGTAACACGGTGCAGTATATAGTACGTGATTAAGCAAGTTTCAATTGTCCTCAGCCGAAGACAGCCTAGCAGTGTAAGTACACGCTATAGAATATTGCATTATTTACATTTTTGGAAGCAGATCCCATCCTTCGTGGAGAATACGACCGACTTCCCATTGATCAACAAACTTACATCAGCACATAATGTGCATAAAGTTCACTCAGGTCGGCACCGCTCACGCCACCTGGTGACCACACTAGAAACAGTCCAGAGATTTGGTTTAGTCCATTATTCACATGCATGATGAGAATTTGCCCTTCTATTATAGCCTAATCTAACTGACTAAACACTTATGCCGCGTACACACGATCGAAATTTCCAACAACAAATGTTCGATGTGAGCTTGTTATCGGAACTTCCGACTGTGTGTAGGCTCCATCGGACATTTCCAGTCGAAATCGACAACAGATATTTGAGAGCTGGAGCTCAAATTTTCCGACAACAAAATCCATTGTCGTAAATTCCGAGTGCATGTAGACAATTCTGACGCACCAAATTCTAAGCATGCTCTGAATCAAGTATGAGACGGAAGCGCTCGGTCTGGTAAAACTAGTGTTCGTAATGGAGATAGCACATTCGTCACGCTGCAAATTTTTTAATCTTTTAATGCAGCACATTATTCTCTTCTTCTTTAGAATGCTAGAATAATGAAGTTGTTTTGCTGCCGATATTCACACAGAGTTCTGACAAACTGATTAATTTATTATTTCGTGATCTCCTGAATAATCTTTATTTTTTTTTCACCATATCTCCAGAATAATGTTTCTATTTTTTTTTTTATAGTGATCTCCTGATTTTTTTTTTTATGTTTTTTTTATAGTGATCTCCATAATATTTTTTTTCGTTTTGTGTGTCAAGTTACCACAACACCATTACTATCATTATATTTTTTTAACCTCAAGGAGATTGGTTGGTGTTGGTGTCCCTTGTTAATTTGACGTTGTCTTTTTGAAATGTACCTGCTTACTCACAAACAAACTATCCTTTTTGAACTAAAACACATAGCCAAGTATTTGTGAAAAAAACTAGACATTTATTAGGGGTCATAACAAAATAAAGAGGAAGGCACGCTGGATAAACTGTTGAAATTGGCAAAGCCTTTGTACACCAGGGCAGACATCAATTATTTGACAGGCCAAATTGGTAGCCTGGGGAGTCCATTTAATAAGGAGCACAATCTGGTCCAGGTCTCCGAGAGATCGGGAGCAGCTGCAGATGACATGTATGTCCTGAGGCTGTGGTCTTACAACAGCCTGCGTCTTTTGCCAGACCAGACCGAACCCAGGACATCACACTCTTGTCTTCCTTCCACACTTCCTTCCAGGCTGTGGTTGTGGTGTTGGAGTTGTGGCAGGAGGTGGAGGAGGGGTATGGTCCAGCTCACATACGTGACTTTTTTTGTGAGTTCGCCCATCACCCCCTTATTTAGGGCCTGATACATGACTTCCTCACAAATGAGGCGTTGGCCCACCTCCATTTCCTGCAATTTGCTGGCTGCCATGCAGGCATAGGCCTCTTGAAGATTGGGGGTGGTTCTGAGGGCCGCAGTAGCCTGCCGAATCAAAGAAAGCGATGACTCCTCCACGTTACTCCCTTTCCTGGGCCCTTTTGTTGGAAGACGGAGGGGAGGAACCTGCGTATAGGGGGCGGTTGCCGTGGGAATCACCGGCTTCACCAATTCCAGCAATTGATCCAGCGCTGCCTTCCTCTTTATTTTAAAAAAAATATAAAAGGGGTGTTTCACCTGCCACAGACAGGGCGGCTTTGTGTATTTATCAATGAAGTTGGGGAGGAAGTCATGATCGTTGAATCTATCCATTTTCTCTGCAAGACACAACACAACACAAACTCTAATGTCAGGCTAAACTCTCCCAATCTTCTCCCAATATAGGCCTCAATCTATAAGCAGTATAGGCCACTGATGCCCCAAGTTAAAATGGTACCTTCGTTAGCACGATCGGTGCTTACGCTACTCCGTCCTCCGCTCACAGATCGTACGTACGACGCACGCGTGTTACGCTTTATATACACTGTTCTGGCGGAGACAGAGCAAGTGCATGAGAGTAGCAGCAATGACAAGGAAACCCCGAAGCCACAAACGTCCCGATCCAGGAGATTTAAGGCCTCAAATATGTCCGATGGTGGAGATGGTGGACAACATGAAGAGGGCTGACTATGATGGGAAATATGGACCGTACAGAAACCCAAATGTGAGAAACGCCAATATCATGACTAAAGTTGTGAAAGGTCTGCAGAAGAATTTTGGGGTAAGGTGATCCAAGGATCAACTGAGGAAACGATGGTCAGACCTCAGACTGACCATCAGGACAGAAGAATCAAGAGAGTGCTGCAAAAAAACGGAAAATTGTATACTCACCTTTCCGTAATTTTCCTTTCCTGGCAGCATACATATGGGTTGTGACTCCGCCCCCACAACCTGATAGGACTGGTTAACTATAAATCAAAGATGGACCCAGCACACAGCATTCTCTGTAACTCTCACCATTTGGGTGGGCATCTGTATGCTGCCATGAAGATGCACCAGGAAAGGAAAAATTACAGAAAGGTGAGTATACAATTTTCCGTTTTCCTGGTGCATCATGGCAGCATACATATGGGGACTAACTCGTCATACGAGAGGGTGCAAGAAAAATTTTGTAATCATTAGTATCGCAAGTATGCACCATGAATTTTCCACATTTTACTGTCGCGAGCCGGGTTCACCTTTTAAAGTGTAATGAAGGTGTCCTGGGAGGACCATATTGCTGACTTGCAAATAACC
Source organism: Aquarana catesbeiana (assembly GCF_042186555.1). Taxonomy (NCBI): domain Eukaryota; kingdom Metazoa; phylum Chordata; class Amphibia; order Anura; family Ranidae; genus Aquarana; species Aquarana catesbeiana. Next base: position 208,726,034 of record NC_133326.1, on the reverse strand, counting down.
TCAGGAGACACTCAGCGCTGAGCTGTCCACAGAGCTGGCACTGCCCTAGTTAAATGTGCTCTTAAGACCTCCAAAAGAGGATGGCCTTGAAGAGTAGGCTCTTTTAATTGTCTAAATAATCTAGGAGGTGACTGAACGTGTTGATGCTGACTGACCCTGCTTTAAGCCACGCTGGAACCAAGAACATATTTCAGCTTTCCTGAATGAAAAGGTTGCTGCCAAGCAGGTCACCAGCGTTAGCTCAACATCCAGGGGGATGTGGTTCTCTCACTCAACCAAGAAAGACGGAAATTGACTTCCTGGTTAAATTGGAAGGAGAAAGACACCCCATGGATAAAAGCAGTCTGGAGTTTTAGGACTATTCTGTCTGGGTAGAACGTTAAGTGAAGCTCCTTGAGTACAAAGCCTGCAGTTCTGACATCCTTTTTACAGAGGTTGTAGCAACCAGGGGTTTGCAGAGTGTAGTCAATTCTGTAGGATAGAAATGAGGCCTTGATGAGAACCATAAGCAAGTTCCACATAGGGAACAATGGTTTCCTGGGAGGCCTATAACTTCATGCAAGCCTTTTAGGAATTGCGTCACTAAAGGGTTAAGGACTCCTTAAACCCTTGCAAGTGCAGACAAGGCTGAACTTTGAGCTTTAAACATATTTGAACCTAGGCCCCTGTTCAGCCCCAGTTGTAAGAACTGTAGAACCTTGGCCGGTTTAGGTAATAAAGGACTCCAGGCTTTTGCTGTGTGAGATCTGCATCATTTTCCCATATTCTTTGGAAAATCTTATTCATGAAGACCTCTCTGGTTTAACACAAGGTAGGCACTACCTGCACTGAGCATGCTTGACTTGGTAGCCACTGCCTCTCAATTTCCATGCCATCAAAAGTAGTCTCTTGGAACTGGATGGCAAAGCTGTCCATGAGAGATTGAATCCGTCATCACTGGAAGTGGCAGTGGTGATTCAATGCTTAGGAGTAGGAGAGAGAGACACTAGAGCCTCCTAAGCCAAAATGGTATATTTGCAATTATTGGTACAGGAAGCTCCACTGACAGCCTGAGAATTCTACCCTTCCACTGTTGTCTAGGCACAGTACAAATCTTGCTCCTCTTGCTAAAAGCAGTGAACAGAAGTGCTTTGAACACTACTCGGTTCAAGAAAATTCAATACTATTCCACATAAGCTTAACATCCCATGACTTTGAGCAGCCTGCTCTTTGAAATGCGTCCCCCAACCTTTCTAGCTGGGGTCTGATGTGATAATGTTCCATCTGAAAACAATTGGTGAGTTACGAAGAACCAAGGATACTCCGGCACTGTTCTACTGGAAGAGATTTCACTCCCAAAGCACCTTTGGCTTTCTCTATCAGAGGACGGAAATTCCCTTGTGGAAGTTCTACTGAATTTTTCCCGTCGCTATTGCAGACAGTAAGACCTTTGTGAATGCCCTGGGGGAGATGTACAGACCAAACAGGGAAGGACTCAAACTGGTAGAAGAATTGAGGATGAATTGGGAAGTAGGTGTCTGATAAACCTACAGGAGAATCCAGAATCCAGTCTCCCAGATTTATGAATAATATAATTGATTGAAGGTTTTCCATCTTGCACGACTCTAACTTCCTGTGCTGCTTGTCAAAATCCTTTTTTTTTTTTTTTAAATCCAGCTACAAACTGGACCAGAATTTACTTTTCCATCAACTTTGGTAGCCTGGCTGACTGGAAGAGATTGAAAGGTGGACTTCCCATCTGTCAATGTTATACGATAGTTATGCTCATTGAATTATGCCCTTGCATGGGTGAGTTTGTAATGTTATACTTTTTCAATAAAAATTATTGTATCAGAAAGGCGGATCTCAATTAAACTTCCACCAATGTCACGCCAATATAGCTGATATGGCCCACTGATTCTGAAGGTTTTCCATCCAGGTGTGTGCGTAAAGCTTCGCACAGGCACTCCCTGGATTAGTGCACCCTTAAAAAGGACTTCCGCTGTTCTCCTAAGACAGGAGCCTTAGATCGTTAAGGCTTCAATAATGAAGATTGGGTACTTCTCCAGTTTGTTTACTAATCTTTTCCCCGGTCTGTAGGATTTTGCCTCCTGGTATCTACTTGGGAGTCGCCACCTGTATGCTGGACCTTCTGGAATTTTCTGTTTTTTGTCAGATGATATTCGCCCTGACCTGCTAATGGTCACCCTTGAGATGGCTGTATACTGTCTACTCCCAAATAGATTGGATCTGTGTTCCGGTTTCTTGCACCATTTTTTTTTTGGTGGGATCCACCAACCATGGCTTCAGCCATAATGCACTCCTTGCCATGACCGCGGGGAACATCGTTCTTGAAAAACATCAATTGTTGTCTGATACATCCATCACAGAGTATGCTGCCAATTTCAGCTCTTACAAAGCTTGTCCCTTCACTTCTTCCAGACGGGGTTATTTAACCACTTAAGCCCCGGACCATTTGGCTGGCCAAAGACCAGAGCACTTTTTGCGATTCGGCACTGCGTCGCTTTAACTGATAATTGCGCAGTCGTGCGACATGGCTCCCAACCAAAATTGACGTCCTACTTGTATGACTGGTTCACTGATTTTCACAGAAGTCTGCACCAAGATAAAAGTCAGATTTTTTGGCATCTACTGCAATAAAACTTTCATTTTTGATGTGATTCCCTATTGGGAGTATCTTGTCTAAAGGGATGCAGACCCTGCCACTTTCCTCAGAGTACTGCAGGTGCAGCAGATGGTTGATAATTATGCAACCACTCCCATTAGACTCACTCAGCACATGGGCTGGTTATTGCTGGTGTGCCAGCACCTGCAGATGCTACAGTATGTAGGAGAACTTCAGATCTAGATCTAATTTTTGGACTAGAGCCTTGAATGTGACATGTTTTGCCAGCTACATTCATGATGCATCCATCATCAGAGGAGACTGCAGCAGGTTGACCTTTAGCTTTTTCAGGGTATACAGTTTTGACAGCCTGTTTATAAAGGCATTTTTTTCTGACTCCTTCAATTCTTCCTGGATTAACTCTTCCAGTTGTTCAGTGAAGAAAATTAGTACTTTCTAACCTTGTGGAGAGTTTCCTCCATTTCAACCCAGGCAATTGCATCCTTAGCTGCCCTTGAAAAAAGTCTCTATTGGGCAATCTTCAAAGCTTGTGGCCCCTTTAACGCTTTATTCTCATGGCAAGCTTTCCTATTTGGACACCACCTACTGGCTCTGGTTGGAAGTGCTAGGAAATTCATGCACCGTAGCTTGTCAAGCAATGACTTTCCACCACAAATGCAGCAACTATTAGTGCTGGTAATCTGTAGTATTTGTAAACGGGGAGCAAACAAAATGAGAGTCGAGATGATGACATTGATCAATGTTGCCTGTATTATCTGCGCTTGAACGGTGATTGTTCTGGCTTTTAGCGGGCTCTCTTCACCTTGAGGTCCTTGCAGGGCTGTATAGTGCTTGTTTCAGGCAGATTTGACATACTAGCTTGGCAGGCAATGACTTTCCACAACAAATACAGCGACTATTAGGGCTGGTAACTTGTGATGTTTGTAAACGGGGAGCAATGATAATGAGGGGTGAGATGATGAGCTTAATCAACATCATCTGTTCTTAGATGGTGACTTGTCTTGACCGTCAGAAGGCTCCCTCCATCTTATAGTCCTTACAGGACTATAGAACATTTGTACACATTTTAGGGAGCGTTTAGGGTAAAGCACTACAATGGAGCTGACAAAATACATTGTTAAGTGACTAGGCTAGGCGGGAGTGCTACCCACTACACCACTGTGCCATATTAAAGTTTATATGGAAAGGGAAAACACCATGGATAAAATATAATCAATTAATTAATACTAAGTGTAAAGGGGGATGGGGAGCACCTGACATCAGTAAATATTATGAAGCTATTGCACTGGGGAGGGTAGTAGATTGGGTTAAAAATAAAGGTAAACAATGAGTAGAAATTGAAAACAATGTTAGTAAGTTAAAACTCCACAAAATAATATGGTGCTCACCAAAATTAAGAAAATATGATATAAAACTGCACGAAATCACGAGTCACGCACTTAGAATATGGGATCGGATTCATAAAAGGGAACACTGGGAATATAATTCACCGCTAATGTCATTAAAGGATGTAGAATATTTTCCACCGGGGAAGGAAGAGTGGTTCGGGAAATGGCTCCTAGACGAGAATTTGCAATTAAAGGACGTAGTAGACAGGGGGAAAATATGTTCAATCCAGGAGCTTAAGAAGAGAGGAGACAAGATAAATAATAATCCATGGCGCTATGGTCAATTAAAACATTTCGTTGAATCTTTGCCTCAACCAATTAGGACAACGAAAAATCTACTCCCATTAGAAAAAAATATGTATGGAACCAGATGAAAAAAGTGTTTTTTCTAGAATATATAAAATACTGGTGGAGCTGAAGAGGGCAGATACCTTGGCTTTTATAAGCAAATGGGAGAAGGAGTTAGGCTTAACACTGGCAGAGACAGAAGTAGATTTGATACTAAAGCGTCTTTCGACCACGTCAGTCAATTATAAACTGCTGGAGTTAAACTATAAGTGTTTAACAAGAATGTACATGACCCCTGATAAGATGCATAAAATCGATAAGGACAAGTCTCGGCTATGTTGGAGGGGATGTAGTGAAGTCGGGACGATGGCTCATGTGTGGTGGTCGTGTCCTGAGATAGGGGTCTTCTGGGACGAGATTAGAAAATATATTAAAGAGATTACAAACTATGATGTGCCAAGGGATCCCAGGGTTCTCCTGTTCCATTTGAGTAAGATGCCCACCAGGGCCTACCTCAGAACACTCCTGCCTCACCTTATAGATGCAGCTAAGAGCCTAATCCCTAAAAACTGGAATAGAAAGGAAAGGCCAACCATAAGGGAATGGATTAATAAAATAAATGAGATACAGGACTTGGAGTACCTAAGGTTCAGTGAAGGGATAAAAATGGAGGCCTATAGGATAAAGTGGGGAGAGTGGGAGAAATTTAAAAAATCCATAAGAGCAACTGAGATATGGTCAACTTGAGCAGCGAAGAGGGCAGACCTTGATCTAGGGGGAGTAAGGGGAAATCAACAAGAAAACATGAGAAGGGAGGGAGTACGGTCTCAGGGAGGGTGGGGATAAGGGGGGGGGGCGGAAGGTAGGGAGTAAGTAATTAATGGTTTATTCTGGAAATAGTTGGGGGTTGGTACTCCCGTATTCTTATGTCAAGAAATATCACAATCAATGAAATAGATTAAAAGCCATAATGATATGATGATAAAAGGGAAGTATTTTTTGAATTTCAATTTGAAAAAGTTACTCCCATGGTTTTTCTTCTCGCTGATGTGGCAAAGAAAAAAAAAGGAAAAAAAAAAAAAAGGGAAAAGATAGAGAAGGGAAAGAAAAGGGAAAAAAGGGAAAAAAAAAAAAAAGTGACTAGGCTAGGTGTGTATGGGCCCAGGATAGCATGCTGGGGAGGTTAGTGAATGCAAATATGCATGAAGGAATAAAAAGGAGCATTAAAAGCTTCCAGCATGCATGAGAACAAAAGAGGACATTCACAGCATATTACAATCATGGTATTTAGGGAATGATGAAATAAATAAAAACTTACCTTAATATAGTCCTTCTGCAAGACCTGAATGATGGCAGAACAGGTCTCTGGAATAATGATTCCCAGAGCCTGGGGGGGGAGATGCCTGTCTAAAACTTGATGTCCTGCAGACTTCTCCCCATCGCCAAGTACCGCAAGGTGGCGACTAGCCTTTGTTCCGGAGTGATGGCTTGCCGCATGCAGGTGTCCTGCTTGGTAATATAGGGGGACAGCAAACCCAACATACTGTGAAAAACGGGGTCCGTCATCCAGGGATAATTCCTGAAATCATCAGGATTATTCTCCTGGATCTCCCACAACAAAGGCATGTGCGAGAATTGGTCACGCTGGAGCAACCAATTCTTGGTCCATGAACTCCTCCTCCTCCTGTTCATGGACTGGGCTTGGGTCAAAGTAAGAACCCCAACACCTAGCCCCTGCATAGCACAAACTCTATGATGGCTATGTAAATGCAACATGGCTTCAAAATGGTCAGCTGGTCAGAACGCACTGAAAAATCAGAAAGGCCTGAGAAGAGCGAGCTGAAAATCAGAAACGAGCGGACAAGAACGCACTGAAAAAACAGATATGAAGAGACTACACGCACTGAAAAAACAGATACGATCCCACAAGCACAAACTGAAGAGCAGTAACGAACTGAAAATCACAAGGCTGAAAAGTGCAAATCGTTTCTCACCAAACTTCTACTAACACAAGATTAGCAGAAGGAGCCCAAAGGGTGGCGCACTGGCTATTGAACTTCCTTTTTCTAGTCCCGTTGTACGTCAGCACGTTTTTGCCGATCGGAATTTCCGACAACATTTGTGCGACCGTGTGTATGCAAGACAAGTTTCAGCCAACTTCCGTCGGAAATAAATCCATGGTTTGGTTATCGGAAATTCCAATCGTCTGTACGCAGCATTAGAGTCCAAAACAGTTTCCAGTCCATCGATTTACCTCTGGGTGGACTATATTTCCCAGCAGTTTCCCTTCTTCCTCAGGGACAACTCCGGGGACAAAAAGGCACAGCTGCCTTTCAGACAACAAGCAGCCAGGCCTTAGTGCAAGTGACCATACTTTAGGACATCGATTCCCTTGCAAAAACATCTTCAGTCTGTCCACATGACAGCTGGGGACAAAGAAGATTTTCTTCTTAGGAGCAGCATCCTACTGAAGATCACAGGTCGCCCTTCAGGGTGGATCACCCCAACAACTTCAAACTTTAGCCAACATGGCTTTAGGTGGGCACTCCATGTATCTGCCAGCAGCATTCAGTCCAGCATAGTCCGGGCAGAACAGCTCTCTGGAATGTTCTCCACTACCAACATTTTAAATGTGTGTGTGTGAAGTGGCTGTAGGCATAGCGTCCTTGACATCAAACAACACATATTTGTAATCCACAAAGTCTGGTGAACAGATACAGTTTTATAGCAGTCATCAGTAGCACCTGGGATCAGGTAAAATTACAAACTTTCCCTTTGTATTCCCTGCAATGACAAAGTGATTGAGGACCCTTTGGTAGAACTGACATAATTTGCATCAGTTCAACAAATGACGTGAAAACAAGTAAAAATGGGGCCTTTAATCCCTGGTAACAACTTACTCATAATATTCTTAAGGTGGCGTGGTTTTAATGGCCCCGCCAACAGTAGAACACTCTTCTTCCCTTAAGGTTGGGAAGTGAACAAGATGAGGTGCAGATTTTCAAGGCTCGATGCATGACAACTACTTTGCATAACAGTCACTTAATTCATCTTGTACTTTCTCCCTTCCCTCTTCACTTACCAGCTTCAGGCGCCACGGGGGAGGGATCCGAGATCATTCATCTTGCTTCATCCGTGATGAGTAAATATACCGGGCCAGACGAGTAACGACCATAGGGCCACCCCCTCCTTCCACAACCGCGAGACCCGAGGTAGATGCTTGAGTCTTGAGCAGGAAGAGAGGTTACTGGCACCACCTGTTCTGGACTATCGGTCACTGTGGATGTTTCGGAAGGAATGATGGCAGCAGGAACTAAAACTTCCACTGCGGTGACTGAAAGCTCGCCAGACACGTCTGGTTTCTTGTAGGAAGAGTCGGTCTGGGCCAAAGTAGGACTGCCTGAATCAGCAGCTTTGGTACTGGATGTAGGTTCCTCCACTGAGGCATATCCACAAGCCCAATCCGCCCTCATCACCTGTGGCGGTAGTGCTGGGCAAACCCGGAACACCACCGGCAGACAATCCCCATGGCCAGGGCAATTTCAACCTTTGGTGCCATCCGGATACCTGTATTAGTAATCGTGGTTCCAGAGGCAAAGAAACTGGTGATTTCCCATGGGTCATATTCGGCCGACATAGGTTGAGGGGCTTCAAATCCTGGAGCTCCCAGGTGCACCATGTTTCCTTTCAGGCCACGAGGTCTCAGCATGAGGACCCAAGATGGCGACCCGAACAGTAACAGTGGTGCCCGCCTTCTTCATGCTGCGACGCGCCAAAACTGTACTGGAGTCCAATTTGGAGTCTGCATTAACCCTCACAGCACTGGCGGGAAGTATCAAAAGACCAGGCTGATCCTCTCCCCTGAGCAGTGAGACTTGATGATTCTTCCCCACATTGATAATAAAACACACCAAACGCAGTCCAGTAGAAGTGTAAAGATTACTTGCCACTTCCCAGGGAGCCAGACGGAGTCTGATGGAGTCAAAGCCGGTTGCTATGGGCAAATGCTGCAAGAACAACGCCTTAGCTCCACGTTGGGTGCAAAATGTAGCAAGGTCCTAGGCCTCTTTTGGTCTAATGAGAACCTCCAGGGCCAGGGATAGCTGACATTCTTCTGTATGTAGTGGGTCGTGAGGCATAGTGGGTGCAGAGTCGTTGCAGTTATTGGGCACCAGACACTTCTTGGATGCAAAAGAGGTTTTATTTCTCTTAAGAGTCCTTTTTGTATTTTTGGGGGGATAGAGGGTTAGGGAAAGGACACTCTTAGGTACAGTAGTTGTAAGGTTAATTGGCAAACTCAGAGACTTCAATAGGAGGACAGCCATACAGGGAAAGGCATCCAGCAAGGCGCCACATCTTCCTGTGCAGGAATGCTGTCTCCTATGGCAACAGTCTTTAACAGTTCCTAACACAAAGCGTAACAGTTCTTTTACCTTCACTACAACTTCTCCTTGTAGTTCTTCAATACACTGAGCTCCCAGTCTCTCACTAGACCCACTGATTCACTGACACTGAATCCCTTGAGCTCCTCTAATCTTTATGGCGTTATCCTCCTCAAGCGCCACCCCCACTTCTCTGCTGGGTCCCTAGCTTGGCACTCTAGCTTCACCCACGCTGACCAGCTTGGTCCCTAGCTTGACACACAAGGCTGCTCTGGAAGCATCACCTCTGCTGGCAGGGTCCCTGGCTTGATTCCCACTGAAGTTTCCCGATTCTTCACCGTCCCTGGTTGGTGGAAATGCTGCTCCGGTACTTGCTTCAGTTACTCACTGTGGTCCCTGGTAAAAAGGTGGATAGTCCCTTACTGATGACAGCTTCCCCTCTACCTTCCAACCACTGACAGGTTCTCCGGCCAACAGAACTGTCACTTTTAGTTGGACTGCAAGCCGCAATCCCAACCCTGCACTGCTCTCTTGTTTTGGATAGGACCTCAGACAGCCTAGCAGCCAAATGTGCCCGGATAGGCCCAATCTCCGGCCTAGCAGCCCGGGCAATACGATAAATGTCCACCCAGACAGCCAACCAGGTGGCACAGAACACTTGACCTCACCCGAATATATAAGGACTCCCAGCAGGCCAAGGGATTCAAGAAAACCCCTGCCCATTGGCTGAGATACCCCATATACCCATAATACCCATAACCTGACCTTGGGTTGCCTTCTCATATCCACCACCACCAAGTACCCAGCCACCTAGTGGTAAAAGAGAAAAGTGCAACAAGGCCAAACTTAGGTAGAAATCAATGGATCTCTAGCGATCCCTGCCTAAACTCCAGGGTGCGACACAAATAATCAATAATAAGATATGAACCACATAAAAAAGCCACAAGACTTACAACATAACATAGACCTGAGGAGTGCCGTGGTCGGCTGGTCGGTATGCCAAAAAAAGAGGGCATACCCAAGATAAGTAATGGGTGATTGTGGAGAGAATGTGTTGAGAAGTGCCCTGAAAAGGGGGAATGGGAGGGAGGGCAACGTGCACTGGAACCGACAAGGACCACAGGTGAGTGTTCTGCTTATATAGCCCCCAGGACTCCTCCCATAAATTCAGGCCACCATACTGGCCTTCCTATTTATGGTCTAAGCCCTTCGACTGAGACAGATACGAACCACATAAAGATGCCACAATACTTACAACATAGACCTGAGGTATGCCCTGGTCGGTATGCCAAAAAAGGGGGTAAAAATACTCGGATAGGGAAGTAATTCTTTATTGGTCTAGTGACACTATTGAGCAAGCTTGCTGAAGGCTTGCAATATACCTTAGGGTTTGGAATGTGCCGGGCAGAGCAGGCGGATTTTTCCACCGGCCTAACTTCTTGATGACATGGTCTGGCACCCCGTGCTGAGATGCGGCTGAAGCCGCTCCCATCCGAAAGGAGTGTGCAGAATACTAGCCGAGGTCAAGGCCTAGGTTAAATCAACAGGATCCTAACGCGTCTGATGAACTGGCTGCCACTCAGGGGGCTGGTAAGAAAAGGTATCAACGGACTGGATTCCGACTGGCTCCGCAGATGAGACAATAACCAGTCGAGGATCGCTACTGGGCACCAGACCTTGTGGGTCTGGAAGAGCTTGACGTCAACCCCAGTACCGGATTGTTGGGTTTTTGACACTGAAAGGTGTAGAACAAAGTGATCTTGAAGGCAAGCCAGGTGGCGTCCGCGCAGTATCTGGCAACTGGGGCCACTAAAGGTGAACTCGCTAGACCGCAAAAAGCCGTAGAAGGCCAGGTAGATGGCCGTTTGGATGACCAGGCTGGGTAAGAACCCAAATGGGGAACGCGAGAGGATGGCAGACATGTCCTTGAAGATGGTACTTGTGATGGGTAAGCACTTGCTATTGGCTAAGGGCTGATGTTTCTGGATGCTGCGTAGGATGGATTTGACTGCATGGGTTGTGAATAAGGACGGCTTACCGGGGTCCTGTAAGGACAAGAAATGCTGGATGCCAGCTAAGTACAGCCAGGCAATATGATATAAATGCCAGGGTGTGTTTGATGTCTCCTGTTACTGCCCTGGGGTATGAGCCTAGAAATCTGTCGTAGGCGTTCCAGGCGGTGTGATAGGCCTTCAGTGTATTGCAGGACAATGACTGGTTAATGAGATGGGTCGCGTTGTAAAGGTGTTCCATTAACCCATCATCAGCTGCAACCAAGGTGGGATAGAAGTGGAAAGAACGAAGTATAGTTAAAGCGGGACAGTGCGTCTGCTGCGACATTGCACTTGCCTGGTGGAACTCATCCCACCTTGTCAGATCTGCTATTGCTGCTGGGTCCAGCCTGAGAATTTGATCAGGGTTTTGTACTTGAGAGAGGAAAACCAAGAGGCGGGAAATGAAAGACCACCCCTTACATCCCTAAAAGGGATTGTAACTGTCTCTTGGTACAACTGTGTGAAAGGGTAAAGGCGTGAATAACCTGTCCTGATCCGGGACAATTTATCAGGAGGTAGGCTGGCCTGCATGGAGCGAGTGTCTAGAGTGATGCCTAGGAAGGTGATGGACTGCGCCAGGCCTTTCACTTTATGCTCTGCTATGGGCACGTTGAGATTGCTAAATACCACTCTTAACCTGTCCAAGTCTAACGGGGGATTGCCGTTCGATCAGCAGGAAGTCATCAAGTTAGTGAATGACTTTCTGGCATTGTGCTTGACGTGACAGGATTCATGGTAAGAGACTGGGCGAAGGTGTCAAACAGTCATGGGCTGCTTTTAGAACCAAAAGTCAACTTGGTGGCGAAGTAATACAAACCTTTCCATGCCACGTCAGAGCGATAGCTTAATGGGCAGTAATTTGAGCGCTTCGGAAATGTCCGCTTTGGACAGCCATGCGCCCGTGCCTATGCTAATAATGGCTTGAATAGCTAGGTCAACTGATGCATATTTAAGGGAAAGCTCCTCGGAAGGAATTAGGGAGTTTAAACTAGTACACCAACCGAAGTTTATTTGAAAACTTGCCCTTGACAGCCCAATAGGGCTGACTCTCCAAGTAGTGAAAGGCGACTCAGCCAAGGGGCCGATGATGAACCCCTGGTCCAATTCGGACTGCAATAAAGTATCTATGGCCAGCTCGTCGGTAGCAGCTGAGAGGAGATTCCTGTAATCGTGGGTCGAGTGGGGTAGTGTTATGAGGCCAGTGCAGAAGCCCAACGTGAATTCGTGCAGCAGGAAGGTGGCCAGTGAGGGAGTCGGGTGTGAGGAAAGGTAAAACCCCAGCCAACAGACATCCACTCGGCCTAGTCATGATGTGTTGTGCTGCTTGAGGTTGCATGTGACTTTAGGATGCGCTCTGTGGTGCAAATATGAAGCAGCCCTAGTTGGGAAGTCCTGGTTGAAGTTGAGAACTCAGTCAACCGTGAACCTGTAGCAAAAGGTGACATAGAAGTCCAGTTTTAACCTTAAAAAACTATCTAACCCAGGGGTCTCAAACTGGTGGCCCTCCAGCTGTTGCAAAACTACAAGTCCCATCATGCCTCTGCCTGTGGGAGTTATGCTTGTAACTGTCAGCCTTGCAAGGCCTCATGGGACTTGTAGTTTTAAAACAGCTGGAGGGCCGCCTGTTTGAGACCCCTGATCTAACCCATCCCTTGAAACGTGACTGGCCCCCTGGTGAAGATGCAAGCCCTATGTCTGTTTGTGTGTTTCCTTTTTTTTTTTTACCTGAGGAAAAAACGTCCAACCTGGATGGAACAACCTGAAGTTGACTGACCTAAAGGAGAAACGACAGACAAACAGTGAGGTATGCCACTGGAGATGATGTGTGGCCAGATTTTGTGCCACTGGAGATGCTGAGTGGCCGGATTGTGTGCCACTGGAGATTGCTTGCAATGATTGCAAAAAGTAGCCTTATCAGGATGGCGAAAACAAGGACAGTAGAAAATTAGGGCATGTGGGAATGAGCTGTGATCATTACCGATCGCTAATCGTGATTATAAGTGTGTGGCAACGAACGAATCATGCCAAATTGTGACGGAGTAAATTAAGTTGCATGTTGTTTAAGATTGTGGGTACATACGAAGGTACTGCATAGCTGTCACACACAGCACCCCATATTGACAGAAAAACACAGAATTGTTGACATTTTTACAGATTTATTAAAAAAGAAAAACTGAAATATCACATAGTCCTAAGTATTCAGACCCTATGCTGTGACACTCATATATTTAACTCAGGTGCTGTCCACTTCTTCTGATCATCCTTGAGATGGTTCAACCCCTTCATTTGAGTCCAGCTGTGTTTGATTATACTGATTGGACTTGATTAGGAAAGCCACACACCTGCCTATATAAGACCAGAGATGTAGTCGGGAGATGGGAGAAAGTCAACCATCACGGCAGCCCTCCACCAGTCTGGGCTTTATGGCAGAGTGGCCCGATGGAAGCCTCTTCTCAGTGCAAGACACATAAAAGCCCCCATGGAGTTTGCTAAAAAACACCTGAAGGACTCCAAGATGGTGAGAAATAAGATTCTCTGGTCTGATAAGACCAAGATAGAACTTTTTGGACTTAATTCTAAGCGGTATGTGTGGAGAAAACCAGGCACTGCTCATCACCTGTCCAATAAAGTCCCAACAGTGAAACATGGTGGTGGCAGCATCATGCTGTGGGGGTGTTTTTCAGCAGCAGGGACAGGACGACTGGTTGCAATCGAGGGAAAGATGAATGCGGCCAAGTACAGGGATATCCTGGACGAAAACCTTCTCCAGAATGCTCAGGACCCCAGACTGGGCCGAAGGTTTACCTTCCAACAAGACAATGACCCTAAGCACACAGCTAAAATAGCGAAGGAGTGGCTTCACAACAACTCCGTGACTTTTCTTGAATGGCCCAGCCAGAGCCCAGACTTAAACCCAATTGAGCATCTATGGAGAGACCTAAAAATGGCTGTCCACCAATGTTTACCATCCAACCTGACAGAACTGGAGAGGATCTGCAAGGAGGAATGGCATAGGATTCCAAATCCAGGTGTGAAAAACTTGTTGCATCTTTCCCAAAAAGACTCGTGGCTGTATTAGATCAAAAGGGTGCTTCTTTTTATTATTATTATTATTATTATTATACAGGATTTATATAGCGCTAACAGTTTACGTAGCGCTTTACAACTTGAGGGTAGACAGTACAAATACAGTACACTTTAATGCAGTAGGAATCAGAGGGCCCTGCTCCTTAGAGCTTACAATCTAAGAGGGAAGGTCAAGAGATACAAGAGGTAATAACTGCGGGTGATGTGCTGATTGAGAGGATAAATGTACAGTTGTTAGGTGGGGACCAGATAGGCTTCTCTGAAGAGATGAGTTTTCAGGGATCGTCTGAAAGTGGATAAAGTAGGAGAAAATCGGACGGATTGGGGTAGAGCATTCCAGAGGATGGGAGAGGCTCTGGAGAAGTCCTGAAGGCGAGCAAGGGATGAGGTGACAAGGGAGTTTGAGAGCAGGAAGTCTTGGGAGGAGCGAAGAGAACGATTAGGTTGGTATTTTGAGACTAGGTTAGAGATGTAGCTGGGGGCTAGGTTGTGGATGGCTTTGTAAGTTATAGTTAGTATCTTAAGAAACAAAAGTATGGCACTATACATCACATCCACAGCCGTGTGTATTACAATAAAGACATATAAAAATGGTGAATACTACCAAAAAATGTATGACCATAAAATGGATAGTGTCAAATAATTAATCAGTGTTGATCACATATAAAATAAATACACAATAATACTTAATCATCAGATGTGCCAGTGATTAATAGAAACCCGTGCTGCTCCTTGCATGGCATATGAAACTATACGTTTGGCTTATGCTGGATTACCTATGGGAGAGGAAGCTGTGCGGACCCCCCCTTTTCTTTCCACCATCTGTTGATGACATCTGACAAGACGCATTTCCCAGAACCAGTGGTTATTATGCTTTTTTGACTTGTCATTTCAGGTCAATTCTTTCCGGTAAGCCTCCTCTACTCCTGGTGTTGGCCCCGGCACTGATGTACAATCTATGCACACTTGTGGTCTCCCTTCTGCCCACTCGCCAGATTTGGTGCGACTAAAATTCTGTGAATACCATCTGGCCATGCATCACCCCCTTTGAACTCTGTTGATGTTTTCTTCACTATTTTTCTACACATTTTTTATGGACTTCTAAAGTTTCATGGAACCAGCATGGGTTTCTATTAATTATTGGCACATGTGATGTTTAAGTATTATTGTGTATTTACTTTATATGTGATCAACACTGATTAATTATTTGACACTATCCATTTTATGGTCATACATTTTTTGGTAGTATTCACCATTTTTATATGTCTTTATTGTAATACACACGGCTGTGGATGTGATATATAGCGCCACACTTTTGTTTCTTTTGTTTTTTTTTCTGCCTTGAGTCTATAGGTGTGTTGGCTGCTTTTCACTTTCTTTCTAAACGTAGCGCTGTACTTTTAATTTGTAATTTTTATTATAGTTAGTATCTTGAATTTAATTCGGTGACTGAATGGCAGCCAATGGAGGGATTGGCAGAGGTGTATAGCAGACACTGAGCGGTTTGTGAGGTGGATGAGCCTAGCAGCAGCGTTCATGATGGACTGAAGTGGGGATAGCCTATTTAGAGGCAAGCCAATGACCAGGGAGTGGATTAGAAGCTTTGTGGTGACATTGGTGAGGAAGGGGTGTATCTTGGAGATGTTGCGGAGGCTGAGGCGGCAAATTTTGGATAGTGATAGAATGTGGGGCTGAAAAGTTAGTTCAGAGTCCAGGATTACACCTAGGACCTTGGCGTGGGGGGATGGATTGATAGTTGAGCCGTTGATATTGACAGAGAAATCAGGGGAAGCAGCACCTGAGGGAGGAAATATCATGAGCTCGGTTTTGGATAGGTTGAGTTTGAGGAAGTGATGTGACATCCAGGCTGATATGTCTGCTAGTAAGTTGTTAATGCATGAGGAGACAGATGGAGAGAGCTGGGGGGTGGAGAGATAGATTTGGGTGTCATCAGCGTAGAGATGATATTTAAAGCCGTGGGAGGCAATCAACTGACCCAGGGAGGTGGTGTAGATTGAGAAAAGGAGGGGTCCAAGAACAGAACCTTGGGGGACCCCAATGGAGAAAAGAAGAGGAGAGGAGGAAATAGAGTTGTAAGTGACACTGAAGGAGTGGTGGGATAAGTAGGATGAGAACCAGCGAAGAGTACAGTCACGGAGACCAAAGGAGTGGAGTTGATTGAGGAGGAGGGGGTGGTCCACTGTGTCAAAGGCAGCAGAGAGATCCAGGAGAAGTAGTACAGAATAGCGTCCACTGGTTTTAGCCGTTAGTAGGTCATTTGAGAGTTTAAGGAGAGCAGTTTCCATGGAGTGTTGAGGACGAAATCCGGACAGAAGGGGATCAAGAAGTTTATTCACGGTCAGATGGTCGCTTAGTCGGTTGTAGACCAGTCTTTCAAAAAGTTTGGAGGAGAAGGCGAGTAAGGAGATGGGATGTAGGTTGTTAAGATTGGTGGAGTCCAGTGAGGGCTTTTTAAGTATGGGGGTGACTAGCGCATGTTTTAGAGAGTTTGGGAAGATGCCACTAGAGAGGGAGAGGTTGAAAATGTGAGTCAGAGAGTGTAGAATTGAGTCAGAGGGTGAGCGTAGCGGAACAGGATCCAGGGGGCAGGTGGTTAGATGAGTGTTAGATAAAAGTTTAGCAACCTCATTAACAGTAGCAGGGTTGAATGAGGGAAGTAATAAATGTATCTGTGGACATGGGGTGTTTCATAGGGGAGGTTTTTGCGCATTGGAGATCTCCTCATGAATTGTATCAATCTTAGTTTTGAAGTGATTGGCAATCTCCTGGGCAGTGAGTGAGTTGGTGGGTGGAGGCAGTGGAGGACAGAGTAGAGTGTTGAAGGTAGGGAAGAGTTGACGTGGACTGGATGAGAAGGCGTTAATGAGTGTGATCAAGTAGGTCTGTTTGGCAGTGTGAAGGCGGGAATAGTATTGTAGGAGGGCAGATTTTTATTGTGTGAAGTCTTCCTGGAACATAGTCTTATGCCACAGACGCTCAGGAGCGGCTACATTTTCTGAGACTTCTGGTGTCATCTGTTTGCCAGGGTTGTAGCAGTCGGGGCCCAATTCTGCGTGTAGTGAGCGGGGCAAGCTTGTCTAAGGAGGAAGACAGAGAGCTGTTGTAAATAAAAGTGGCTAGGTTGGGGCAGGACAGGGGTGAGATTTTGTCATAGTGGTGATCAGTAGCAGAGAAGAGAAGGGTTGAGGTGGCGAAGGTTTCCACATGTAACTGTTAGGCGGTTGGAGGGAGAGGAGGTGGAAGACAATGAGAGAGCAAAACTAATAAGGTGGTGATCAGAAAGTGGGAGAGGATTGTTGGAAAGGTTGCACGGAGTGCAAAGATAGGAGAAGACAAGGTCAAGGGTGTTGCCGTTTGAGTGAGTAGGAGCCTGTATCCATTGCTTCAGGTCAATCAATGAGGTTAGACTGAGAAGTTTAGAAGTAATAGTAGTGTTAGTGTTAACAGGGATGTTGAAGTCACAGAGAATAATTGTGGGGATTTCAGAAGAGAGAAAGTAGGGTAGCCAGGCAGAGAAGTCATTAAGGAAGGCTGATACTGGTCCAGGGGGCTGGTAGATGACAGCAATTCTTAGAGAAATGGGAGAATAGACAAATGCAATGTGCCTCAAAAGAAGAGAGTGTCAGAGAGGGAGGTGGGTGAAGTACCTGATAGGTGCTGCATGGGGATAGAAGGATTTCCACTCCACCTCCCTTCCGTCCACTTGGTCTGGGGGAGTAAGTCCAGTGAAGGCCCCCATGGGAGAGGGAAGCAGGAGAAGTAGTATCCGATTCATGAAGCCAGGTTTCAGTAATAGCAGGTAGGTTAAAGGAATTTGTGATAAAGAGGTCGTGGAGGGCGGTGAGTTTGTTACAGACAGAACTTGCATTCCAAAGGGCACAGGAAAAGGGGGGGCTGGTTTTGGAAAGAAGAGGAATAGAGACCAAGCTCTGTGGGTTGCGGCTCCTGCCAGAGGGTGTAGGGGGATGGGAGTGTTGGACAAAGACAAATGATGGTGGCCCAGGGTTTGGGGATATGTCACCAGAGGTTAGGAGAAGCAGGAGGGTGAGGGAGGTAATGTGGGAATGTGATTTATATGAAGGGGCATGTCTCAGAGTACTGGAGGTTTTATCAGTATATGGATGTAGAATGAGCAAGAGTTGGTAGGAGCAGTAGTAGGGAGAGGACAGAAGGCAGGGTGATATGTATAAGCAGGGGGGTGGAGAAGAGGGGTGAAGGTAAGAGAGTTTGAGGAGAGGATACGAGTGTCAGAAGCAGTGGTAGAGAGCGCATGTTACAGAGTGGAAGGAGAGCTTAATAGAGAGACAGGGTCACCTGCAGTTTGTTAGGTGCTTTCCAGTGCAGTTTGCTATATTTGTTTGCTTCGTGCAATCGATGAAGAGCAGAGATTGAAGTGCATATCACTTGTAGAAAGAATCACTTAGAGATAGAAGCCTTAAGGATAGAAGCCCCTGCAATGTGCTCCCCCAGCAATGTGCTGACCCCTTAAGGATGTTTTAAAATGTATAATGTTTCCAAATTTATACTGTTTTAAGGCTGGGGTGGAAGTTCGTTAATTAATCTTGAGTGAATATAAGAATGCCTAACAATCAAAGTGGACCTTTTGCTTATAAAGTCAGTAGCAAGAGGCCAAGATAAGATCAACACATAAAAAAAACTTAGGTAAGATAGTCCAGAGCAACAAAAACAGCGTCATGGTTATGCACACAGGGCAACAGATAGAGAAGGCCACATACCAAAGACACATACACAGAGACAGCAGGCAGATCCCAATTTCATTTAAAGGTGGAAGATGTGGTTGAGGTGACACATACCAAAGACACATACACAGAGACAGCAAGCAGATCCCAATTTAATTTAAAGGTGGAAGATGTAGTTGGGCTGACACATACCAAAGACACATACACAGAGACAGCAAGCAGATCCCAATTTCATTTAAAGGTGGAAGATGTGTTTGAGCTGACACATACCTGGAAAGAGACAGAGAAGGAATATGGGGTGCTGTGTGTACATTAATGAGGAAAAAAAATTAACTTAAATGATTTTAGCAAATGGCTGCAATATAACAAAGAGTGAAAAATTTAAGGGGGTCTGAATACTTTCCGTCCCCACTGTGTGTGTGTGTATATATATATATATATATATATATATATATATATACACACACACACACACACACACACACACTATATATATTACACTTCTAGGGTTGCTACCTGTCCAGTTTTTGCATCATGTGCCTGGGTTTCGGAATGCCTGACACCCGGACACATTATTCTGACAACATACTTCCCGATGAGATGTCCCCAGTGCCTGTCAGCAAAGTGTCATCCCCTCATCTCTGTACCCAGTCCAGACTTCAGTGACTACACACTGCCAGCACTTATCTCTCTACTACTGCTGCCTTCTGTCCCCTCACTGATCTGCAGAGTTTACATATCATAGCTTTATGTGGCCAAAAACAGTAGGCATCTCTCAGGATAGACCACCAGCAGCTAAAGGACCCCTCTTCTCCCTGTCTGTGTGTCATCTGGGCTGACAGGATCGTCCGACTTCATAGGACCCTGCAGAAGGAGCAGCTAGTACAGTCAGTGCAGTGATCAGCCTCAGTACAGGGAGCAAACCACAGCTTACAGAACAGGACAGTAGGAGACAGGTATATAGTCCACCACTGAGCATCACTGTCGACCCAACTATCCATCCCACTGTCCCCCGGTCCATCCCCCTATCCATTCCCCTATCCCTCCCACTATTAATCCCACTATTCCTCCCCCTGTCCAGCCCTTTATCCATCCCACTGTCCCCCTGTCCACCCCGTATCCATCCCACTGTCCCCCTGTCCATTCCCTTATCCCTCCCCCTGTCCATCCCACTGTCCACATTTACATCCCACTATCCATCCCACTGTCCCCCCTGCCCATCCCCTATCCATCCCACTGTCCCCCCCCTCCATCCCACTATCCATCCCACTGTCCCCCTGTCCATCCCACTGCCTCCCTGCCCACCCCGCTGTCCCCCTATCCATCGCTGCCTCCCTGTCCATCCCGCCACCTCCCTGTCCACCCACTGCCCCCCTGTCCACTCCGCTACTCTCCCTGTCCCCCTGTTCACTGCGTAACTTTCCAGTCCACCCCACTGCCCCCTTGTGCATCCCACTGCCCTCCTGTCCACCTTGCTGACCCCCTGTCCGTCCCCCTGCCCCTCTGACTAATCTGTGCCCCCCCTGACCACTCAGCAGCCCCCCCAGTCCACCCCCATGCCTCCTCCTGTGCATCCTGCTGCCCCCCTGTCCACCATACTTCCCCCCCAGTCCATCTCGCTGGTGTGGGGTTATTTGTTGTGTTGTTAGGGTGGTCTATTTGGGGTGCCTTGGATATGATGGACTGATTTGGGGTTTTGTAGATAGAATAGGCCACTTTGGTGGTGATAGTGTGGGTTGCTATAGGTAGCATGTGCTACTTTTGGACTGTCAGTAGAAGGTTGTGGTGCAGTGGATAGTAAGGGGTGTTGTAGGTAGGGTGGGCTAATTTAGGTCCCTTCCACGGTTAATGCAATGTGGCTACACCCTCTGTCCGCAGGGGCGTACCCAGGACACCATGTTACTACTCTTTAAGCCACCCAAAAGGTGCTCAAGGTCTTTTACAATCCTATTGTCTATAGTGTAGACCACAAAAAAAATGGCATGCGCCAGTAAAGTGTTGGAGTTTGGCTTGAAGAAAAGGTGACAACCCTACCCAGCAGTGATGAACGGACTGAAGTCTTCATATCCCCCTTACCGAACCCAGGAACACTTCCCCAGTGGGGTATCACAGCACTCACCTGGAGCCCCTCCCCGTACATCGGAACCGGACAGTGCAGATCCTCTCACCGACACCCACCGATCACTTCAAATCTGCTCCTCCCGCCAAGAACCAGCCAATCACCGGCCAGCACAGGGGTCATGCGCATTCAGAGCGCTGACCAATCCAAAACTAGCAGACAGGGCCTGCTGACCAATCACATCTAAGCTAAAATCAACCAACACACAAAGGCTCTGGAAGAAGATAGACGGCTCTGCGATGCAATCATGCTGCGAGGATGTGCGTTTCTGCTATGCTGCTGATTTTATCTAAAGTGCGCGCGGTTTAGTGAAACAGCTAATGACACATCACAGGAAGTGACGTGAGTTCGACATTCTGTCAATTTGTCCAAACACAGACAAGTGTGCAGCAGCCCAATAGTTCTGTGGATATGTGATCGGTAATGAATAGAAGGATTTACATTGTCCAAAAGAATATACACCCCAAATCAGTTCTGTGCTGGATGACCGCTCAATCTAATAAGGTGGTCACAGCATTCACCTCACTAGGGGCATGTAATATCCCATTTACATGGGGGGGGTTAAAATAGGCTGTTGTTGAGCTGCAGGTTTACCATTCCCTTCCACCCAGTGGGCATATTGGTGTGATGCACCCCGATCCTGTTACCCTAATGCCATCACCCCAGGCCCATCACCCTGATCCAGAGGACCCCAGGCCCATCACCATGATCCCAAGAACCCCAGACCCATTACCCTGATCCCGAGCAGCCCAGGCCCGTCACCCTGATCCCGAGCAGCCCAGGCCCGTCACCCTGATCCCAAGCACCCCAGACCCCTCACCCTGATCCCGAGCAGCAGCACAGACCAGTCACCCTGATTGGTGTAAAATTCCTGCTGGGGGGTCGTATTGATGTAATATTCCTGCTGGGGGGATGTCTGTGCAGGAAGTTCTTCCGTTTTCCCCTTTTTAACTTTTTCACTACCAAACCAATTGTCCCCCCCCCCCCCCCATTTCTACCCCATATGTTAAATTGTAAATGAAGGAAAGCCTGTTTATTGTTAGTGTTGGATGGAGTGGAGAGGGATTAGAGCCCCTGTCGGGTTGTTATTTCTGTTTGCATCCCCTTTAGGGAGATACATTCTCTCTATTTACCATTACCAACAAAAGTGAAAGAAAATTCCAGATTTTGGGTTGTCATCAGAACAGGAATTAAGCCCCATACACACTATGAGATTTTCTGCTGCCTGATTGCATACAAACTGAAACGCCTAAGGTTTGACCTCATATTATATAGTTTTGGTAAATCGGAAGGAAAAAAAAAAAAATCAGCAGAATATCTGATAGTGTGTATGGGGCTTGGGAAATCTTCCAATGGGGACACTAGTTTTGGTGACACCCTGGGATTTTGTCACTTTGGGGGATTTCTCTCCTTTTTTGGCTATGGGAAAGGAAGTGAAGGGAAATCCCCCCAATGGGGACACAGATGGCAAAGAAAACCTGACAGGGGTTATAGCCCTCCCTTACCCTATTGTAAATGAAAAAAAAGTTTGTCTTTAGTTCTATGTTATCTTTTAGCTGGTATGCGGGGGGTGGGGGGGTGTAGTGTCTGCAGACACCTGCCACTGCCAGAGGGGGAAGGGGGGAGTGCTCAGATAGTCATTTTGAGGGTCATTCGAACCCTTTCACTGATGGACATTTTTGCACATTTGCTGATTTCTGCTCTCCAAGCATTCCATAGTTTGTGAAATGATGAAGGCCTCAGTCACACCTCTGACATACACCTGGATGGCAAACACCCAACAAGCATAGAGCAGATTTCATTGATTTCAGTGCGCTACCCTATGCGCCACAAGCGAGGCAAAGTAGCTCATGGCACGTCCCGGTTTGTTTTATTTTCCACGTATTTTGCAACATTTTTTGCATTGGCGTCTCACATTTGGGGGGACATTTACAATAAATGGCACTTTTTTTGCATGTTCCAGAATTGCTTGGTTTGGCTTGAAGAAAAGGTGATAACCCTATACAATTCAGCTGAGTTCCTGGAAATTAGCTCTTTAAGTCTGTAGTGCTATTTACAGCCAAAGGTTGCTAAATTATGGTTTTGGGGGTAACCTTTAGATAGGACAGGTAAGAGACACTGTTAGAAGCATATTTAGCTCTTACCAAATGGTGCATGTGCTTTTTAAAATGGAGCATATAATCTAGGTGCTACTCATCCACACACAGCATGATTCCAGGAGGACACAACATCACTCAATCTGAAGGTGTGCCTATACAGTATACACTATAGACCAGCCTTTTTCAATTAAGGTTCCATGGCACCCTGGGGTGCCTTCTGGGTTCTTCAGGGGTGCATTTGCAAAAT
Source organism: Aquarana catesbeiana (assembly GCF_042186555.1). Lineage (NCBI taxonomy): Eukaryota > Metazoa > Chordata > Amphibia > Anura > Ranidae > Aquarana > Aquarana catesbeiana. Next base: position 208,703,023 of record NC_133326.1, on the reverse strand, counting down.
GCTTAAATATTGCCCAAATTGTCCAAAATGGTCCACAAGCCAACAAGTGGATAAAGCCTGCCTGTTTGTTGCATAAAGCCACAAGTTTATATTGGGCAGCAATACAACCAGCCACCGGTGTCCTAACAACTAAGACCTCATCATTTGATAAGGAACATGTTGGGTGCTCTTTTTCCCCTCTCCCTCAGAGTCAGCACTGGAGTCACATTATTTGAGTGAGGGAGAGAGACTGATGGAGAAGAGAACCACTGAAATACTAATCAGTAGCAGTGTGCAATGGTGTATTTGCTTTGTAAGAATAAATCACCTCTAATGCTGAGTGTCCCACATGTAGATGTTGCTGCATTATGCAAAACTATCAGTTTAGCTTTTTACATTTTAGCACGGGGTGCATCGAGATGCAGAATTTTAAAGAATGTCGTGATTGAAAAAAAGTTGAGAGACATTTCTATGGACTCTCTCTCTCTCTCACTCTCTTTTGTGAAGCTGTAAGGTTGGCCAAAGGTGGCTTTTTTTTTTTGATCAGTTACAGGGCTGATCGAAAACAAATGAATGGATTCTCCTATCCACACAAGTAAGGTGGATAAAGGAATCCTGCTCACTGTGCCATTATATTCTGACAGCTGAACTCCTCTGCTGTCAGAATACACTGATCAGCACCTGCAGCTGGCTGATCGAGAAAATGTTTCCAATAGTGCCCTTAAACAGAAGTCGATTGTTAGATTGACTTCTGTCTAGAAAGAATGGCCATAGATGGATCAATATTCAGTTGGTCGTTGCTGAACCGTCTACATTTCAATCCATCTATGGGAAGCTATCGTTAAAGTGGAACTAAACTAAACAGTAGGAGTTGTGCAAACAAATTCGAGCCAAGCAAAAGTTTGGCCCAAACTTCACCTGTTCGGCAACCACCCGAATTTACGGGGGTGCTTGGCAGAATGTTCGCCTGCCAAGTGCCCCACAATGCACTGGTGTGCTGCACAGTGCATTCTAAGCACCGATTGGGCAAAGCTTTGCCCAATCGGCTCACAGTGAATAGCTGATTGTTAAGAAGCAGGTTGGGAAGCCGACTGCTGTGTCCTTAACAGCGGATGAGTCATCCACTGTTAACGCACTTCTCTGCTCACAGCTGAATAGAAAAAAAAATGGCGTGGTGCCAAAATTTAAAAAAAACAGTATGGGGTCCCCCCCAAAATCCATGCCAGACCCTTATCCAAGCATGCCGCCTGCCAAGACAGGAAAGGCAACCATACAAGGCCACATGCCCTCAACATGGGGGGTTGCTTTGGGGCAGGGGGCTGAATACGTCACTCCTGCCTAGATGTGTTACAGGAAGTGCAGAGAAGTGTCCCCCAAAAAAGGTCTAAAAAATAAAAAGGAATGTGCATTCCTGAGAGAGGAGGGGGGTAGGAGTGGAATGACAGAAAGTGGGTGGGGAGAGGGAAGGTCTGCTTTAACCGCTTCAGCCCCGGAAGATTTTACCTCCTTCTTGACCAGAGCACTTTTTGCGATTTGGCACTGCATCGCTTTAACTGACAATTGCGCGGTCATGCGGCGTTGTACCCAAACAAAAATTTACATTTTTTCCCCACAAATAGAGCTTTCTTTTGGTGGTATTTGATCATCTCTGCAGTTTTTATTTTTTGCGCCATAAACAAAAAAGGAGTGACAATTTTGAAAAAAAAAAAAAACACAATATTTTGTACTTTTTGCTATAATAAATATCCCCATTTTTTTCTCAGTTTAGGCCAATATGTATTCTTCTACATATTTCTGGTAATAAAAATCGCAATAAGCGTATATTGATTGGTTTTCGCAAAAGTTATAGCATCTACAAAATAGGGGATTTATAGCATTTTTATTATTATTATTTATTTATTTTACTGGTAATGGCGGCGATCTGCGATTTTTTAATCGGGACTGCAACATTATGGTGGACGCATTGGACAATTTTGACACATTTTTGGGACGATTGGCATTATTACAGCGATCAATGCTATAAAAATGCATTGATTACTGTAAAAACGTCACTGACAGTGAAGGGGTTAAAACTAGGGGGCAATCAAGGGGTTAATTGTGTTCCCTAGTGTGTGTTCTAACTGAAGGGGGGAGGGGACTGACTAGGGGAGATGACAGATCGCTGTTCATACTTTGTATGAACAGACGATCTGTCACTTCTTGTTTACACACAGAGATCCCGGTTCTCGCCGTGTAACGAGCGATTGCGGGAGCCCAGTGGTCACAGAGGCTGCCGGGCACTCGCATTGGCTCCGGGGGCCCAGCGGTCACAGAGGCCGCCGGGCACTCGCATTGGCTCCGGGTGCGAGCTGCGGGCACGTGCACCCCTAGTGGCCGCCTTAAGGAGCGACGACGATTCGTCTGCCCATGCCATTCTGCCCCAGTATAACTGCGGCGGCTGGTCGGCAAGCGGTTAAAGTGAATATATAGCCAAATTTTTTTTTGTGTTTTTATTTTATTATTTGGGTAGAGTAGTGAAGGGTTTGAAACTCTGTTAAGTTTGTATTGCTGTCAGTGTCTCTGCTGGGTAGATTCACTGTTTTTATTTTTCCCAGTTTCCATTAACACAAAGAAAGAAAGCGATGGGAAATCCAAAATTGTTGTCAAAAGAACAAGAGGTATTTGGAAATTCTCCAATGGGGCACCTGCTTCAGTGACAAATGTCTAAAAATGGAAAATTGTATTAAATACTTACCGTAGTTTTCCTTTCCTGACGCCAAGACATGGCAGCATACATATGATATAGCTCTGCCCCTATATCCACCCACAGGACCTGTTTAGCTCTATAAAAGTCTGACTAGGAGCTACCTCCCCCATTCTCTGTATAAAGCAAAAACATCAGAGGGAGGGTTCGTATGCTGCCATGTCTTGGCATCAGGAAAGGAAAATTACGGTAAGTATTTGATACAATTTTCCATTTTCCTGACGCCAGACATGGCAGCATACATATGATACATAATGAGCTTTTGAGAGGGAGGGTTTAATGCTACAGACTTAGTCTTTATTTGACAATAGACATAAAAAAGTTTGGATGGTTTTCCTCCCAAACTCTACTGTAGTAAGAGCTGCTGAATCCACCCTGTAGTGTTTTAAGAATGTATGATGTGATGACCAGCTAGTCTCTTTGCAGACTGTCTGCAGAGACAATCCTGCCTGTACCGCCCAAAAAGATGACATCACCCTGGTTGAGTGATGAGCTCTAACCACCTCTGGAGGATCCTTCCTGGCTCTATATGCCCGGTGAATATTTTTTTACTATCCAGGCTGAGGTGGTTCTGGCCGAGGCCTCTTTCTCTTTAAATTTTCATGATGAAAAAGTCTGTCAGAACTTCTGAATGTAGAAGTAGCCTGGAGATAGGACTTTGATGACTTTTGGAATGTCCAGCTCGTGCAGATCAGCAGCTGATTCCCGCTGGGAAGACTGGAAGCACCCATTCACTGGAAAGATGAAATATCTATGCCACTTTTGAGACAAAATGATCCAATGGTCTCAGCACAACCCTGGGAAGAGCATGGAATGGGGTTCTGCCGCCCCCAATTCTGACACCCTTCCCCTTGAAGTTATGGCTAATAGGAAAGCAGTTTTTAAGGCGATATCCCATAATGAACAGTCTTATGTCAGAGTACGAGGAGGGTTTGCTATAAAATTGGAGACTACTGCCAGGTCTCATTGAGGGAACCTATTTCTTTTGGGAGGGTGTAGTCTAAGTACCGCTCTCATGAAGTGCTCCAACAGCAGGTTTGCTGCCCATTTCTTTTGGGTAAAAGCCAAGATTGCTAAAATTTGCACCTTAAGCGAACTGAGCCCCAAATCCAATCCGGATTACAGGAAAGACGGGATTTGAGATACATTTGGGTCACTAGGGTCAAACTGACGTCCAGCTGCAAAGCTTGTGAACCTATTCCACATTCTGGAGTAGATGGCATTAGTTGACCCCTTTCTGGAACTCTGTAAAGTTCTAATACCCTCTGGAGAATATCCTAACTCTTGTAACCCCTGCTTTACAATCTCCAGGCCGCCAAGGTCAGTCGTGATGGTTGTAGATGTAGGGTATCTCCTTCAGACAGGAGATGGAGTCACCGGCAGAGTGATTGGTGTGCACACTCTGAGATCCATTGCCAGAGAGACCCATGGTCTGTGAGGCCAGTAAGGAAAAACTGATGACTGTCAAAAATCTCCGCAGGAATTTCAGGATTAAAGAAATTGGAGGGAAAGCATAGGCCAGTTGCCCAACCCAAGGATGGGTAAAGGCATCTGTCACCCCTGCTAATGGATGAGGGTAGCGTGAGAGGAACCGGCTCAACTTGCAGATGGTTGATAAGGCAAAAATATCCATCTTGCGGACACCCCCACTCGTGGATGATCTGTTTGAACACTTTGGCATGAAGGGATCATTCGTTAGGGTCCATGAATTGTCTGGATAGGTGATCTGCTTCTGACAGATATCTTCTGACAGCCTGGAAGATATATGACCCTCAAATCTGGGAGATATTGTTGTGCCAATATCATGATTGATCCCACCTCTCTCAAGACGGATTGGCTGTGCTCCCCACCTTGTCGTTGTATGTAAGATGTGGCTGCCACGTTGTGCAGATGAAGCAGGACTGGGCGACCCTGTATGTGCGGCAGCAAGGTGGCCAAGGCGATGAAAGCTGCTTGAAGTTCCAGAATATTGGAAAATAGGCCCTGAGTGGGAAATTCCCCTCTGCCCTGGATATTGAGTTGTTTGCAGGTGGGCCCCACCTTGCTGTGCTGGCATCTGTGGTAACAATGATCCATGGCTGCGGCCCTAATGGACTAAGCCATTTAGCGTTTTTTTTTTTTATACCACCAGAGACTCTGGCGCCTCCAGCTGGTGATCCTGATTGGCTGGGCTAGATGAACTCTTTCACTGCATCATGAAGCCTTGTTGGAAAACTGAGTTTCCAGTGAGCCCAGGGGATCATCGGAATACATGAAGCCATTGTCCCGAGAGGACTCATGCACTGGGATGTTGACATCACTGGTGCAGCCAATGCCTGTTGGAACGTCTCCTCGATTCTGGGGAGTTTGAGGTGGCAAAGAAACTGAGGCCGCCTGAGTATTGAATTGGGCCCCTAGGTAGACCATATTCTGTGTCTCCTGGGCTGGCCTGGTGTTATAGGGCTTCTGGGTATCTTGGGGAGCCGCAGGGGTCTTGGCTCTCTGCGATCTTACGAAGGTTGAGTGTGTACCCCTCTGACACCTTCTGTAGTACTTGGATGGGTGAAAGCCTCCAAAATCCCAGTACCTGTTTGGCGCTCCTCTGGATGGGTGCCCCCCCTAACGTCTGGACCTTCGATCTTGGGGCAGAAGACCTCATTTTCCTCCTGCAACCCTGGACATGGTAGTCTCTAGATATTTTGGCCAAATAGCGCCTTCCCATCAAAAGGCAGTTTACAGCAATTTTGCTTTGAGGATGGGTCAGCCGCCCAGGGTTTTAGCCACAGTGCTCTTTTGGCTGTGACTGAGCTGAGCATGGCTCTGGATGACCATCGAATGATGTCTATAGCTGCCTCACCTGTGAAGTCCACCGAGAGATTTATCTCATAAAGAGCCTTGATGATTTCTTTCTTTTGGCAGCTGTTTTTTTTTCGCATACTCCAAGTTCTGCGCCCCACTTGCTATGGATGTTAAAGCAATGGTGGGTTTACAAGCACCACTTGCCGTGAGGTAAAACTTTCTTAAGTTCATGTCAATGTGTCAATCAAGGATATCGTGAAAGGAGAAAGAGTCTTCACACTTGCAGCAGGATCTGCTATTGGTATGGTGTGTGATAATAGGTTTTCTCCTTCTTTGGAGGACATTCCGGATCTGCCCATTCCAGTGCAGCTTTTACTGCCATAATGAATGGTGGTATTAGCGCAAAATCAAAGCCTGAACTTTCAGGATTCTCTGCCGAGGAGGAGGCGATATCTTTTCCCTCTGCCTGAAAGGTTGGCTGTAATACTGGGTCTGGGGAATCAGCCTGCCTAATCTGCTGGGCTGGAGTCATCCCTGAAATGCCTGGTACCCCTCTAGTTAGAGAGGGTTGAATGGCTTGGTTTAGACCTGGTGCAGGGCCCACACTGTTTGTCCACTTCTGTCCCTGGTTGCCCGAGATGACCGGAAAATTCTGCTAGGGAGTTGGGGACTACTTTTTTGAGCAAGGTTGACACCTGCTGACCCTCATACTCCTGGTCTCTGGCAAGCTGCCTGAAGCAGTTGCTGCAAAGTAGCTTTCCAGGCATAGGGTCATCTCCACATGACCAACATATGCCTTTTCGGGCATTGAGCCCACGGAGGAGAAGAAGAAGAAGTGGGTTCTCTTAAGCATACATTTGCGCCCTTTGTACTGGGGTCTGCCAGGACTGGAGGAGTCACTTTCTGTCTTGGAAAAATCCTGACAATCCAGAGGGCCTCTGGACCTCCTTGAGTGGGTGTGTGAGCGGCCGGGACTGCAATAGACAGGAAGACACGCTTGTCAAGGCAGAACACACTCTTTTTCCTGCATCATCTTACTTACCAAAAGTTGTCCCTTACCTGGTATTGCGATGGTCTTGGTTATATGGTGTTAGGCTCATGCTGGAGGAAGAACCGAAAGGTGCAAGGGGGACTGCATGGCAACAGAGAGAAATAAGGGAAGCGAGAGAGAGAGAAAAATATACATATATACCCTGGCCATTTGTTCTCTGCAAATAGATCACCTGAGAGACTCAGCCCTCTCTAACCTCTGTTCTAATAAAAAAAAAAGGGCTAGTACAATTAGGAGGGCCAACGCCCATCCACACAAAAGGACACATTTAAGCTGGCTACACATCATACAATCCTCTGCAGATTTTTTTTCCCTCAGATTTACCAAAACCACACAATATGAGGTCAAACCTTAAGAGCCTCAATTTGTATGCAATCAGGCAGGCCCCTGCACCGCATGGTCCCGCAAATCTAAAGGAAGTCAGACAAAAGTTGCAGTGTGTATGGGGTCTTTAGAGACATGAGAGCAAGAAAAAGAAAAAAAAAAAAAAAAAAAGTTTTTATAGAAATTGACAGACCTGGAAAGAGTTCCATCGGAGAGAAGACATCATGCAGTCCCAGCTGCTGGATCCGGACTCCAAAGCAGGCATGCCACAAGAGGATTGTCATCTCTAATTAGAGAACACCTGGACCGCAAAAGACCACCAGAAGGGGTTCCCCACGTTGTTGGTGCGTTTAGCCACCTAAGATGTAGGACTGCGAACTGGGAGAGGCTTGAACCCAGACGGACTCTGACGTAGTCGGCAGGTAAGAGCTTTATCCTGAGTGCAACGGTCTGTAGGTGTTGATCTTTTGAGGATAAAAAGGAGAATGGGGGAGGTAGCTCTCAGTCAGACTTTTATAGAGCTAAACATGTCCTGTGGGTGGATATAGGGGTGGAGCTATTTCATATGTATGCTGCCATGTCAGGCGTCAGGAAAGTGGAATTCCTCAGTCTTTAGACAAAGACAGGAAATATTCCCATTCGGGTACAGACAACAGTAATTAACTGTTAGGGAATTTAAACCTTCCATACTAACACAACAGCTGCACTTGGCTACAACATTGGAGCAAGCACCAACCTACATGTATATTATAAGTGCTAGTTCACACCAGATGCAGTTCCGTGTGCTTTTTTTCTGCACTAAAAATGCATGCAGTGTTTTCCATGTATTCCAATGGCTCTAGTTCACACCAGTGCAGTCAGTTCCAGGTGCAGAAACCGGCCTGAAACTGAACTGACTGCATTGGTGTTAACTAGAGCCATTGGAATACATGGAAAACACTGTGCATGCATTTGTAGTGCAGAAAAAAAAGCACATGGAACTGCATCTGGTGTGAACTGGCCTAGCAGTGGTAGATGATTTCTGATGGCACCTATAGCTTTGCATTATCACTCATCAGAGCCAGCAGTGTGGGTCCAGTGATGCCTCTCCTCTCTTTTCCCAAGTAAGTAACCACTGACACCAATGGTCTCAGTATTTTTCAATCTGACATATGCTTGGTTATAGGAGTGGTTATCAACCCTGTCCTCAGGGCCCACTAACAGGCCAGGTTTGCAAGATAACTGAAATACATCACAGATTATATCATTTGCTGCTCAGTGATTGCAGTATTTTAGTCTGCATCTCCCCAAGGTAATACATAAAACCTGGCCTGTTAGTGGGCCCTGAGGATAGGGTTGATGACCACTGGGTTATAGCATACCACCCAATTTTTAGAGATGGGAATGAGGGACACCTATGAGGAAAAGTATGCAGGCATAGTACACACCCCTTGCCACGCCACCTTAAAGGAGAATTGTACAAAAAATAAAAAGGTTGGTTCAACCCAGAAGTGCTTTTTTTACCACTACTATTCCCTTATATTGGCTTTTGGAATTTACAAATGCAGCAATTTAGAAATCAGATGAAAGGTTTACCACTGGAAAACACATTTTGATAGATAAAAAGTGCATTTTATATACATCTATATAGATCAGACCAAAATGAGGGACAAATGAGGAGGAAAGAGGGGCATTGCTCCAAATCAGGGACAATCCCTCGAAATCAGGTACAGTTGGGAGCTATGTTATAGACAACTTTACACTTACAACACACAAAGCAATTTTGCTTAGCAGCGCCTAATTTGCAGAAACAACTATAAAAATTTGCAGCAATTAAAATATTGGTTAGTCTTAATAGCCAGTATTTTCAACTGATGTGAACTGCTTCATTAACTTTAGTCTGATACATGTTTAAATATTTAAAAAAGGATTAGGCTAGGTATGCCTTCTTATTTTGGTATAGCCATTCCTGTTATTCATTTTAGGACTACTTTAGTGGCAAGCCTAACTATTTGGTGCCACCGTGTGGTTCAGTTTGGAACTTCATTACAAGGTAAAATTTATACAAATCCTTTTCATTGCTTATTAAAATAATATACATTTGTGACATTAAATTAAAAACATAGCTCCCAACTGTCCCTCATTTGAAGGGGCTGTCCCTCTTTTGGTACAGAATCTCTGTCCTTCATTTTCCCTCAGTTTTCCATTTGCCTCTATAAAAAAAATACTATTTAAAGTGTAAGATAGGGAAGGTGAATACTAACTATTGTTAAAAAATGTTTATTCCCCATTCCTCCTACCTATGCTGCATGCCCAGTATAGAAAAAGATCTATGTACTTATTTTTTTTTTAATCCACTCCAGTCTGGTCTTGAAGCTCCAGCTCCCCTGGTCTGGGTCCATGGGAGCCTATGGGTGATGTCATGGTTCTGGGAATTCACAGCCACTGTTGAGCGCTCACTTACACAGGGGAACCAGAGCTGCAGGATCCAGAGTCAGGACCAGAGTGGATTAAAAATAGGCAAATACACAGATCATTATTATACAGGGTATGTAGGATAGGTAGGAGGGAACATTTGTAATAATAGTTAGTATTAGCATTTACCATCACTTTAACTATGAAAAATGTTGAATTGCACTAAAGCTCTCATCCAACTTCTATATGATTACATTGTGAAAGGTCACTTTAAAATATTGGTAAAAAAGCATATGAATTTAGCTATTCATTTTTTTCTGCATATGATTTTGTTAATCATTTATGTAAATGAACCTGCTCAGCTCACTTGGGAACTACTGAGATCTTCCTTAACTTGTCTATGCCCAGTGAGTACAGAATGACCTGATAAAACTATGGTAAAATCAGTTACCCAGAGGGCCCAGTAAAAGGTTATTTTTAATTATTTGTTACTTTTTTTTTTTTTTTTTGATGCGCCCTCCCCCCTAATGTATTTCTTTGTGTACCTTTTATTCCTAGGGACCTATTCTGTATAGCTACTGGGCTGGAAATTTGGCACCTTGCTATACCAATAGAACCCCCTATGTTAGTCCATTATCATTTTAAAGGGAGCCTGAAGTAGGAGAAACATGAAAAGCTGAGTTAGACTTACTGGTAACTCCTTTTCTGAGAGTCTTCCAGGACAGCCCATGAGACCTAGGGCTCCTCCTACCAGGACAGGAAACACGTTACCCCCACCAGATAAAAGGACGGTCCTCCAGGCCCCATGTCAGTCTTCTCAAGAACCGTAGGACGTCCCTGCAAAACATATGCATAATACACATAACTTCAGACAAAACCGGGTGGGAATCCGGCTGTCCTGGAAGACTCTCAGAAAAGGAGTTACCGGTAAGTCTAACTCAGCTTTTCTCCAAGCGTCTTCCAGGACAGCCCATGAGACGATGAGCCAGAACTTACCAGTCTAGGGAGGGACAACTGCCTGAAGGACCTTACGACCAAACGCCCGCTCCTGAGCTTATAGGAGATTCAGGCGATAATGTTTAACCTCCCTGGCGGTATGATTATTTCGGATTTTAGGTGCTGAAAGCGGTACAATTATTTTGCATGGAAATTTGGCGTTTTATATTGTAGGTCTGTAATTCTTAACAATAACACACTTAAATCTGTCCAAACAAGAGTCTAGTAGATATCCCGGGTATGATAAAGTTTGAAACACAAAAACATAAATTATAATATAATAAAAATAAATAAATAATTAAAAAAAATAAAAAATAAATAGTAATAAAATTAATTTCCACACGATTCACTATCGCTCAATTCTGCAAGTGTTCTAATTTACAATCGGTGTTTTCTAGCTGGTCTAAAGTCATTTTTGACGTAAAGGGACACTTTTTGGTTGCTATGGACAATCTCCAGTTTCCAGGCAGAAAGAACAGCATATGCAATATAAAACTGCATGCAGGGCATGGGCCAAAGCACTGGGGACAAAGGGGATGTGAAATCATTTCATACACTACTGTAATCTGTAAGATTACAGTAGTGTATGTGTTATGATTTTACACTTTTATTGAATTTGCCGCCAGGCTCCGCCCCCGTGCGTCGCGCCGCTCGCAGGGAACGGAGCGGCTTCGGAGGAGGAGGGAGCCCGCAGACACAGCGGGGGACATCGCAGGATCCCGGGGACAAGGTAAGTAAGGAGGCACCAGGATCCTGCGATGTAATCCCGAGTGTGGCTCGGGGTTACCGCTAATGGTCCTGAATTTTAACCCCGAGCCACACTCGGGAAAACCGCTAGGGAGGCTACTGAAGGTCGAGTAACTGGACCATGTGGCAGCCCTGCAAATTTGTTTCGGTGAGGCACCAGCCCTCTCAGCCCAAGACGTAGACAAGGCTCTAGTTGAGTGCACAGTAACAAAAGGTGTAGGAACCTCCCTAATTTTGTAAGCTTCAGAGATGGCTTGCTTTATCCATCTAGCCAATGTGGCTTTAGATGCACTATTCCCCTTGTGAACTCCAGAAAAGAGGACAAACAAGGCATCAGTTTTCCTAAAGGTCTTGGTGACCTCAAGATAGACTAAGAGAATCCTTCTTACGTCTAAAAAACAAAATTTTCTTTCTACGTCGCCCTGTGGTGAACTACAAAAGGTTGGCAGTACAATGTCCTGAGATCGGTGGAATGTACTGGCCACCTTGGGCAAAAAACCTGGATCGGTTCGTAAAACGACTCGATCCTCAAAAATCGCGAGGAAGGGCTCCCTTACTGATAGGGCCTGCAACTCACTTACCCTACGAGCTGAGGTAACAGCTATAAGAAAAACAGTTTTTAATGTAAGTAACTTAACTGAAATACTTTCAAGAGGCTCAAAAGGAAATGCAACCAGAGTTTGAAGTACTAGGGACAGGTCCCAAGTTGGACAACTTCTCACCACTACTGGTCTGGCCCTAGAGATTGATTTGAAAAATCTGGCTATAGTGTGATTTTCCAGGAGAGAAAACTGGAGGAACACACTAATAGCTGTCGCCTGTACCTTTAAGGTACTAACTGAAAGACCTTTGTCGACACCTTCTTGGAAAAATTCCAAAATTGACGGAATATCATGAGTTAATCTTTGATTTTCAGATAACCATGAGTTAAACCTTTTCCAAACTTTGGAATATATGGCTCTAGTGTGTGGCTTCCTGCAATTCACAAGAGTCTTGACTACCTTGTCAGAGAACCCCTGGGCGCTCAGTATCTTTTCTTCAGATACCAAGCTGTCAAGTTTAAGGAAACCACCTGAGGGTGCGATACTGGACCCTGCAATAATAAGTCTTCGGAAGACTCAGCGGAGGCTCTGAAACCAGAGACTGTAGCAGGGAAAACCATGGCCTCTTGGGCCAAAATGGGGCGATTAGAATGAGATCCGTTTCCTCTAGCAGAAACTTCCGGAGGACTTCTGGAATCAGTCTGATTGGCGGGAAGGCATAACATAGGCCTAGAAGCCACGGGTTTGCCAAAGCATCGATCCCCAAGGCTTGGTCTGCCGGGTTCATGGAAAAGAACATTTCCGTCTTGCGGTTGTTCTGGTTTGTGAACAGATCCGCTTCGGGAAAACCCCATCTCCTGGTTTGGTCTGCAAAGACTTCGGGATGAAGGGATCAGTTGTCTTGGTCTATACTGTAACGGCTGAGATAATCTGCAAGGCAATTGTGTGTCCCCTTCAGGTGCACAGCTGAAATTGAAGCTAGATTCCCTTCTGCCCATGAAAGGATCTCCTGGGCAATAGACTGAAGTATCCGGCTTCTCGTGCCTCCCTGCTTGTTGATGTACGCGACCGTTGCGATATTGTCTGACAGAATTTGGAGGTTGTGACCCCTGATCTCCATCTGAAAAGACTGCAGGGCTCTCTGCACTGCTGGCAGCTCTCTTTGATTGGATGAGGCCTTTGCCTCCCTCGAGGACCACTCTCCCTGTGCCACTGCATTGCTGAGGTGGGCCCCCCATCCCCAGGAACTTGCATCCGTAGTAATTCTTTGTGATATGGGAATGGACCATGGGAGACCTCCTGCCAGGTGCTGGCCAGTTCTCCACCACCACAGGCTTCTTTTTATCCTGGCGGGAAGCCAGACCCTTGACTCCAGGGAATTTACATCCCCGTCCCAGTTTCTTAATAGAAAGATTTGTAATGGACGTTGACGGAGTCTTGCCCATGGTACTGCGGGAAAGCATGAGGTCATCAGACCCACTGCCCTCGAAACCTGTCTCAGAGAGACCGACTGGTTGGTCTGCAATGCTGACATAGTCTGGAACATTTTAGTAATCTTCTCTTGAGGAAGAAAAACTCTTTGGTTCACTGAGCAAAAATCGTAACCCAGATATGTTACTTTCTGGGCCGGGATCAAGGACGATTTTTCTTTGTTTATCAACCAGCCTAGGGACTGTAGGAAGTCCTGTACAGCCTGGAGATCCTCCAACAGCCTTTGGTATGACTTTGCCACTATCAGGAGGTCGTCCAAGTAAGGGATAACAGTTATTGCCTTTAACCTCAGTGGAGCCAGTGCCTCCCCCAACACTTTCGTAAAGATGCGTGGGGCTGAGGAAAGACCAAAGGGGAGGGCTCGAAATTGAAAATGTCGGTTCCCTATATCCGTCTTCACTGCTAATCTCAAAAATTTTTGGAACGCTGGATGGAAAGGGTTGTGAAGATAGGCATCCCTTAAGTCCAACGTGGCAATGAAGCAGTTTGGGTATAGTAGGTTTTTGATAGTAAAAACCGTCTCCATACGGAAATGCTTGTATCTGATGGACTTGTTTAAAGTCCAGAGATTCAGGATAAGTTGAAACTTTCCCGACAGCTTTTTGACCACAAATACATGGGAATAGAATCCCTTGCCCTGCTCTGACTGGGGAACAGGAATCAGGACTTTTTGATCCAATAAGTCTCCGATCTGGAGACCCAGAGCCCTCGCTTTCTCTCGATCTTGTGGAGGAAAGGTGACCAACAACCGTGCTGGTGGTTGGGGAACAAACTCCAGCCTGTACATGTTGGTCACTAGGTCCAAGATGAAGGGGCTCAAAGTGACTGCTGCCCACTGTGGGATGAAGGCCCTCAATCTTCCTCCCACCGGGGAACACAAGTCACTGTGGCTTGGCGGGCTGTTGAGGAGGGTTAAACAGAACCCCCCCTTTGCCTCTGCCTTTGTGCCCAGTCCAGTGGTTTTTCGGCCTGCTGTACTTTTCTCTAGGACTCTGTTGCCTGCCTTGGCCATGAAAAAAATTTTCTGGCTGTTGGGATTCTCTTTTTCCTCTGGAAACGCCTTTTTCTTATCAGCCGTGCGTTCCAGTGCTTCCTCCAGTCCCGTGCCAAATAAATGATCGCCTGTTAAGGGAAGCCCACATAGGCGCAACTTGGAGGCTGAGTCCCCTGACCAGGTTTTAAGCCAGGGGCTTCTCCTGGCCGAGTTCACTAGCCGAAGTCCTGGCCGACATTCTTACCGACTCTGCGGAAGAATCCGCCATAAAACCTACTGCCTGAAAGAGGAGAGGAAAAGACTTCAAAATCTGCTCTCTCGAGGTACCAGCTGACAGATGTGACTGAATCTGAGTCAACCAAACCTCCAGATTCCTGGCCACACAAGTGGAGTGGAGGCCAGAGCTGGTTTCAGGTTCCCAACTGCTGAGTCCCAGGGCTCTGTGGAGAAGGATATCCCCTCTCTTGTCCATCGGATCCTTAAGCGTGCCCATATCATCGAACGCTAGGTCCGAGTTTTTTGAAACCTTTGAAAGAGGTGCGTCCAACTTTGGTTTCTTATTCCACGGCTGCGCAGTGTCCTCATTAAAAGAAAACCTCCTTTTTAGGTTACTAGAGAAGAATGGTTTTCTCTCAGGGTTATCCCCTTCCAGTTTAATAGTATCAATCAATGAACTATGGACTGGAAAAACTCTAGGTTTTTTTCTTATGAACCTCCTCCTCTTTCAGTTCAAAGGTGGTATAGATAGCCTTTAATAAGTCATCCGCATCCTCTACAGATAACATAAATTTCGAGCCCTGAGTGGATTCTCCATCCCTAGGCTCTATATCTGACCCTGATTCTTCTGGAGAAGAACGGGTAGATCTGACCTCAGCCTCAGAGTCTTCATTCTCTGCCTGCTGCGGAGTGCTGACCGAAGTTCTCTGTGAGGACGGACCCTCAGCTGGGGTCTGGAGCTTGTCAATAAGCGTTCTAAAGGAAGTAAAGGTGGACGTAAGCTCGTCCCTAACAGAGGTTAGCATTTTCTGACAAGAGGCAACCGGGTCATCCTTTACAAGGCCATCTCTACAGCTGCGACAAACTGCTTTGCTCCATGGAGGAGCTCAATTTGTTTGCGCACACCGCACATTTCTTTTTAGGTGGCTGCGCCTAAGCCTTGTCCTGGGTCTTGGTCTGTAAGACAAAAAATAAGTGACCCATAATGAGACTCACAGCCACCCTGACACTCCGAACCACCACGTGCAGGAGGGAAGAAATGTGTCCCCATAACCCACTACTACAGAGAGGGGAGGGGGAGGGAACACTCACAGGGAGAGCAAGAGAGTGACATAACACTTCAGGCTTACCTGTGAGGTGCTGATGTTGGGCCCTGCATCGACTGCCTGTGTAGAAACTGCAGACTGATCCATCCTGCCCCTTTCTGGCTTTCCACAGCCTGGCTGCTCTAACCAGAAGACACCAGCGGCCAGTGTCTCCTGTTCGCGCCGTTTAAGGAGACTGGAACCGGCGTCTCCGGCGCCCGACGATGACGTCATATGCCCCGGAAGTAACCCGCTTCAGGCACTTCCTGTGGGCCAGCTTGGAGCGCAGAAGCTTCGCCCCCTTCTTGAGCGCCGCAACTTCCCGCTTATCCTCACACAAACTAGCCACGCTGTCTGTGAGGAAAGGATACCGCTGCCTTACCATATGCAAAGCGCTTGGGAGCTGACACCATGCCAGTCCTGGCCCTCTCCAGGCACTAAGAAACAGGAGACCGCAGCACAGCCAACCTCTCCAGCGGAGTGCTGCTTCTGGCAGAGGAGAGGTTAGTGACATGCCCCACATAGCCATACAGAGCCCCTGCTCATGAGACCTAGGGATCAGGTTCCAGGAACATGTTACCCCCCGTCTGGAGGAAACACTAATAACTGACATGGGGCCTGGAGGTCCGCCCTTTAATCTGGTGGGGGTAACGTGTTTCCTGTCCTGGTAGGAGGAGCCCTAGGTCTCATGGGCTGTCCTGGAAGACGCTTGGAGAAAACTGCAAACTTCCTTCTGAAAATTCAATTTGCCTGGCTGTGTCTGCCCTTATTACTTTGTAAATCATTGCCCTGACCAAGCATATATTTAATGAAGTTAGAGGAAAGTCAGAATTGCTGATCTACATACTTCTTTCAGGTCAGGTTTCTCCCACTTAAGGTTTCCTTTAAAATGATAATGGACTAACATAGGGGGACTCTGTTGGTATAGCAAGGTTCCAGGTCAGTACTGCCACTGAACCAACATAACAAGGCAACTAGCATTTTCCAAATATAAGGTTCCATATCAGCAGCATGTGCATTTTCTTAGTACTGATTTCTTTTATGTGGAAGGTGGACTAAATAAAAGATAAAACAGTACATCTCCCTCCAAAAGATATCCCCCGGGTGTTTTTACACACCTGTGCACTTTGGAGAAGGTAAAAAGGGCTTTAAGTTTAGTGTAAATGTAACCTGAAATCAAACTGGATTTTCACCAAAAAGCGAAAAAATTACTTTGAAGTACCTGTAAATTCCATATCTTAGAGTACTGTACAAGCATGGGAATTCATTCTTAGGACCATAGGTTAGATGCTGCTACCTTCAGGTGATTGGACACTGGTAAAAGCTTCACTGGGACTGCTCCCTAGTGTACCCATATAACCTGGTTCACTCAATTAGTCTCAATTTTTTTATCACGCAATAAAAGAGTTCACAGAGAAGAGTGGAGGGCTATACTGTCCTGTACTGTATTCCAAGACAAGGAATTAAAAAGGTAAGTCTAATTTTCTATTCATATAGTACAGGACACATGAACTGATTATTAGACCATGGGACATCCCCAAGCAATAATTTTGGGGGTGTGCAAAAAAATAAAAAAAAATAAACAGCAACATGCCCACAGGAATGAATAAAAGTAAATAAATAAAAAAGTGCAATGGACCCGAACACAGTTGACAGCAGAAGGACTGAGGCATACAACAGCAAAAGGCTCACACAGGAACCTGGCAAACAGTTTTGAAAAAATTGGAGAGAATCAGATGGTGAAAGGGAAATATGCTAGATTTTGTAAAATGCCCAAGAACATGGACATCCCTGGGAGAATGGCCTCAGGTGAGAAAGGAGGAACTCATTCCCTAAGGGCAGAATTCCTAGAAAAAGTAAAATGACCACCCAGCTGGGAGGAAGAGGGAGCAATCTCATAGAGGGACTGCCCTGAAGGAAAGAGAAGATGGGTCAGTGAAGACATGGCAGGTAGCTACAGATGATAGTCCTGGCCCCACCTTTAAGGAAAGTTGGTAAAATGTTCAACGTGTCTTCAGGCTGGGCATTGGGAGGGAGAATGACAGTCCCACTAAAGGGGAGAGAAAGCCCCAGGCAAACAAGAACAGCTGGCTTCCAGGATATTTGGCCCCCATGTAATATAAGAAAAGTATTTAATAGGGAGGTGTGATTGTGGATAGTGGAGTAGGAGCTCTCTTGCCTCAGTAGCTGCCTCAATTTATACCTCAAAGAAATTTCTCAAAAAAAGCATACCTTTGAAAGGGCACACATAAAAGGACTTTTTCTTAGACAAGTCAACCAGCCAAGCTCCAAGTCATAAAAGGATGTGCCTATGCACAGAAAGCAAGGCCATTCTAGAGATTTGACTAATCACACTTTCCATGTCGCCTACACAGAAAAGTGGGGACAAGGGCAAAAGTTAAAATTTTGCAGAAAAAAATAGGATTATCTCTAGCAGCAGTGTCAAAGAATCAGTTCCTGTATTTTGCACTGTATTATAATATGCAAATAATGTAATCACCAATAAGAACCATTTGCTCTCCGGAGCATTAAAATGGTTGTAAACTTTAGTCATGAAATATGAACAAATCATATCCCTCAATGTATACTTGTCCCAATTAAGAGCACTAAGTGTTATTTCAGTCTGTTGCCTCATTTCTCTGCTATCAGCATGAATCACTTCTGACAGGTTTTCCTGACACGAGAAAAAAAAAAAAAAAAAATTACATACACACACATTATATATATATATATATATATATATATATATATATATATATATATATATATATATATATATATATATATATATATATGACAGCCTTAGTTCTGTTCCTGTGAGCTGTTTGGAGGGGGTGTGTCCCTTCCCTCCAATCAGCTCACTGAGCTCTGCAGAGTGTAATTTCAGCTCTCTGCCCCCTTTTTCTGAACTCTGACAAGCTTTATAAATTCTGCACTTTGAACGGATGTAGATGGTAGAAGACTGCAGATAGATACAACTTATGTAGGAGGAACAAAGCACACAAAACAACAATGTAATCCATTAAGTATTCGCATAAATATTGTAGAGAAAAACAAAAAAAGTATGTCATTATATTAGTTAGTTAAAAGTTTTTTTTACAGCAATGCAACTTAATAGTGTCAAGTATACATTGCATCAGCCACTCCATCGAGTTACTTAAATTATACTTCAAATAAATCTCCAACCTTCACCTAGCCTAAACGTTTGATAAAGGGTGACTTGTAGCCTTATATTTGCCTTTGTGAATTGTTATCAGCATATCTCCTCCAGTGTAACTCTCCTCTGGAGTGAATGACCTTCTACAGGATGCATTCTTCTTAGGTGTTGTGTGGACAGACTAAGTGAAATGAAGGAATAAGTTTCATTTGAATTTCAATTTAAAGTGATATTAAAAAGGCAGATTTAAAAAAAATAATAAACATGTCATACTTGCCTGCTCCGTGCAGTGGTTTTGCACAGAGAAGCCCAGATCCTCCTCTTCTTGCATCCCTTGCCGGCGCTGTGTGTGTGAATGGACACAGAGCAGGGGCTTGGGAGTGAGCCTGCTCAGGTGCCCCCATAGCAAGCGGCTTGCTGTGGGGGCACCCGAGCTGTTGCTCTGTGTGTCCATTCACAAACCGAGTGTGACTTGGCCTCACTCCATTGGCTCACTGGCTGTGATCGACAATGGCTCCCGCTGCTGTCTCAGCCAATGAGGAGAAAAAAATCTGGGAGAGCCGAGGCTCTTGTGCACATTGCTGGATCGAGATTAGGCTTGGGTATTGGGGGGGGGGACGGGACGCTGCACACACACAAGGTTTTTTACCTTGCATGAAGGTAGAAAAAAAACTTGAGCCTTTACAACCACTTTAAGTGACTAATCTGACACATAATGGGTAGCATATATCAATCAGAAGCATGGTGGAATTGTTTTCAACTTGGGAAATTCTGTGCTGAAATCATATTAAAAATGGATTCAGTCATCCCACCAAAACCTATAAACTAGCCCTGACCCTGACAAATAACCGTACACTCACCTGCATTACAAAAACATTTACCTTTACTTTAACACTAAGCTAACCCCCTAACTGTAAACTTAGCTACTAACACTTCTACTTAACCATTAAAGCATATCTCAATCCACAAGCAAAAAATGCAATATATTGCAGCTTACAATTCTTTGGATGTGGGGGCTGCATTTTTCTTTTTTAGCCTTTTCTCCCTTTTCTTTTCACCTTGTGATCTGGTCATTAACACACTTCCTGTCTTACGATGGCTACACTCAGTTCTCACTGTACCTATGGAAGAGCAACATACTGTAGCTGCTCTTGGACAGCAGCGTTGTCAACATGTGGAGATGGTAGTATTTGATGGAATAGTAGATTTAGATTTTCCATAAGTGACTAACAAAGTCTAATTCAAGCTTACAGAAACAGGTTTTTTTTTTTCTTTTTGGGATAAAAGTTTTAACTAAACGAATAAAAGATGACAATTGTAAGTACCCCTGTCAGTGTTAAATGGTTTGTCTAACCCTTTAACCACTTAAGGACCAGCCTCGTTTTGGATTTTAGGTGTTTACAGGTTTAAAACAGTTTTTTTTGCTAGAAAATAACTTAGAACCCCCAAACATTATATATTGTTTTTTTTCTAACACCCTAGAGAATAAAATGGCGGTCATTGCAATACTTTTTTTATACACCGTATTTGCGCAGCGGTCTTCTAAGCGCACTTTTTTTTGGAAAAAATTCACTTTCTTGAATAAAAAAATAAGACAACAGTAAAGCTAGCCCAATTTCTTTTTTTATATTGTGAAATATAATGTTACGCCAAGTAAATTGATACCCAACATGTCACAGTTCAAAATTGCGCCCGCTCGTGGAATGGCGTCAAACTTTTACCCTTAAAAATCTCCATAGGCGACATTCTGCAGGTTGCATCTTTTGCGTTACAGAGGAGGTCTAGGGCTAGAATTATTGCTCTCGCTCCGGTCGCAGCGATACCTCACATGTGTGGTTTGACCACCGTTTTCATATGCGGGCGCTACTCATGTATGCGTTCGCTTCTGCGCACGAGCTCGTCGGGACAGGGCGCTTTAAAACTTTTTTTTTCTTATTTATTTTAATTATTTTTTCACAGTTTCAAAAAAAAAAAAAAAAAAAATTGGATCACTTTTATTCCTATTACAAGGAATGTAAACATCCCTTGTAATAGAAAAAAGTATGACAGGTCCTCTTAAATATGAGATCTGGGGTCAAAAAGTCCTCAGATCTCATATTTACACTAAAATGCAAAAAATAAATAAATAATGGTATGGAGACGGGTGGGCGCCATCTTAGCCTCACTCGTCTCCATACCGAGGAACTGACAGGTCCTGATCTCCTCCGCCACTACCAACGGCGGCGGAGGGCGCGGGAGAGCGGCGGGAGGGGGGTGGCACCTCTCCCGCTGCCGATAACGGTGATCTCACGGCGAATCCGCCGTGGAGACCACCATTATCGGAAACACGACCGGCTCCTGAAAAAATGGATACCTCGGTTGTGGCAGCAGCTGCAGCCGTTACCGAGATATCCCTCTTCAAAGTGCCAACGCATATGTACAGGAGCCGGTCAGTAAGTTTAAATATCACTTTTGGTCTTTTAAAGGAAATTAAAAAATGAGCACAGACATAGTGGCAGGATGAAAAGGAAAAAAAAGCCAAAAAAAAAACAAAAAACACACAAAACAGATGCAGCCACCAAATCTAAGGACTGTAAACTACAATATATCAAATGTTTGCTTTTGGGTTTAGATACACTTTACCAAAACCATAAACAAATACTAAGATAGCCAGTATAACTGGATCCTTTACTTCTTGCACCAAAAGTGTCCCTAGGTAACCATTAGAGCTTGTGTAGATGGGCAAATGCAGCATTTGAGATCCTTCTGAACAGCTTCTGACCATCTATGCCATATCGAGGTGCTTTTGCATTCCCATTGATTTGTATAGGGATAACAGTTCCTGAATGCTTTTATTAACAGAAATGGATAAGGCACTTTTTTGTACAATATTTATTCTAATTTATATACTGTATGCTGAATGGGGGTTCCAAGATGTTTCGGAGTTTGGACAGGTCATACTAGTTCTGAATGGTGTATTGATATGCTTCTGAACACCTATCAAGGTGTTTTTGCATTTCCATTGATTTGTATGGGGAGAACAGTCCTTGCACCCATGCTGCACACTGACAATATTTATTTTTTTATACAGTATATGCTGCATGGGGGTCCCAGGGGGATGTCAGAGTTCTGACAGGTTAAACTAGTTCTGGATGTTGTGTAGATGTGCTATAAAGCAGACATTATAAAAAGGTGGTTATTACTGAAAACTTGCCTACCATATTTGCTAGCTGGGTTGACAGGGATTTTAACTTAACTTAAAAAAAACATTAGCAATAAAACCCTACCTATTTTCCTATATTTACCAATTTATTCGTATAAATAGTTATCCACTAAGTAGGTTTAACTGTACGTTATCAGCAAACAATAATGGTTATATATGAGAATAGTTCAATATAATATAATAGTTCAGCCGCTTCACTGCTCTTCCCACCCATCCAGACTGACATGGTTCCAATTAGAGCCACTACAACCATTTAAATGATTTATTTATTTGTTAAGTCACTTCTTTTTTCCTATGAGCTAAAGTTGTAAGTATACCATGATTATTAAACCTGCAAAGTAACCAGAGCTTGCTTTTACCACTAAATAAAAACTCAAACCCACATTTTCACTGAATAATCATTTATTAGAAAGTATTATCAAAATATAAAAAGACACAGTGGTGGTTATTTACGAAAGGCAAATCCACTTTGCACTGAAAGTGCACTTGAAGTGCAGTCACTGTAGATCTGAGGGGAAGATCTGAATTGATGGGAAGTTCTGCTGATTTTATCATCCAATCATGTGCAAGCTAAAATTATGTTTTTTATTTTCCTTGCATGTCCCCCTCAGAACTACAGTGACTGCACTTCCAAGTGCACTTGCAGTGCAAAGTGGATTTGCCTTTCGTAAATAACCCCCATTATGTTTTTATGCAAAGAAATGTGTGCAGCCTTTAGGGCAAATCCCATCTGAATACCAGATAAAATGATAACGGTTGGCAAACTTGTTATTCACATAACAGGTTGGAGTCCAATAACTTAAAATATTTAAATTAGGATGTGGGTCAGAGGTCCTCATGTATATTTATAGATTCTTGTGCTGCATCAGATGCCACATTCTGCTGAGTAATGGTTTCTTCATCTATGGAGTAAAACAAATGATAGCAAGAAGGTTAAAACATTATATACAATATTCTCACAATTGTGCAGTAAGAGCGCTGCTGCTATGTGGTAAATAGACATCAAAATGTTGATTTGTTAAATAGTATGAGGAAGTATAACTGAATTATGAACAGCTGTGATGAAAGATTCCCACCACTAGTCCACTGTGTGCGTTAAAAAGCCTTTATAAAACAGAAGGTATTTACATGTAATCGCCTCCATTACAATCATTAACTAGTAAGGACTCCTCATTTAGGAACAGTTGGAGGGAGCATTTAAAACATTACTTTGTCACTTGTCCAACTGTACATCCAATACACATACAGCCTGATATTAAAAAGCCATCTACTTCGAACTGCATACAGCTGTTTCAGGCTTATTGGTCATAATCAGTGAAAAAGTATAGGAACATGGGGACCTGGGGTACTACAAGAAAATATAGCCAGACAGGTAATAGTAAGAAACAGAAAAGCCCTCTAGCGCCATTATCCTTTTTCCTAAATGTGTGAGAATGTCTTGAAGCGGTTAATATATTTCATTAACCGCCAAAAATCAATCAAAGCCAGATCTTTGTTAACCACTTAAGGACCAGCCTCGTTTTGGAATTTAGGCGTTTACATGTTTAAAACAGGTTTTTAAGCTAGAAAATTACAAAAAAAACAAAAATTGTGTCACTTTTATTCCTATTACAAGGAATGTAAACATCCCTTGTAATAGAAAAAAAGCATGACAGGACCTCTTAAATATGAGATCTGGGGTAAAAAAGACCTCAGATCTCATATTTACACTAAAATGCAAAAAAAAAAAAAAAAGTATTTTAAAAAAATTACATTGAAAAAAATGTGCCTTTAAGACTGATGGGCGGAAGTAACATTTTGACGTCGCTTCTGCCCAGCAGTGTCATGGAGACGAGTGGGCGCCATCTTAGCCTCACTCGTCTCCAGGCACAGCAGGCAGACAGACACGATCACCTCTGCCGCTAGCGAAGGCTTCGGTAAGCGACGGAGGGCACCGGATCGCGGCGGGAGCCCTCTCCCGCCACCGATAAGTGATCTTGCGGCCATTCCGCCGCAGAGACCACTTTTATCTTGTAGCCGACCGCCAAAAGAAAACATGGATACCGGGGTTATGGCAGCTAGCTGCTGCCATAACAATATCATCCACCGCCAAACTTTGGACGTACATCGACGTGCGGCGGTCGGCAAGTGGTTAAGCACATGTACAGTGGGGAAATTATTTGATCCCTTACAGATTATGTAAGTTTCACTTACAAAGAAATGAAGGGTCTATAATTTTTATCATAGGTGTATTTTAAAAGATAGAGACACAATATCAACCAAAAAAAAACAGAAAAAACATGATACAAATGCTATAAATTGAGTTGCAGATCAGCGAGTAAAATAAGTATTTGATCCCCAAGCAAAACATGACTTTGCACTTGGTAGCAAGCACAGAGGTAAGGTGTTTCTTGTAATTGGTTACCAGGTTTGCACACATCTCAGGAGGGATTTTGGTCCACTCTTCTTTACAGATCTTATCTAAATCCTTAAGGTTTCTTAGCTGTCGCTTGCCAACTTGAAGTTTCAGCTCCCTCCATAAATTGTCTATAAGATTAAGGTCTGGAGACTGGCTAGGCCACTCCATGACCTTAATGTGCTTCTTCTTGAGCCACTCTCCTTTGTTACCTTGGCGGTATGTTTTGGGTCATTACCATGCTGGAAGACCCATCGTCAGTGTTCTGGCTGAGAGAAGACGGTTCTCATCCATGATTTTACAATACATGGCCCTGTCAATTGGCCCTTCATTGCGGCAAAGTTGGCCTGTACCTTTAGCAGAGAAACAGCCCCAAAGCTTAAAAAGTGTTACTAAACCCAGAACCTGCATTCACTATATCTGGTCTCCCACAGTACACAAAACATGGAAATGTAGATATTTTAGTAAATATAAATTGATAAATATCTTTTCTCATCAGCAGTATATAGCAGCCTTGTGACTTCACCTCAGTTCCTAGTAAACCTTGTAGGAGGCGTTTTCATACTGCACTGATCCTCTGTCCAGACAGTGCTGATCACATGCACCCTTCCAAGAAAAAAAAAAAAAAAAAAAACTCTCTAGCAATACACACCAAACTGAGCATGTGCAGCCCGTCCACTGGCTCTGTAAATATCAAGTTATTTTTTTTTGAGACAGTGGAAGAGGAGGATCAGAGGGACAGGATCAAATAGTCTTTATACACAAATCAAAGTATTAACCGTTTAGGTTCCACAGTGAGTAAACCAAGTATATATATATATATATATTTTTTTTTTATTTATATTATACATACACACAAAAAATGTAGTCATCCATTTAGGCCGATACATATTCTACATATTTTTTGGTTTAAAAAAAAAAAACGCAATAGGCGTATATTGATTGATTTGCGCAAAAGTTATTGAGTCTATAAAACTATGGGATAGATTTAGGGACTTTTATTTTTTATTGATAATGGCGGCGATCTGCGATTTTTAGCGGAACTGACATTGTGGCAGACAAATCTGACCCCAAATTACACTTTCTGGGGGCCAGTGACATTATTACATTTATCAGTGCTATAAAAATGCACTGATCATTGTAAAAATGACACTGGCAGGGAAGGGGTGAACACTGGGGTGCGATCAAAGGGGTTAACTGTGTTCCTTCAACATGTTCTAACTGTAGGGGAGATGGGCTGCCAGGGACATGACCGAGATCACTGTTCCCAATCGCTGGGAACAGTAGATCCGATATGTCCCTTGTCAGAATGAGGATCCGCCTTGTTTACAAAGGCAGATCCCCATTCTGCCTCTGTACTAGGCGATAGCGGGTCACCGGCGGACATAGAGTCTGCCCGACCCACGGGCACTCTCCCACAACGAGCGCGCGCCGGCAGTGCATGACCTCCCGCAACTGCACGAGCCGCCGTACAGCTACGGAGATTCGCGCAGGAGAGGCAACCTGTCACCGTATAATGACGGCGGCTGCTCGGCAGCTAGTTAATGTTTCCACCTCCATGCTTGACTGCAAGGATGGTGTTCTTAGGGTCATAGTCAGCATTTTTCTTCCTCCAAACTCGGTGAGTCAAGTTAATGCCAAAGAGCTCAATTTTGGTTTCATCTGACCACAGCACTTTCTCCCAATCCTTCTCATTTAGATGTTGCTTGGCAAACTTCAGACAGGCCTATACATGTGCCTTCTTAAAGAGAGGGACCTTACGGGTGCTGCAAGATTTCAATCAATGTCGGCATATTGCGTTACCAATGGTTTGGTGACTAATCTCAAGGCAGTTGGGAACCACATTCACAGGCTCCTCCCGTGTAGTTCTGGGCTAATCCCTCACTTTTCTCATGATCTTCCTTACCCCATGAGGGGAAATCCTGCATGGAGCTCCAGACCGAGGGTGACTGATGTTTATTTTGTATTTCTTCCATTTGCGATTAAGTGCTCCAACAGTTGTCTCCTTCTCACCAAGCTTCTTGCTGATGGTTTTGTAGCCCATTCCAGCCTTGTGCAGGTCTACAATCTTGTCCCTGATGTTCTTTGACAGCGCTTTGGTCTTGCCCATGATGGTGAGGTTTGAATGGAAGAAGGATTCTGTGGACAGGTGTCTTTTATACACAGAATGAATTGTTGTTAGGAGCACCTTCTTAAATTGACAGGACTTATTTGTGTACCACATGAGCACATACTGTAGCCAGTCTGTGGGAGCCAAATTATTGTTGGTTGGTAAGGGATCAAATATTTATTTTACTCACTGAACTGCAACTCACTTCATAATATTTTTATCGTGTTTTTTCTGGGTTTTTGGTTGATATTCTGTCTCTATCATTTAAAATACACCTATGATAAAAATTATAGACCCTTCTTTTCTTTGTAAGTGGGATCAAATAATTACATTTCCCCACTGTACCTTCTGACATTTAACCTTGATCTCTTATGTGCACAGATGTTACTTTTAAACACTGGCTTTGACATTTGAATGCAGTTGAAAATTCAAACTCAAAATTACAGCAAAGGCCTGTTTTGCCTTTAATCCGAATAAAATATCAATAGGACAGACTCAAAATCTGGAACAGCTGTGCATGGAAACCAATCAGCTTCAGTCTTCCAGTTTTAAAACTTAACTGAAGAAGCTGATAATAGAAGCCGATTGGTTACCATTTACAGCTGCTCTAGATTCCATCTGCTCCTGTTCTGATAAATACCCTCCTCTGTGTCAAAAGAAATGCAATATAGTCCCAAAACTGGGAATCAATACCCATGTACATAAGGTCAATGAAGTGATGAGGAAATTTAGCAACATAATTAAAGTTTGCACAAATATTACCTGTCTTTGTAGGAGCTACACACTGTCCGTCCTGTTCTTCAAATCCTTCAGCACAAACACATTTATAGGTTCCAGGGATGTTTATACAGGCCTCGTTCTCTCTGACACATATTTTCTCATCACTCTCACACTCGTTTATATCTGTATGACAAAAAAAAAAAAATTATGTGTATAATATATATATATATATATATATATATATATATATATATATATATATATATATATATATATATATATATATATATATATATATATATCTATATATCTATATATCTATCTCTTACCCTTAGCAACAAAAGCTGTCTTTTTAGGGATTACCAAAGAAATTCTACAGACAGACAGTCTCAGTCTTTTTCTCTATCTCTCTCTCGTAGATGCAAGCATCATGGTGCCTCTTTTAGTGGATATTGGTGGTCTCTCATAACTTTTGTAACTGATCATCTTTAGTTCTCCTTTACTTTTCTGTTGCCCATTTGCTGCTTTACATCTACAGCTCTACATATGTGGACTTTTTGCACATTTTATTTGAACTTTTTTGCACATATTTACTTATTTGCACTTTATAAAATTGTCATATGGTATTATGTATAAAAAGTCTGTATGCAGCGCTAAAGAGTAGGAAGTAGATGAAGAAAAAATGGTGAACAAGAGGTGAACGAAGGAGCTGAGACCCTCACACCAGCTTCAGTGTATATTCATAACACACCACCGTGCACACATCTATTCTTACCAGAAAGCCATAAAAAAAAAACAAAAAAAAAAAACACAGCATATAAGTGTATGGCACATCCAATATCTCCTATAGGCAGCGTCATCCACTTTCACACAATGATCAGCAAAAAAGCTCTCAGGGCAAGGGATCCTCTGCAGCCTCCACTCCCCAATGAAACATAGGACTTTAACTCCGGTCACAGTCAGTGAAATGAATACATACACACCCCATAAAAGAAATAAAGAACTGATAGCAGCCATTTACCACGTGATCGCTCCGTCAAAGGACGGGTCGATCACTTGTAAACAAACCGGCGTCACGTCCGGTTCCTCTCTCACCTCTCTGTACCAATCGGTAGAGTGTGAGAGGAGAGGGGAGAGATCGGTGGCAGCAGCGTTGGGGGCTGGATCTGTAGTGCCCACAGCGCTGATGATATGTGCCCTTTCCAGCACTCATCCACCCATGCTCAGCCATCCATACTCATCCATCCATCCATGCTCAGCATACTCATCCATCCATCCATGCTCAGCCATCCCATCCACCCCCATCCATACTCGGCCATACCCAGCAATACCCAGCTGTACCCAGCCATACTCTTTCCTGCTCAGTCATCTCATCCATACTCAGGCATCCCCATCCACGGCTCATCCATCCAATTCATGCTCATCCACGCCACATCAGTTCTCATCCATGCCACTACAGTGCCTCACAAAAGTGTAATAGGTAGTCAAATTAGATTTAAAACTTATGCCCCTAGAACACCTGATGGTGCTCCCTGGATGTTGGGCCTCTCTATGTGGCCAGGCTGTGGAAAAGTCTCACACATGTGGTATTGCCATACTCAGGAGGAGTAGGAGAATCTATTTTGGGGTGTAATTTTTGGTATGTACATGCTATGTGTTATAAATATTATGTAAATGGACAACGTTGTGATTTTTAAAAAAATGCGTTTTCATCCTCTTTACACATTTTCCAAAAACTTGTAGAAAAAAAAAGACATTTTCAAAAGACTCATTATGCCTAAGATTATACATTGGGTTGTTTTCTTTCCTAAATGGAGTCATTTTTGGGGCGTTTTCATTTTCCTGGTGCTACAGGGCCTTCAAAAGTGTAATAGGTAGTCAAGAAATTATACGTGTAATTTATGCTCCAAGAACGTCTGATGGCGCTCCCTGCATGTTGGGCCTCTGTATGTGGCCACTCTGTGTAAAAGTCTCACACATGTGGTATCGCCATACCCAGGAGTAGTAGAATGTGTTTTGGGGTGTAATTTGTGCTATACATATGCTGTGTGTGAGAAATAACCTGCTAATTTAACATTTTTTTTTTTCACAAAAATCTTGATTTTGCAAAGAATTATGGGAAAAAATTACAACTTCAAAAAGTCACCATGCCTCTTACTAAATACATTGGAATGTCTACTTTTCAAAAAGGGGTCATTTGGGGGTTATTTGTACTTTCCTGGCTTGTTAGGGTCTCAAGAAATAAGAGTCAGTGCATCAGGTGTGATCAATTTTCAGAGATTGGCACCATAGCTTGTAGACTCTATAACTTTCACAAAGACCAAATAATATACACCGATTTGGGTTATTTTTACTAAAGATATCTGGCAGTATAAATTTTGGCCAAAATATATGAAGAAAAATTAGCAAAATATAATTATAACAGAAACTATGAAAAATGCATTCTTTTTTTTTTTTTTTTTTTTTACAGAATTTTCGGTCATTTTCCTTTTATAGCGCAAAAAAATAAAAAAAAACCAGCGGTGATTAAATACCACCAAAAGAAAGCTCCATTTGTGTGAAAAAAGGACAAAAAACCAAGTTAGACTTACCGGTAACTTGTTTTCCAGAAGTCTTTCAGGACAGCACCTGAGAGATAGCGACTCCACCCACCGGAAACAGGAAACACCTTCTTCCTCCAAACTTTAAAAGGGAGGCGCCTCCCTACCATACCTCAGTTGTAGTAGAGAAGACCTCCGGCCCCGGCTGGAACACATAAACACATACGTTAGTCACAGCATAGTATATACAATACAATAGGGCGGGATGTTGCTGTCCTGAAAGACTTCTGGAAAACAAGTTACCGGTAAGTCTAACTTGGTTTTTCCCAAGGCGTCTTTCAGGACAGCACCTGAGAGGATAACAGAGACTTACCCCCTTAGGGCGGGACAACAGCTTGCAGGACCTTTCTGCCAAACGCCTGATCATTAGCAGATGTGAGGTCCAGCCTGTAATGTTTCACGAATGTGTGAAAACTCGACCAAGTTGCCGCCTTGCAGATTTGTTCAGGGGTGGCACCAGCTCTCTCTGCCCAAGTGGCCGCTAATGCTCTTGTTGAGTGTGCAGAAATTCCTGCTGGAGGAGACACACCTGCATGCGAATAAGCCTCTGAAATGGCTAGCTTCAGCCACCTTGCTAAAGAGATTTTAGAAGCCTGGCAACCTTTCCTGTTGCCTGAAAATAGCACAAACAGAGAATCTGAACGTCTAAAGAGCTTTGTCCTTTCCAAGTAACATAACAAAACTCTTCTAACATCCAACATGTGAAAACAAGTCTCCTTCTCCCCTACTGGGTTGGGGCAGAAGGTCGGAAGTACAATGTCCTGAACACGATTTTGTACTGAAGCTACCTTTGGTAAGAATTTCTGATCTGTTCTAAGTATAACCCTATCTGGGAAGATAGATAAATAGGGTTCCTTAACTGATAAAGCATTAAGCTCACTGATCCTGCGTGCAGAGACCATGGCAATCAGAAACACAGACTTAAAAGTGAGATATCTGAGTGGCGCTTCTTCCAAAGGTTCAAAGGGACTCCTTGTTAGAGCCTGGAGGACTATCGACAGATCCCATTTGGGAAATAACTTAAGTGGTGCTGGTCTGGATCTCGTAAGGGATCTGAAAAATCTGGTTACCAACGGATCTGAGGCCACAGATCTTTCTAGGAACACTGCTAGCGCAGCCACCTGTACCTTCAGGGTACTAACTGCTAGTCCCTTGTCAGCACCAACCTGTAAAAATTCCAGAATGGTAACAAGACTCCCTGGGTCCTGGTCAGATGAATTACACCATGTATTGTAAACCTTCCAGACCTTGGAATAGAGATTTCTAGTCACCCTTTTCCTACTGGATAATAGCGTTGAGATTAACCGGTTGGAAAAACCTTTGCTCCTTAAGAGCTGCTCTTCAGATACCAGGCTGTGAGCGCCAAAGTGCCTACCTCTGGGTGATTTACTGGTCCCTGAAATAGTAAATCGTGCCTGAGGGGCAGATGCCAATAAGGCCTGACCGCCATTTTCAGAACGGTTGAAAACCAAGCCCTTCTTGGCCAAAAAGGCGTGATTAGGACAACCGGTACCGTTTCCCTTTGAATTTTTCTTAATACTAAGGGAATTAACTGGAATGGGGGGAAAGCGTAGCAGAGATGGAATCTCCATGGATACGCCAAGGCATCTGTTCCTAGTGACCCGTCGTGATTGCTTAGGGAAAAAAATTGCGGAACCAAGGCATTCTCCTTTGAGGCGAACAGGTCCACCTCTGGTAGCCCCCACTTCTCGACAATCATGGCGAAAACCTCTGGGTTCAGCGACCATTCTGCTTCCCGAATGGGGTTTCTGCTCAGGAAATCCGCTACCTCGTTCAGGGATCCCTTTAGATGGACTGCTGATAAAGACAGCAAGTGTCCTTCTGCCCAACGGAGAATGCTCATGGCTAGTACTTGCAGCGATTTGCTCCTTGTACCTCCCTGCCTGTTTATGTAAGCCACGGCCGTGGCATTGTCTGTTAGTATTTGAACATGCTGGGCCCGAAGCCCCTGAGCAAATGACTTCAGAGCCAAGTCGATCGCCTTGAGCTCTCTCCAGTTTGAGGACTTGGTCGCCTCTTTCCTGGACCAGTTTCCCTGAGTGAAACCCTTTTCTAGGTGGGCTCCCCAACCCCAGGAACTGGCATCGGTTGTCAGCCTTTTTTCGATTGGAAAGGCCCAGACTAACCCCTCCGATAGGATATCCTGCCTTCTCCACCACCATAGTGACCTCTTCACTTGGGTTGGAACTCTTACCTCTGAGTCTAGGGATTCCAAATTGTGATCCCAAGATCTCAGAAGAAAAGCCTGCAGATGTCTGAAGTGTAGTCTTGCCCACTGAACAGCTGGCATTGACGAAGTCAGAACACCCAGGGCTGACATGACCAATCTTACCGTCAGCTGCTGGTTGGTCTGCAAAAAAGACACTGTATCCTGGATTTTTCCTTTCTTCTCTGAAGGAAGAAAAATTTTTTGGTTTACCGAATTTATTATATACCCTAGAAACCGAATCTCCTGAGATGGTTCCAGGGAAGATTTTTGGAGATTTAGGATCCAACCTAGAGACTCCAGATGGCTGCATGCTCTGCTTAAATTGCTCCTCAATTCCTCTCTTGAGGGGGCGAAAAATAGCAGATTGTCTAAGTAAGGAATTATTGCGATTATTGCGGAGCTAGGGCCTCTGCCATTACTTTGGTAAAAATTCGGGGTGCGGATGATAGCCCGAAGGGTAGGGCTCTGAATTGCAGATGCTGAATTCTGCCTTCCAACCTTACCGCCAACCTGAGAAACCTCTGGGACTGGGATGAGATTGGAATATGCAGGTATGCATCCTTTAGATCCACTGACGCCATGAAACAACCTGGAGTCAGAACATTTCTGGCGGTGAAAATTGAGTCCATCTTGAACCTTCTGTATTTGATGGCTCTGTTTAGTGGCTTTAAATTTAGAATTAAACGAAATCTTCCTGTTGGTTTTTTTACCAGGAAGACATGTGAATAGAAGCCCTCATGCCATTCCTCTGGTGGCACTGGGATTACTACACCCTGTTGCATCAGTTCCTCCAGAGAGGATTTCATGGCCAGGGCCCTTATTGAATCTCGAGGAGCATTTGTTACCAGAAACCTTCTTGGGGGGCTTCTGGAAAACTCGAGAGTATAACCCTGCGAGAGTGTGGTCAGAATAAACTGATTTGTAGTTATCACTGACCACTGCGGAAGAAACTCTCGTAATCTTCCGCCGACCCGCAGAGATGAGTCATTGTGAGTTTTCGGCCTGTGAAGGAGGACGGAAGAGAATTCCGCCTTTGCCCTTCGCCTTTTGCGCGGACCAATTTTTTCTCCTGCCCTGAAACTTATTTTCCTGCTGTTGCTGTTGAGTTTTTTTGAGGTCGAAAAAGATGTTTTGGGGTCTGCTTTTTCTTTTTGACTGGAAAGGACTTCTTATCGGCAGTTCTGTCTAGGATATTATCTAGATCAGGGCCAAAAAGAAGGTCACCTGAAAAGGGAATACCACAAAGTTTACTCTTTGAAGCTGTATCACCTGGCCAGGTTTTTAGCCATAAAGCTCTTCTCGCAGCATTTGCTAAAGCTGCAGACCTAGCTGACATTTTGATAGCTTCAGCCGAAGCATCAGCAATATAAGCAACCGCAGAAATCAGGGTAGGAAATGAATCTAAGATCTCCTGCTTGGGGGAATCTGCCACTATATGAGATCCAAGTTGGTTCACCCAGTATTCCAGATTCCTGGCTACACAGGTTGTGGCCATTGCTGGTTTTAAATTGCTCATGATTGATTGCCATGATCTCTTGAGCAAAAGATCCATGCGTTTGTCCATTGGATCCCTTAGAACACCCATGTCTTCAAAAGACAGGTCTGTGGATCTTGAGACCTGTGAAAAGGCCGCATCCAACCTGGGCACCTTATTCCACACCGCAGAAGGGTCCTCCTCAAAAGGGAAGCGCCTTTTGTGGGCTCTGGAAAAAAAGGGCTTTTTCTCTGGATCTTGCCATTCTTTAGTAATGGCGTCAGAAATGACCCAATGAACCGGAAATGTTCGCCCCTTAGGCTCATTTAACCCTGCATACATGCGGTCATGAAGAGATAACTCCTTCTTTTCCTCACTTAAGCCAAGTGTAACATGGATAGCCTTAAGGAGTCCGTCTACCTCCTCTAGGGAAAGCTTAAATTTGGAAGGAGCCACCTCCGCTTCTTCACCCTCCTCCTCCGAATCTTTAACGGAAGGAGTAGGGGACTGCTCTTCCCTGATAGAGGGGCCTTCAGGTAAAGCTTCTACCATGGGGAAAGAAATAGAACCCTGGGAAGCCTCAGAAGTGGATGGCTGACTAGCAGCTGGATTAACTAAAGAGTAACGAAAAGTCTGAATCGTGGAGTATAGTTCCTTCTTTACAGAGGCAACCAGATCATCACAAACCGAAGCTGATTCCTCCTTAACTAAAGAAGTGATGCATGTACTGCATAAGACTTTTTTCCAATTTTCTCCCATTTTGGCCCTGCAAGAAGGACATCTCTTTTTTGGGTCAGAGCTTTTAGCCTGTGAGAGAAAAAACAAAAAAGGGAAAAAAACCAGGGGACCTTTTAGTGAGACCCGGTCTCAGCTACACAAGAATCACCCACAGGTGCACCAAGAAGAAACCAGTCAGCCTCTAGTGCCCAGACAGGCCCCTTGCCACTAGGGGGTAAGAAAAAAGAAAATAGACCAAACCCAGGAAAAAGGAAGAAAGGCAGACTTAAACTGCTGCTCCTACCTGAGCTTTACTGGCGCCTGTGCCTGTCCCCACTGCTGCAGACGCTGAGTCCTCCATCTCTGGTATGCAGCTCCTCACTTGTGGCTTCATATGCCGCTTCCGGACTCCCATAGTGCATCTGCACCAGACCGGAAGCGGAAGTAGGCGCCAGTTCCTGTCCTCCCTCCTCCCCCCTTGCATCCACGCCGGAAATGACGCTTCTGCTGACCCAGTGACCCGCCTTGTCACTTCCGCCGCGCCTGCCGGCCAAAAAACATGGCGGCGGCGCACGCGCACCGCCGCTCCTACGACCGTGCGGATCACCGGGTCTACGGCTCTCACCGAGCACCAGGAGGGGAAGAGGAGCCCGATTGCTACCGCTGCAAAGGCTTGGGTAGGCCGGGAGGACAGCGGGTCTCCTAAAGGAGGAAAAAAAGAAAAGGAAGCCCTGTCTCCCAGGAGCATCTGAGAGACCTTGACTCCCCTTCAAAAAGATGTTCCCTCCGGGCCGGAGGAAACACAAAAACTGAGGTATGGTAGGGAGGCGCCTCCCTTTAAAGTTTGGAGGAAGAAGGTGTTTCCTGTTTCCGGTGGGTGGAGTCGCTATCTCTCAGGTGCTGTCCTGAAAGACGCCTTGGGAAAATTTCATATAGGTACAGTGTTGCATGACTGAGTAATTGTCATTCAAAATGTGAGCACTGAAAGCTGAAAATTGGTCTGGTTAGGAAGGGGGTTTAAGTGCCCAGTGGATAAGTGGTTAATGTCAGCTGCTGTTATTTTTTATGTACCCCACTATTTGAGCGTGAAATTCACCCCCTGTTATTTACCATATAGTATTATGTAATCACTGTTTTGTGTACATATATAGGCCTTCATTTGGTATATGCGTTTATTAGATTTAGGTTCGCATCATATATAGGGCAGCACTTATCTTTGGATTTAACCCCCTGTACTACCCAAGCATTACCTTTTCCTGGGATTAAAGTGGTTAAGGAAATTATTAATTATTTAATTAATTAACATAACCCCCTACAAACCCAGTAAAATTGTCTTTATATTATTGATTAAAGAAGATGAAAAGGCACCAGTTACTGCCAAGTTCAAAATAAAATCTGTCCATGTTGACATGCAGAAATAATAGGATTTTTTCGTTATACTTACCTGTAAAATCCTTTTGAGTACATCATGGAACAGAGTTAGGTTAATATTCATTACCTATTGGGTTATACGCCATCTCTAGGTGAGTGGACACTGGTAGACAAAGTCTTAGACAGGAAGTGATCCCCTCCCAACAGGAAGTACATCAGTTTTGTAGCAAGCACTGAATCCTCAAAAAAAAAGGGGAGGGATCACTGTGTCCCATGATGTATTCAAAGAAAAGGATTTTAAAGGTAAGTATACATCATAAGACACAGAGTTAGGCTATTATTTATTACCTACTGGGACATCCCAGAGCAATTGCCTTGAGGGGGGCAGACACTCTGCCAAACAATAGCCATCAGACCTTATACGGCAGCACACTGCGGCCGAAAGTCAAATCCTCGGCTGCTCGAACATCCACTTGATAACATTTTGTAAACGTATGCACTGAGGACCAGGTAGCAGCCTTACAACTCTGAACCACAGATACCTGATGGCGAAAAGCCCAGGAGGTTCTAATACCCCTGGTAGAATGAGCTCTCCTAAAAAGGGAGGAGCTTTGCGTTTCAGACCATAGGCTTGAATGACCAATTGACGGACCCAATTGGCAATGGAAGCTTTGGAAGCTTCCTGACCCTTCTTGGGTCCTTCTGGTAAAAAAAAAAAGGAGTCTGATCCTCAGATCTCCACAGATCTAGACAAATAAATCTTGACCTCCCGGACAACGTCCAAGGAATGCAGTCGTCTCTCTTCCGCCGAACGAGGCTGAGAGAAAAAAGAAGGCAAAATAATGTCCTGAATTAAATGAAAGGCTAATATATGGTAGACGTTCCAGCATTAGCAGGCCTTAAAACACCGTTGCTCCGCGGAGCCAGAGGACCTAACGTCACCACACTCTCAGCTGATCGGCGTCGGCTGTGTTTTTTAACTGTGTTTTACCCTGCTAATGCTTTGATGTCAGTTGTCCATTCATGGATTAAAGCATTTTAAACTACTGCACAATGAAGCGCCTCTTTTTCTTTTAAAATATACCATTTCCTGCTACGAGTGGTCTTGCTGGAGCAGCTATTAGAGGACAGTGTTCCTGATTGCCGCCTCTGAAATTTCAACTACCAGGCGTGGAGAGAAGTCTGTCTCTACTCAAAGACCAGCTGTTCCTGACCCTGAGAGGAGTTTTGTTCAGGCTCGCATGATCTCTGTGGTGGGGATCCATCAAATCTGGTAAGCAGCCCCCTTTTCCTATTTCTGCACTGTCTTAGAAGATCCATAGAAGATTTACTGAAGATTTAAAGAGGTTTATGATACCATCATTTTCCATATGAACTATAATTTTTTCATTTCTTTATATTCACATTACTATTTGGTTTTGAGTAGCGCACTGAACTTTTTCTTTAAATGAAAGGCTGACACAACTTTTGGAAAAAAGATGGAACAAGCCGTAACACGACCCTGTTGTGGTGAAGGATCAAGTATGGTTCCCTGCACGAAAGGGCCGCCAACTCCTTCACCCTTCTAGTCAAGGTGATGGCCATCAGGAAGGCTAGCTTGCGTGACAGCAAGTCTAATGGAATTTCCTCGATAGGCTCAAATGGTTGTTTTTGTAACAGACAGCACCAAGTTCAGGTCCCAAGGACACATAGGTGACCTAATGGGGGGAAGCAAACAAGTTGCCCCCCAAAGGCTTTTGGAAGACTACTGAAAGGGCCGAAATCTGACCTCTGATTGTACTCAAAGTGTATCTGATTTCCACAGCTGACTGTAGAAAAGAGAGAATTCTCCCATATTTCTGAGGATGCCATTCTATGACTACACACCAAGCAATACAAGTCTTCCAGACCTTATGATAGATCTTCCTACTGACAGTTTTTCTAGCATTCATTAGGGTAGACACTACTGGTCCCGAGATGCCATGGTCCTTCAACACCCTTGCTTCAATAACCATGCCCTCAAATTTAGAGACTGTAAATTGGGGTGGAATATAGGACCTTGAGACAGAAGATCGGGGCGACGTGGAAGTGTCCATGGCCCGTCTATTTCTAATCTCACAATCTCCGGGAACCAGGGCCTTCTGGGCCAGGCTGGTGCCACCAGAATGTCTGGAACCCCCTCTCTCTGAATCCTGCTCAACAAATGTGGAAGGAGAGGGCTCAATTGGGGGAAAGCATAAACCAGGGAGTACTTGCTCCATGGAACTACCAGAGCATCTGCTCAAATTGCCAGAGGATTCCTTGTTCGGGACACAAACTGCTGTAGCTTGTTTTTGAACCTGGATGCCAATAGGTTGACCTCTGGCCATCCCAAACACTGGCAAATTTCCTGGTACACACCTGGGTGCAGGGACCATTCCCCCCAGGCAGATCTGCTGGTGGTTGAGACAATCTGCCTTCCAGTTCTCTACTCCCGGGATACGGACTGCCAATAGAAATCGACATATGTCCCTCTGCCCAGGCTAGTATGTGGTTCACCTCCTTCAGAGCTGAACAACTCCTGGTACTGCCTTGGTGGTTTATATAGGAAACCAAATTTAGGGTTCCTCTTGTGTTTATAGGTCAATTCCTCTTGTCTTAAATTAAGCTTAATTGCCTTGATCCATTGATCTATCGTTGGCGGGTATTTTGATATCAATTTTTGTAATATAAGTTTACGAGCCATAAAAATAGTTCTTAACCACATCACATGCATTTCAAATGGGAGAGTATCTTCCGGTAAAATCCCTAACAGCGCTATTTTTGGATCAAAATGGACCTGCATGGAACCTAAAAAATTGAAAGTGTTAAATACACCCTCCCAGTAGCGATGCAGTTTGGGACATCGCCATAACATATGTATAAGTGTACCTGTATCAGTGGTACATTTTGGACAATTTGGTGTAACTGCTTTACCCCAAGAGTATAGCTTTTAAAAGTGGTATAATGTGCTCTGTGAATGATAAATAGCTGTGTTAAGCACTGTGAAGAGAAGGATACCTCAAATAGATTCTTCAAAGCTTGTTCCCACTCCTCAATGCTAAGTGTCTCTAGATCCCTACACCACCGCCCAAAACTACCCACTTGGGGATTAGTTCTAGCTGCCATTTGTAAAGAAGAATATATACTCTCTATAAAGTTCCTGTTTAGAACGTTAAAAAGTTAGGATCGATGAAGGATTAGATTTTAATAAAAAAGACCTTGCTTGACTCTGCAGAGCATGCCGTAGTTACAAATATTGAAAAAAAAAAATGTATTAGGCAAATGATGATATCGCTCTGCCAGTTTATCAAATGGTTGCAAAACCTCATTGTCAAAAAGTTGACAAAGAAGCAGAATTCCAGCCTTCTTCCATAAATCAAAATTTTCAAGCTTCTCGACCTCAGGCAATTGCAGGATTATCCCATATGTGCATATATTGAGTATATTCCCTCATATTCTGTATCTTGTTGAATAGTCCAGATCTTATGTATTAAATCAAATGTAGGATAGCTACGTATACTATTTACTCAGCTTTGTATTGCGGTTTGTACCCCCATTGCAGAGGTTTTATCTTTAGTTCTTATTAAATCGTGAAGATAAGAAATGTGAAGATGGACAGCAATACAAGCACTTTATTAGAGCGGGAAGAGTTGTAACATCTGCCAGGGTTTTGCTGCAATATATACCCTGACTAGGGAAACTTCCTTACTTCCTGTTGTGTCCCACAGGCAAGAAATGGTAGGAAAATCTCCCTACCAGGAACACAGACATTAATGAAAATTCTAACAAAGGTTCTTTAATGTGTCATTAAACCGACAAATTGTATTTTTAAGAGCATAAAGTGTTCCTTTATGATTAAATATCTTGCTGGATTCGGCCTTTCCCATGGGACTTCTCTACTGTCAGTGGCAACAATATAGTAGCCGATCCTCCTGGCTGCTACGTTGCCACTCTCACTGTGCATGCACAGACATCTCCTTTGTTTCCCCATTCACTTTCTACTCTTCTCTGGAAGCCGCCCCATGTGACTCTTTTTGGTCGACTTCAGGGGCGGCTCTAGCAGGTTGACTGACAGATGCCTGCTCCAATGCTGCCTGTCTTTTTGTCTTCTCTGTACACCCAATCAGCCACTTTC
Organism: Aquarana catesbeiana; assembly: GCF_042186555.1. Classification (NCBI taxonomy): domain Eukaryota; kingdom Metazoa; phylum Chordata; class Amphibia; order Anura; family Ranidae; genus Aquarana; species Aquarana catesbeiana. Next base: position 208,663,572 of record NC_133326.1, on the reverse strand, counting down.
ACCCCAGTCTCTTCCTCTTCCAGCTGCATCTACTTCTCCTGTCTGCATGTCAGTTGTTGCCAACAAGCTCAGCTAGATTGCCCTGTCCCTGCTACCATTGGCCAAGCAGCATCTGAGGTGAGAGGGACTGGTACCATATGAACAGCATCTGTGGGGAGAGGAAGATACAGGAAAAGGTGAAAATTGTCTGAGCAGGGGGCTGAGCAGGGAAACAGATTTCCTAGGAGCCTCTGTCAGGCTCCTTACAGTCCTGTTCTCTGCTCTTACTGCAGTTTTTTTTTCTCCTTTTGGCTTGCTCCACCCCTTTTATCGCACAGTGCAGTACAAGCACTGTGCACTATTCACCTAACAGCATTCTGAAGCACTAAAAATGCTATTTATATTATTTATTTTCATGTGATCTAAATGCTTTTTATTGTTAGATTTTATGATGATAGCGCTTTAACCCGTGGCCACTGGGATGGTTAAAATCTAACAGCAATTATTCTCAGGAACATCACTTCTTGTTGAAAAAAAATATATACTTGCCTGAAGTGCCCCAACTCAGATCTTAAAAAAAAAAAATAAAATAAAAAATTCTGTCTGGGTCCTGGAGCCCAGAGGCCTTGCAGAGCTTTGGATGGGATAAAGCCTCCATCCCCAGGTCCATATCTTGCTTAGTAGCCAGATCTCAAAATTAGTATCAACTGTCCACAGGCCTTTACATATGTGAGCTGACCAAGGCTGAAGGCTTCCTAACTCTCCATGCTGTGAAAGCCCGCTTCTGGGCGTAACGTTGACTGCAGACAGAACACTAAAAAGGAACATGTGCTTTTTGTTTTGGGGAACTTGTAGGGTCACACTTAGTCAGGAACTGATATAGGTTTAGTTAGTGGCTTAGACAACCAGATGTTTTATTTTATACTGTGGACTTGCGGTGCAGAACTAAGTTTGGACTGTTCCTGGGTGCCTCTGCCTCATTCAGGGTAACCACTGTTACTACCAGCTGAGCCTGTCCCTTACAATGTACACTGATCAGCCATTACTTTATGAAAACTGATCGGTCAAGTGAATAATATTGATTATCTCATTACAATGGTAGTCGATGGGATATATAAAAGCAGCAAGTAAGAATATTGTCCTTGACCTGTTGAAAGCAGAAAAAATTAGAATTGCAGATTGTTGTTTAAAGGGCTGAGTAACTGCACACAGGTCAGTGTGCCCATGCTGACCCGTGTCCACAGCCAAGCACACCTACAATGGACAGGTGAGCATCAGAACTGGACCACGGAGCAATCCACATACCTGGGGAAGAGATGGCACCAGGATGCAGTATGGGAAGAAGGCAAGCCAGCGGAGGCAGTGTGATGCATTGGGTAATGTTCGGCTGGGAAACCTTTGATCCTGCCATTCATGTGGAGTGAATATAAAAAGGTGACCATTTGGAGTGCGGCTGTCCAGCGTTTGTTTCCCTGCCATTCATGTGGAGTTACCCGAAATGTATCCCCTCCCTAAACATTGTTGCTTACTAAGTATACACCTTCATGGAAATGGTATTCCCAGATGACAGTAGTCTCTTTCAGCAGGATAATGTATCCTGCCATGCTGCAAAAAATGTTCAAGAATGGTTTGAGGGACACAATAATAAGTTTGAGGTGTTGACTTGGCCTCCAAACTCTACAGATCTAAATCCAGCAAGCATCTGTGCTGGAAAAACAATTCAGATCCATGAAGCCCCACCTCACAACTCACAGGACTTAAAGTGGCTGTAAACTCTGAAAAAATAAAATAAAAAAGGTGTGAATGGGGAGCAGGTGTGTTAAATTTGGTGTTATCGCTCTCACTCTCTCATACTGGTCACTGGAAGTTCAACATGGCACCTCATGGCAAAGAACTCTCTGAGGATCTGAAAAAAAGATTGTTGCTCTACATAAAGATTGCCTAGGCTATAAGAAGATTGCCAAGACCCTGAAACGGAGCTGCAGCATGGTGGCCAAGACGATACGGCAGTTTAACTGGACAGGTTCCACTCAGAACAGGCCTTGCCATGGTCAACCAAAGAGGTTGAGTGCACGTGCTCAGCGTCATATCCAGAGGTTGTCTTTGGGAAATAGACATGAGTGCTGCAGCATTGCTGCAGAAGTTGAAGGGGTGGGGGGGTCAGAGTGTCAATGCTCAGACCATACGCCGCACACTGCAGTAAGTTGGTCTGCATGGCTGTTGTCCCAGAAGGAAACCTCTTCTAAAGATGATGCACAAGAAAGCCCACAAACCGTTTGCTGAAGACAAGCAGACTAAGGACATGGATTACTGGAACCATGTCTTGTGCTCTGATGAGACCAAGATAAACTTATTTGGTTCAGATGGTGTCAATCGTGTGCGGCGGCAACCAGGTGAGGAGTACAAAGACAAGTGTGTCTTGCCTACAGTCATGCATGGTGGTGGGAGTGTCATGGTCTGGGGCTGCATGAGTGCTGCCGGCACTGGGGAGCTACAGTTCATTGAGGGAACCATGAATGCCAACATGTATTGTGACATACTGAAGCAGAGGATGATTCCCTCCCTTCGGAGACTAGGATGCAGGGCAGTATTCCAACATGATAATGACCCCAAACACACCTCCAACACACCTCCAAGATGCCCACTGCCTTGCTAAAGAAGATGAGGGTAAAGGTGATGGACTGGCCAAACATGTATCCAGACCTAAACCCTATTGAGCATCTGTGGGGCATCTTCAAATGGAAGGTGGAAGAGCGCAAGGTCTCTAATATCCACCAGCTCTGTGATGTCGTCATGGAGGAGTGGAAGAGGACTCCAGTGGCAATCTATGAAGCTCTGGTGAACTCCATGCCCAAGAGGGTTAAAGCAGTGCTGGAAAATAATGGTGGCTACACAAAATATTGACACTTTGGGCCCAATCTGGACATTTTCATTTAGGGGTGTACTCACTTTTGTTGCCAGCAGTTTAGATATTAATGGGTGTGTGTTGAGTTATTTTGAGGGGACAGCAAATTTACACTGTTATACAAGATGTACACTCACTACTTTACATTGTAGCAAAGTGCCATTTCAGTGTTGTCACATGAAAAGATATAATAAAATATTTACAAAAATGTGAGGAGTGTACTCACTTTTGTGAGATACTGTATATTTATTATCAGTAAACAAGCTGATTCAGCTATCAAGTCTGTTCCAAAAAAGTGTTACAATTCAAATGATTTTGCAGATGTTCTCTTACCTGTACATTTGTTAGCTTCTAACACATATCCATCTGAGCACTCTGTACACTTCTCTGGACCCTCACCTGTACACCCGGAGCAGCTTTCATCACATTCTAACGAAACAGCAAAATAAACAAAGCTTAATCTGTGTAAACACAACCAATATGCATAAAAAGTACCAGGACTACTGACCCAGACTTGTAGGCCTCATACACACTGGACATTTTTACAGTGGCTCGTAGAGGCATCTGGATTTTTTTTTCCCTGCCTTTAAACTCCCCTGCATGTTAGCCTATGTGTCCATGCACAAATAGGCTTTTAGTAGAATTTAGTGGCAGGAAAAAAAAACAAAACATTGCCAGTGCATCCAGGAGCAGTAGAGTTTTAGCAGAAAAAAAAATGCTTAACGCTGCTAAACGCATCTACATGCACCTAAACACTAGGCGCATTTAGCGCTTGAACGTTAACTCATTTCAATGGCTAAAATAAATTATTATTCTGGCCAATAGAATGGATTAACGCTTAAGCTCTTGACACCTGTAAACGTGCCTTTGTAAAGCTTGTAAAATCTGTGAAAATATGGAATAGACTCCCTTAATAGCTTGCTCTGGCCAGCTCAGTAGATTGTTTTAAAAAAGGCCTGGATTCTTTCCTAATTGTACATAATATAACTGGATACTAATATTTATAGGTAAAATTGATCAAGGGAATATTCAAATGCTTGTTGGGGGATCAGGAAGGATTCGGCCCCCCCACCCCCCCACTGGAGCAAATAGGATAATGCTTTGGGTTTTTTTTTGCCTTCCTAAGGCTCAACTGTGGGTATAGGATTGTATATATGGGAGGTTTTATATTTGTGTGTGTGTTTTGTTTGTTTTTTTCCTCTATGTCTGTTGAACTGGATGGACCTTTTTCAACCAGATTAACTATGTAACTATACAAGCCTCAGACATTTTTTTCTGCCAGGATGTTGCTCCCAGAAGGAAAGGCTCCTAGGAGAATTTGCAAAACATTCTGTGTGCATGAGGCCTTAAACGCCAATCTCACACCTACACAGACACGCAAACACTTTAACACTCCATTTTTCATTACCTCTATAACTGTATAACAACCCTATAACAACCTTTATCAGCTGCAGAAGAACTGTATTCCATAGTGTAAATCAAATACTAGGGAACATATCATTCAGAGTCCAACTGACAAAGCCCCAACTCTCCTTCACATTGCCATGGCTCCAGTAAAATGTCACAGCACAATGTCAAACCACTGGAGAAAGTGTTTGAACGGTTTTCTTTGTCCACATAAGGGTGCAATAACAGTTCACGTGTAGTCCAAAGTGCTATAATTGGTTAAGGCTAGTTCAAGCTCATTTCTATGAAAGCAGAGGAATAATATAAACACCTAAGAATACATCTCATGAACAGTTACCTTAAAGTGGTTGTAAACCCTTACATATACCCAGTGAAATGCCAGGCCTCGGGTGATACATAGAATGAAACAAATCTTCCTAAATAAATTATACCCGTTTATCTGCAGTCTTCTCTTCATCTGTTCAAAAGGAAAAAAAAAAAAAAGGAGAAGGTGGAGACCTGATTACACATTGCAGAGCTCAGTGAAGAGAGCTTTGAGAGCTGATTGGAGGGAAGGGACACACCTGCCTTTACACAAGAACAGGCCTGAGGCTGTTAATCATCTGGTACTCCCTCTGTCACCATTTTTCTCTTGGTGTCAGGAAAACTTGTTAGAAGTTAGGCAAAGGAATGAAGCAGCAGACAGAAATGACACTTAGTGCTCTTAAATGAGACAAGTAATCACTATAGAGTGATATGCTTTTTTCATATATTTCATGTCTGAGGTTCACAACCACTTTAAGTGCTATAGTTTGACCTGATTGCTTTGCTCTTTGCATTAGTTTAACTTAAAAATAAGCAATATACTTACTGTTACATAAATATGAGCCTTCCGTGTTTAAACAATACTGGCTCTCTTTACAAGGAAATGTTTCTGCAGCACATTCATCTTGGTCTATAGCCAAAACAAAAAATAGTAGATGATCAATAAACATTTTGTTTTTTTAAATCAAAGCTTTTTTTTATTGGAGGTCATAAAATGGCTGTACATCCAAAAAGCATAGCCATCAGTACAAAATGTATACAGTATATGAAAACAAACAATCAGGTAGGAGCCAATCATGTTATATGTAACATACATGAAAAAACTTTGAGAGCAAAATTAAAACAGAGTAACCAGAGCTCATTATTAGACATCTTACACAGGGTGATGTATCCTTTCTATGTCCAGATAAAAGAAGAGCACAAGCTCAAAACAAAAAGAAAAAAAAAAAAAGAAAACCACTAAAAAACTCTAGGTGGGGTAAAAGCAATCCTGATCCCCAACCCCCCCCCCCCCAACCAGGGGACGATCCAAGTCTTCAGAGTTGTAGAAGTTTATCCATCACTAACTTCGGTGGAGCTAGGCTGGAATTATCTAATCAGTTCTGCCACACCTGGTTAAACTTCTGTGTCGCATTACGATGGCGGTAGGCCAATTGTTCTCTTAGTAAGAGGGAGTCAACATATTCAACCCACTGTGATTTTGTAGGTACTGTAGATGTCATCCAGAATTGGGCAATGAGCTTTCTAGCCAAGAACAATAGCCTTGTAATAATAATGTACCCTTTGGGAACATTTCAGTGTCAACTGCACCTAGTAGGCACACTAATGGGGTAGAGGGAACTGGCACTTGAGCTAGAGCAGTGATAGTTTGTAGCATCTTAGCCCAGTATGGGTATGTGTTGGGCAACGCCAGATCATGAGGATAAAATCACCTCTAGGCACATTACATTTAGGGCAGAATGGTGAATCTCTGTGACCCCAGTCAAACAATCTATTGGGTATGCGGTAAACTCTATGGGAGGATGAACAGCGGCAAAAGTTTGTGAAGCTGATATGGATACTACAGGAATTAATTCTAAGGCCATGTCCCACTGGTCACCATCTATATCTCCAATATCAGCAACCCAATGGGTCCTACACATGAGGTGGGGTCCTGGATGGAAGATAATAGTACAGAGTAGACCCACAATATCAAACCTCTACGAGCAGTGGCTTGCAAGACCTGTAGCAACAAGGAGGAGCTGGATACGGTTAAAGTAAGCGTTTGTTTTTGAGTCTGTAGCGCATGCCTGAATTGGAGGTAATGAGAACTCTGTGCATAATTGGTCAAACAGCTTTAAAGTATAACCATTGAACATTTCAGAAAAGAACCATATCCCTTTCAGTCTCCATGAGGGAAATCCCGGTAGTTTCAACAGTTCAGGATAGTTAGGATTATGCCAAAAGGGAGAAAACTTCAGAGGGCCAATAATAGATAACACCTCCTTAGATGCCTGCCATACTTTGAGGAGGAGTGCTGTTGGAGATGATGGGGGAATACTTGGGAGGTCCATTTCTAGGTGAGACATAGTTATCAAGGTGGGACACCAACTGAACTATAGGGTCCATATTATCACCCTGTCCCCATCCAGCAAACTGCTGCATTTGAGGGCTTAGATTCAGTTGGAGGTAGCTTGAGGGGTCTGGGGATACCACCACTCCTAAAATATTTAAAGGAAGGAACAATTGTGAAATCAATCCATATTTATACAAATATACTACAGGAAAAAAAAAAAGTAAAAAAGGGTTTTAGGTTTACTTGTAAAATCCTTTTCTTAGGAGTGGGGGGGGGGGGGGGGGGGGGGGTGCTGCCAACTTCAGACAAGAAATCCTCTCAAAGACATAACCCCTCCCAGCTACGCAGGGCTTCAGTTTTTGTAGCAAACAATGAACCACAAAAGGAAGAAGTGTGGGATCCCTGTACCCCGTGATGTACTCCAAGAAAATTATTTTACACGTAAAACCAAAAATCCCATTTTCTTTATCATATAACCTCGGACAGGGCAACTTCATGTCCATTACAACAGGGATGTCTAAAAACACAAAATATATGAGGGGAGGGCAATAAGCCATCAGACCCCATATAATGAAACCAGAACAGGTTAGAATCCTCCTCATGCAACAGTCTGCAAAGTTCGCAAACCAAAGTAGGTGTCCTCATGCTAGACTATATAATCAGTATCAAACTGTTTATATATCAAAAACGACGAGTGTTTGAATTGGAGGATAAGAATAGCAGGATATTAGGGTATTTATCTAGAACAGAATACACTTCTATGTCCATTCCATGTATTTATGGTCATTTTAATAATGTGCTGTGGTCCCAAACAGAGGACATAACTGCTGCCTTCTCTGAGTTCTATTCCCGTATGTAGAAGGCTCAGATGGGGGATATTTCAGTTTTTCTTTTTTAATAAATCTGCAAAAATGTCAACAATTCTATGTTTTTCTGTCAAAATGGGGTGCTGTGTGTACATTAATGAGGAAAACAAATGACCTTAAATGATTTTAGCAAATGGCTGCAATATAACAAAGAGTGAAAAATTTAAGGGGGTCTGAATACTTTCCATCCCCACTGAATTTCTGAAGACCTGCCCCTCTATTTAGCAAATGTTCCCAAACTGTCTAAGCAGCAAGCTATCATGTCAGATCTTCCTTTTAGGAAGAAGAAATAGATATGGTTATTGCATCCATCTCACCTAATACCCAGCCTAAAAGGATATCCTATTAAATGTATACAGTACAACTTATTAAGAATATTTTACACCCAAGCTAGTCTATATACACCTATGCTTTTAAGTCTGGAATTTTGCCAACTTCCTTGAGAGAAGCGTTAATTGTTTTAATATCAAAACTGAGCAAGGATCCCACAATTTTTGTGAGTTTTACAGACCTATTTCTGTAATTATTATGGATGCTAAAATCCTGGCAAAAATATTGGCACTTCGCCTGAATAAAGTGACTTCCTCTTTAATTAACTTGGATCAAGCCAACTTTATACAAGGCCTTCCATTCACAACTATCCAGATTCTATCGAATGGCCCTTACTCTAGAGTGATAGTTTCTTTAGATACGCAAAAAGCATTTGACTATATTATTTTTGGTCCTTGAAAAATTTGGTTTTGGTACCTTTATTAAGTGGATGAAACTGCTTTATTGCCAACCAATGGCTCGGATTCAAGTAAATAATCAGATTATCGAGCCCTTTGAGATATGTGGGGGTACACGGCAGGAGTATCCTTTATCACCCCTACTGTTTGCTATTGCTATTGAACCCTTAGCCGAACTGATCCGTAGAGACATGTAAGTTCAGGGATGCCAGATTAATGACTTGGTGGAAAAGATGTCTCTTTATGCATACAATATGCTGCTCTATCTAGCCGATTCCTCTGACTCACTAATCACCACTCTTTTAATCATTACTAAATTATGGAGTTTCTCAGGATTTAAAGTTAATCGGTGCAGATCTAGTATAATTTTCATTGGTCTCACAATATACACCACCCTTAGCCCCCAAAATTCCCCTTACAACAGCAGCCAAATTTCAATACCTGGGAGTTGGGATTCAATCCCCTTTGCACTCTTAGCTTAATAAAAAGGTGTACCCCTTATTCAGTGATTAAAGGAATGTGTTACTACATAATCCAAATCCTCACTAAATTTGATGGGTAGATTGAACTTATATAAAATGATTTTTTTAGCACGCTTTTTACATGCGTTACCTAAATGTCCCAATGTATATACATAAGAAAATATTCACAGAGATCAGTTCTGTAGTATTCCGTTTTTTTTAAGGTCTCAATCCACGTACATTATCCCTGGAAACTATCCAGCTGCCTATAAAAAGTGGCAACCCTGCCCTTTCAAATTTGCAAGGTTATTACCTTGCAGCGTAATCTTCTCATATATACTGATGGATGTTCCAAACTGTAGCAATGCTGTGTGACCACATAGGCATTCCTTTGAAGCATGGATTAATCTTCTTTATGTTTATTGAAGAAGTGACAAACACATATCATGTTTCTAGTGCAAGTTACACAGGTTTGGTTACGGAATCTGAATACGTCGTCAGACATAAGGAAAGATGCATTGTAAACAAGATGCTTCTCTATTCTATAAATTTTGTTCTGCGGTTGTATTCATTTTTTTCTTAATACTCTACATGCAAGTCAGCTTGTGTCAGTCTGCATAATCTTAAACTTCATATAATAATGGAAAAAAAAAAAAAAAAGAGAAGGAGGTAGTGTCCTTAGCAGCTCCAGCAGTCCTAGAATCCATAAAAGTATGAACCTAAGACTAGGTAGCAGCCTTACAAACCTTATCTACCAAAGCCTGATAATTCACAGTCCAGGAAGCACCAACACTCCTGGTAAAAATGAGCCGTCACCAAAAAACAGTGAAACTTTGCCCTTCAGACTGTAAGCCTAAAAAATAAGTTGATGGATCCACCAAGAAATAGTAGATATGGAAGCTGTGTGGACCCTTCCCAGGGCCTTCAGGAAGCACAAACAGCAAATCTGAGTTACAAATTGCAGCAGTCGACTTCAGGTAACACCCGTTAGCACAAACCACATCCAAGGTGTAAAGAACCTTGTAGACCGGCATTTGTGGTTAGGGACAGAATGAAGACAACACAATGGCGTGGATTTACTAAAAGCAAATAGACTGTGCAGGGCTTGGTGAATGTGAGGAAATGCCTGGATGATGGACATAAGCAGAGCTTTACCACATTAACCAAGCTCTAGGGAAAATGAGCGCAAGCGCACTTTCAAAGTACACAGTCTATTTGCCTTTAGTAAATCCACCCCAATGTCCTGGTTGAGATGAAATGAAGAAACCACCTTAGGCAGAAAAAGGACAGCCAAGGGTGCAGCACCAATGTCCCCCTCTTCCTTTTCTTTAGTGTATGTTCCTGTGCATGTATATTTTTATTCTAGTACATACAAGTTTTATATTGCACATAGATGTGTTTTGTTTCATATTTCATGGTTTTGGTTTGTATGTCTTTTGTTTCACATACATTTAAATGTAGAATTCCCTGGTCAAAGGTTTTCAATGATTTATGACTGATGACATCTGCAGTTCAATGTTCACAGGTGTTTCCATTGATAAATGTTCTACATTAGAGGTCGACCAATATATCGGCCAGCCGATATTTGGCTTTTTTTACTCAATCGGCATCGGCTGCTTGTGCTGATAAAAAAAGCCGATTATAACTTCAGCGGGACTTGCAAGTGACTTCTGTAATAGAAGTCAGTGCAAGTTGTCTGAAGTTTTCTTCTCTCCACCCTGGGCAGCCTGCCAAATCTGATAAGAAGAAACATTGTATCTCTTCAGGTTTTTTTTTTATCAATAGACTGAACTCTGTGTGTAGAAGTTCTCAGTTTAACCATTTAAAGACTAAATCTTTTCTGACATTTGTTGCTTACAAGTAAAAATCCTGCATTTTCTGCTAGAAAATCACTTAGAACCCCCAAACATTATATATATTTTTTTTAGCAGAGACCCTAGGGAATAAAATAGCGGTTGTTGCAATATTTTATGTCACACGGTATTTGCGCAGCGGTCTTTCAAACGCAATTTTTAAAAAAAAAATACACTAATGAAATAAAAAAAAAAAAAAAAAAAAGCAGTAAAGTTAGCCCATTTTTTTTCGTCCGAAAGTTTTGGATTACCTGTTTTTGTGTATTTAATATTTGAGATATAGTTATTTTTTTTTAATCTAAATTATACATACAAGTGAACTGATTGGAGGTTTGTTTTGTTTAATAAATGTTTAAATGTAAAAAATTTTCTGTATCACTTATTACTTAAGGCTGCTTTCACACTGGAGCGGGCATGCGTTGACGGTAAAACGCTGTTTTAGCGGCGCTTTACCGCCATTTTAGCGGCGCTATTCGGCTGCTAGCGTGGCGCTTATAACCCAGCTAGCGGCCGAGGAAGGAGCTAAATGCGCCCCTGAAGCGCTGCTGCCGAAACGCTTTGTAGGCGCTTCGGCAGCGGTGCGCATTCATTTCAATGGGCAGGAGTGGTGGAGCAGCGGTATACACCGCTCCAAAGATGCCGCTTGCAGGACTTTTTTTTTTTTAACATCCTGCCAGCGCATCGCCTCAGTGTGAAAGCACTCGAGCGTTCACACATTCTGCAGGGGAGCCGTTTTACAGGCACTTTACAGGTGCTATTTTTAGCCCAAAAGTGCCTGAAAAACACCCCAGTGTGAAAAGGGGTCTAACTGTTAGATTTTATGAGATGAAGGGAAAAAAAAAAAAAAAAAAAAAAAAAAAAAAAATCGGCCTAATATATATCGGCATCACATATCGGCCATCGGCCACCGCGATTTCTAAATATCGGCATTGGCATGGGCCAGAGAAAAACCCATATCGGTCGACCTCTATTCTACATGCTTTAGTTCATTTGTCCTGATTACGCTGGTGTATGTATATATTGTAGTGATGTAGTTGGCGATTATTATTTAGTTATTATAATAATGTGAGTAATTTCCCGCAGCAACCCGATTCTTCCAGAGAAATATGACAATGAACAGTAGCCTTCAGAGAACCCAGTTCTTTCTGTCACCTTTATGGAGCATGAAAAGACTCATTGCCAGCTTATACACTGAAGGGCTGAGCAATTCAATTGGCCATTTCCATTAGGCCTTTGATCTGCTTCTGTCTTTCAGAGTGACAGATAATGACCCCTAGCCGTAAACAGCTGCAGTCATAAACTGCCCCAATTTGCATTCTTGCATATTAAGATCAACATAGTGACTCTGTGCTATCTGTCCCCTTTTATATGTGTAGTAAATATTGTTTGGTCAGTATCCCCTTTAATCAACAAGTCCCCTTTGTAATGCGTAATTAGATTAACAGGCCATACCTCACATACCTAGGTAGACTTGCATAAGATTAACCTTTTAAAAGGGTCGGCAGCTTCATCTTTGATATGTTAAAATTGAGTTGGCTTGGACAACTCAACCATTGTTAATTGAATTCTGGCCTGGTCAATATTGTAGTGTGTGTGTGAGAGTGAGAGTTAGATATAGATATAGATATATACACACACACACACACACACACACACACACACACACACATACCTGTATGTATTTGTAGCTAGGATTAAGCACCATTTGGTGTGAAACGCATTAGCTGTATGTGTTGGTACATGTTCACTTGGATGCCTTGGACCTTTGTCTTGTTTATGAAATAAAAGGGGAATTTTGGGGTGCGGCTGTCCAGCAGATTTTGTTCCTATGCAGCACCACCTTGTCCCCATGGTTCACCAGGAATGGTTGAGCGGCCCAAGTCTCACACCAGGCAAAATAAGATTTCCAAGTCATAAGATAAAATCTTCCTTGAAGTCGCCTTACTAGCCTTAAAAAAGGGTAGGAAGGACCAAATCAGAGAAACTCTTGTTTCTCAAGACTCTGGCTTCAATATAGCCATGCCAATTAAGCCAGCGACTGTAAAGGATGGAAGATTGAACCTTGTGACAATAGGTCAGGTCAATCCGGAAGTTTCATGGTTCATATGCCGATAGGTTTACAAATGTTGGAGTACCATGCTCTCCTGGGGTAATCAGAATAACTGGAATGCTTTTCACCTGAATCCTGTAAAGCAGATGAAGGTTTAACTGAAGGAATGCATAAATTAAGCAGAAGTAATCCCATGGTCTCACCAGAACATCCATCGCAAAAGCTTGAGGATGCCTGGTCCTGGATATGAATCTGTCCAGTTTTTTATAGAATCTGGATGTCGGAAGATCCACTTCCAGCAGAGTTCCTTGAACACCTCTAGCTGAAGAGCTTACTCCCCCTGAGTTAGTTGTTGATGGCTGAAAAAAATCCACCTAACAATTTTCCACACCGCTCAAGATAGGATGGGATCCACTTCCTTCTGAGCAGCCCGACTTCTGGTGGCTCCCTAAAGGTTTATGTATGCCACCACTGTGGAGTTGTTTGACTGAACTCTTACAGGAAGGCCCTTCAGATGCACCGACAAATGCAGTAGTGCAAGGCGAACTGCCCCCTTCCTATCCTGAGGTGACCAAGTCCCTTGGTCTGAAAGATTGTACAGGACTCCACCCAAGCCCACCAGGCTGGTGTCCTTTATCAGGACCCCCCCTACACTGGTGTATGTCCCAAGAAAGCTGCTGCCTCAATGCTCTGCCTCACACTTGACATCATCAGTCATAATGGGCATGTGCACGTGAACAACCCAGCCATGAATGAATGCGGGGAGGAGAGCACCAATGACCACACTGATTTCATTAGGAAATTCTGCACTTCGAGTAACCCATTGAGTCTCTTAAAGCAGAAAAACTCTGGAATATACTCATCTCAACCTTCCAGTGATGTGGCGGCTACATCCCTCACCATTCGCTCTCATCTTCTCCCCAGGTTCAGGAGTTTTGGCCTCTTGATTGGCCAATGGGAGATGATGTCATCCAGGGCATGCGTACAAGATTCAGTTATTCTAGCACAGTCAGAGTGTGCTGGAAATGCATGCCGAGTTGTGAATGCAAAACTTTTGAAAGAAATATTGGAAAGCATAAACATGGAGGGAAAAACATCAGGAATTCCAACCTGGGAAGGGATTTCTGGCTTTTTTTTGCCAGTGTCCAATCACCCATTATAACCCTATTATAATGGATATAAAGATGCCCTGTGTCCTGGTATGTACGATAAAGAAACAAAGGTTCAGCTGTAGATTTTTGGGTAGCAACCAGCTACCATGTACCAACCACCTTCTACTGCCTCTTGGCTTTTGGCAGAAAGAGCTGTGCAGCTCCATAAACCAATTAGAGGCTTTATTTTCTATGCTCTCTGTTGCATTTTCATTTATCATGACTGCAGATATTTCAGCAATATCAGTGAGTTATATCACCAAGCCAATAGCCGGTACATCTCACCAGCATTGATCCATCACGACAATATGTTCTAGGTAGACTTAACTCTTAAACGGGGCACTTGGTATGGTCCCGTTGGCCTAATGCACTCTACAGAGTCCTGGTGGATTTTCACTAAAGGCTGTACATGATGCTATGAAATACTGTCCATCCAAAAACTAGATTATTTTGTTAAGAATTCAGAGATACCAACCTACACAGTTTTTATCTTCTTCTCTCCATCCGTCTTTACATTCTTTGCAGTCTTTATTTGTTGCTTCATGACAAGTTTTACATGCTTCGTGGCAAGCTAGAAAAGCGAGAATTGAAATTAAAGCTGAATAAACAGCAATGGAACTCTGAGCAATGGTAAACATACTATTCCTCCATAAAATACTTATTCCTACATAACTTTTTCAGCTTCCACTGCAGACATTGGGGAGGGATGTACTAAAACTGGAGAGTGTAAAATCTGGTGCAACTCTGCATAGAAACCAATCAGCTTCCAGGTTTTATTCTCAAAGCTTAGAGGCCAAGTTTCCTTTTTTTTTCTAAATTCCAGCTCCCCCATGTACCAATATAGCATTAATGTACTTCTTTTGAAAAAATAAAACAGCTTTCCATTTATTCTATACACGCTTACCTCACGGTCACTGAATAAAATTACACTTTGCTACAATGTAAAAGTAGTGAGTGTACAGTTTGTATAACAGTGTAAATTTGCTGTCCCCTCAAAATAACGCAACACACAGCCATCAATGTCTAAACCGCTGGCAACAAAAGTGAGTACACCCCTAAATGAAAATGTCCAAATTGGGCCCAATTAGCCATTTTCCCTCCCCGATGTCATGTGACTCGTTAGTGTTACAAGGTCTCAGGTGTGAATGGAGAGCAGGCGTGTTAAATTTGGTGTTATCGCTCTCACACAGGTCACTGGAAGTTTAACATGGCTTCTCAGGGCAAGGAACTCTCCAAGGATCTGAAAAAAAAAAAAAAAAAAAAAAAAGAAAAAAAAAAAAAATGTTGCTCTACATAAAGATGACCTAGGCTATAAGAAGTTTGCCAAGACTCTGAAACGGAGCTGCAGCACGGTGGCCAAGACCATACAGCATTTTAACCACTTCAGCCCCGGAAGGATTTACCCCCTTCCTGACCAGAGCACTTTTTACAATTTGGCACTGGGTCGCTTTAACTGCTAATTGCACGGTCATGCAATGCTGTACCCAAACGAAATTTGCGTCCTTTTCTTCCCACAAATTAGAGCTTTCTTTTGATGGTATTTGATCACCTCTGCGGTTTTTATTTTTTGCGCTATAAACGGAAAAAGACAGAAAATTTTGAAAAAAAAAAAAATGACATTTTCTACTTTTTGTTATAAAAAAAAAATCCAATAAAAACTCAATTTTAGTCATACATTTAGGCCAAAATGTATTCGGCCACATGTCTTTGGTAAAAAAAATGTCAATAAGCATATATATATTGGTTTGCGCAAAAGTTATAGCGTCTACAAACTAGGGTACATTTTCTGGAATTTAAACAGCTTTTAGTTTATGACTGCCTATGTCATTTGTTGAGGTGCTAAAATGGCAGGGCAGTACAACCCCCCCCCCCCCCCCAAATGACCCCATTTTGGAAAGTAGACACCCCAAGGAAATTGCTAAGAGGCATGTTGAGCCCATTGAATATTAATTTTTTTTGTCCCAAGTGATTGAATAATGACAAAAAAAAAAAAAAAATTACAAAAAGTTGTCACTAAATGATATACTGCTCACACAGGCCATGGACATATGTGGAATTGCACCCCAAAATACATTTAGCTGCTTCTCCTGAGTATGGGGATACCACATGTGTGGGACTTTTTGGGAGCCTAACCGCGTACGGGACCCTTCAGGATTTCTAAGGGTGTAAATTTTTGATTTCACTCTTCACTGCCTATCACAGTTTCGGAGGCCATGGAATGCCCAGGTGGTGGCACAACCCCCCCCCCAATGACCCCATTTTGGAAAGTAGACACCCAAGCTATTTGCTGAGAGGCATGGTGAGTATTTTGCAGCTCTCATTTGTTTTTGAAAATGAAGAAAAACAAGAAAAAAAAAAAAAAAAAATTTCTTTTTTCAATTTTCAAAACTTTGTGACAAAAAGTGGGGTCTGCAAAATACTCACTATACATCTCAGCAAATAGCTTGGGGTGTCTACTTTCCAAAATAGGGTCATTTGGGGGGTTTTGTGCCACCTGGGCATTCCATGGCCTCCAAAACTGTGATAGGCAGTGAAGAGTGAAATCAAAAATTTACGCCCTTAGAAAGCCCGAAGGCGGTGCTTGGTTTTCGGGGTCCCGTACGCGGCTAGGCTCCCAAAAAGTCCCACACATGTGGTATCCCCGTACTCAGGAGAAGCAACAGAATGTATTTTGGGGTGTAATTTCACATATTCCCATGGCATGTTTGAGCAATATATCATTTAGTGACAACTTTGTGCAAAAAAAAAAAAAAAAAAAAAAAGGAAGTGTCTTTTTCCCGCAACTTGTGTCACAATATAAAATATTCCATGGACTCGACATGCCTCTCAGCAAATAGCTTGAGGTGTCTACTTTCCAAAATGGGGTCATTTGGGGGGGGTTTTGAACTGTCCTGGCATTTTATGCACAACATTTAGAAGCTTATGCCACACACCACGCACTCTAACCACTTGAAGACAAAGCCCTTTCTGACACTTTGTTTACATGAAAACATTTTTTTTTTTTTGCAAGAAAATTACTTTGAACCCCCAAACATTATATATTTTTTTAAAGCAAATGCCCTACAGATTAAAATGGTGGGCGTTTCATTTTTTTCACACAGTATTTGCGCAGCGATTTTTCAAACGCATTTTTTGGGGAAAAAACACACTTTTTTAAATTTTAATGCACTAAAACACACTATATTGCCCAAATGTTTGATGAAATAAAAAAGATGATGTTAGGCCGAGTACATGGATACCAAACATGACATGCTTTAAAATTGTGCACAAAACGTGCAGTGGCAACAAAATAAATACATTTTTAAAAGCCTTTAAAGGTTACCACTTTAGATTTACAGAGGAGGTCTACTGCTAAAATTACTGCCCTCGATCTGACCTTTGCGGTGATACCTCACATGCATGGTGCAATTGCTGTTTACATTTGACGCCAGACCGACGCTTGCGTTCGCCTTAGCGCGAGAGCAGGGGGGGACAGGGGTGCTTTTTTTTTTCCCCTTTATTTTTTATTTTTTGCTTTTTTATCTTATTTTTAAACTGTTCCTTTCATTTTTTTTTTTTTTTAATCATTTTTATTGTTGTTATCTCAGGGAATGTAAATATCCCCTATGATAGCAATAGGTAGTGACAGGTACTCCTTTTTGAAAAAAGCCCTCAAAGCATCTGACCACACCAAGATCGGTGTGATAAAATGCTTTCCCAATGGCGCTGTTTACATGCGGCGAAATCTAAGTCATGAAATGCTCGTAGCTTCCGGTTTCTTAGGCCATAGAGATGTTTGGAGCCACTCTGGTCTCTGATCAGCTCTATGGTCAGCTGGCTGAACCACCGGCTGCATTCTCAGGTTCCCTGTTGAGACAGGAGAGCCAGAGAAAAACACGGAAGATGTGGGGGGGGGGCATTCCCTCCCACTGCTTGTAAAAGCAGTCTAGAGGCTAATTAGCCGCTAGGATTGCTTTTACATGAAAGCCCACCGCTGGCTGAAAAGAATGATACCAAGATGATACCTAAATCTGCAGGCATCATTCTGGTATAACCACTCAAAGTTGTGAATTGCGTACCTGAAGATAAAAAAAATGGTTAACAATAAAACACAGTAAACGGTAAAGTATAAAAAATTGCATACCTGAAAAGCAAACGTGATAAAAACATAATAACATTAAAAAACATTGCAGAATAGAATACAGTAAAAAAAGAGCAGAACAATAGAGAGAGAATAGAGAGAGAGAGAACAATGAAACGACAACTATTTTTTTTATTCTATATTTTTTTGTGTTTTTTTTTTTTTTACACTTTTTTTTGTAACTGTAACTTTTATAACTGTAACTGGTTCCAGGTTCAGGTCTCTCAAAATGCGATGGCATCTTGGGAGACCCCGTGAAAGTGCGTCTAGTCTGTGCAATGCTGTACCCTACGCTAATACTCAACTAGTGTATGGTAGCATTCAAAACATTCACCAATGCAAAGACCAGGATTGTCAGGACAGGAGGGACAATAATAGCGGGTGTCACGCCTATATCCGCGCTTGCTGCAGACACGACATCTTTTTTGGGGGGGGTTCGTTGGGTAGGCGTACTCGGGAGGACATAAAAATGCCTCTCATGCAGCCGACTGTATTTGGTTGGGGATGTGATTGGGGGAAGTACGGGTGCTGCAGAAGTGGTGGGTTCCCAATTAGGATTGGCGAATGCAGCAGGAAGGGCACTATGGGCACAACGGCCCGTCTGTCTTCTTTTGGGGGCAGCGGGACACTACTTGTGCTTGCCACCTCACCAGCTTGAACTGCACTTATGGGACTCGGCACGTCACCAAGTGTTACTGCAGTGCTGGTTTGACTACGACCAGGGTGTACTAGGCCGCTGGTGCTTGCCACTTCACCAAAACGCTACCAAAAAAAACCTGTTAGCGATCGCAGGGATCAGGCCTGACTCTGCGAACGCTGCAGTTATGCGTTTAGTGTTTTGTACGTGAGACAGTGATTGATCGATACTGCACTTGGGTGGGCTGGGCCGGGCGGAGGGGCAAAACGCAGGTGCTAGCAGGTATCTGGGCTGATCCCGCTAACACTGCGTTTTTGGGAACCCTAAACTGCTGGGGACGCTAGTATAGATCTGATCGGATCAGATATTGATCCGTTCAGATACTATACCACTAAGGGAGGTGTACAGTGCGTGCGTGGGTGTTATCGCTACTGGCACTAACCTGACGCTGCCTGGGGCTGGTGCTTGCCAGTTCACCAAAACGCTACAAAAAAAAACTGTTAGCGATCGCAGGGATCAGGCCTAACTCTGCAAACGCTGCAGTTATGCGTTTAGTGTTTTGTAAGTGACAGTGATCGATCGATACTGCACTTGGGTAGGCTGGGCCGGGCGGAGGGGCAAAACGCAGGTGCTAGCAGGTATCTGGGCTGATTCCGCTAACACTGCGTTTTTGGGAACCCTAAACAGCTGGGGACGCTAGTATAGATCTGATCGGATCAGATATTGATCCGTTCAGATACTATACCACTAAGGGAGGCGTATGCTGCATGCGTGGGTGTTAGCGGTACTGGCGCTAATCTGATGCTGCCTGGGGCAATGCATATCACTGCCGTGCAATCAGGGGGCTAAACCTTTATTAGGTAATAAACGGCGGGTGCCCTGACACTATAAAAAATAAACGAACTAACCAGCGTCACCCGTAACAGTTATACGGTGATCAGTGGTGAAAGGGTTAACTAGGGGGCAATCAAGGGGTTTGTTAGATAGTATATGGGGGTCCCTGTCGCTATAAAACGCTGACGGCGTAAATATTTACCTCCCTAACTAGCGTAACCAGTGACACTAATACAGCGATCAGAAAAATGATCGCTTAGCGACACTGGTGACGGGGGGTGATCAAGGGGTTAAAACTTTATTAGGGGGGGTTAGGGGGGTATCCTAGACCTAAAGGGGGCTAACACTAACTGCCCTAACACACTAACTGTCACAAACTGACACCAATGCAGTAATCAGAGAGAAAAAAAAAAAAAAAAAAAACTGCTTGGTGTCAGTGTGACGGGGGGGTAAGGGGTGATCGGGGGGGGGGGGGGGGGGAAATCGGGGGTGTATTGTGTGCCTGGCATGTTCTACTGAGTGTGTAGTGTTGTGCACTCACAGTGAAGTCTTCTCTCCTCGGCGCCAGAACGGAAAATACCGAGCCGAGGAGAGATGACATCATTTCCTTTGCTGCTGTTTAGCATACAGCAGCAGAGGAAGAACCTGATTGGCTTTGAGTGATCGCGAGGGGGGGGCCACGAATGGATGATCTCCCCCTCACCTCTCATCGCTCCCAGTCACAAGCCGACCGCCTCGGGCACCGGGGGGGGGGGGTCTGATCGGACCCCCGCCCGTGGGAGGCAGATCACGTACAGGTACGCGATTCTGCCTGCCCGTGCCATTCTGCCGACGTACATCGGCGTGAGGCGGTCAGCAAGTGGTTAATAGGACAGGTTCTGTCCCAGGAGGAAGCCTCTTCTAAAGATTATGCACAAGAAAGCCTGCATTTTTCCAGTGCTGGAAAATAATGGTGGCCACACAAAATATTGACACTTTGGACCCAATTTGGACATTTTCACTTATGGGTGTACTCACTTTTGTTGCCAGCGGTTTAGACATTAATAACTGTGTTTTGTGTTATTTTGAGAGGACAGCAAATTTACACTGTTATACAAGCTGTACATTCACTAATTTACATTGCAGCAAAGTGTAATTTCTTCAGCGTTGTCACAAAATAGAATAAAATATTTACAAAAATGTGAGGGGTGTACTCACTTTTGTGTTATACTGTAAATCTAAAGCACTGTGTAAATTGGCAGCTCTATACAAGTACCCTAATAAATAAAATATATGCTTGCCAAGTGTCTTTCAACTTCACTCCAGTAGATTTTTTTGGTAAACTCTTTAAAGAAAATGCGCTGGTTATCTGACCAAGATTCTTTTGACAAAATTGGAAAACATGCACCAAACCCGTTCTTAAAATGAGAAGTTTTAGGATAAACAAAAACACTCGCATACAGCAGTGGCGGCTGTCTGTACATTTTTTTTTTTTGGAGGGGGGGGGGGGGGGTTGCGGTAAACAATGCACCCACAGCAACCCCCTCTGGTCTAGTCATCTGCAACCCCTACCCCCACCCCCCAGTCCGGTCATCTGCAACCCCCCCCCCCCCCACTCCCATCAGACGGTTAGTCTCAGACCCGCTTCCTGAATGGCCGGGTGAGCCCACACTTTTTTTGAAGCCTATTACAGCCTCTGGCTCCAATCACGTCCTTCAAGAAAAAAAATTGGAATCCATGCGTCTGGTACCCCGCATGTAGATAAGGGGGCTGGACGCATGGATGGGGGGGCGGCTTCCTTGCGCTCCTTATGAACGGGTCGCCACTGTTCACATAAATCCTAATAGCAGGGAAATATTAATTTTTTTCTCAGGTTTCTGAAACTGCCTAGATAGCACCACATAGTCTTATTTTTTTGCATGTGTGTCTGACTAGTTAATAAAGAGCAAGTTTATTAAAGTGGTTGTTAACCCACTTCTAATAAATTGTCTATCACCTCTGTACCATTATAACATTTGCCCCTAGGCCTGTGTAATGTAAAAAATCCGCCGATCTGTACAGATATAAGCTCCGCCCTGGGCGCTCAGCAGATTCCTCTCCTTTCTTCAGCTCACAGCTGCAGTGGGCGGGGCCGAGCCCTCCCTCTGATGTCAGCCGGGGAAGAGAGGGAGAGAGAGAGCGCCGACAATCAGCTGAGTGGCGGGAGCCGTGTTTATACAGGTACAGATCGGTGGATTTTTTATATTACACGGGCACATGTTATAATGGTACAGAGGGGATAAGACAATTTATTAGAAGATATGAGAGCAGCAGGAGCAAGGGGGTGGGGGGGTTGGGGCTCGGACGCTGGTACGAGCGGGGAGGGGAGGGTGGAGGAGGACAGATGAGACACAGACACGGGAGAGCTGCAGCGAGCAGGCTGCGGATGACAGAATCACGCAAACGGACCATGGTGTCAGGGCTCAGGAGCCATGATTATTGTGATTAGTTTGCAGATGGGAGGGTATAGCCTGGCAGGTTTAGCCAGGTTTTTTAGGGTATACAGGAGGGCCAAATAACATAGCACTGTGCTGTATAACATGCTTTAAGGGAACAAGATCTGTTTTTTTTTTTTGGGTTAACAAACGCTTTAAGTAGTGAATGTGACACCAAACAAACATTCACTGGTGGAGAATCTATCATGGCTATTGAAAACACATGGACCTGGAGGATTCTCCAGCAGAGAATGTTTGCTGAATGTCAGTCACTTCTTTATAAATAGGTTCCCAAGTTTTTGGGGTTTTTTTTGTTTTTTTTTTTTACAGAATTGATCAAATAAGCAAAAAGCAATTACCACTGCATACAGAATGAGTGTCATTTCTTTCAGAGCTGTAGTATCCATCTGCACAATCAAGACAAAATGGTCCCGTATACTCTGCCTTGCAGCTACAAGTTCCGGATCCTCCTCTTGTACCATCACCATTGCAGAAACCATTCCCATGACATGGCTGTTCAGATCCACCTAGACAGGCTAAAACACAACATAATATGTAATGACCTGTTTTGCTTAAAAAAAAAAAACCCACATGTAACTTTATTGGGTCGATATTAATTGCTACAGGGCTGTAATTTGTGTAACCTTCCAAGCTGTGAGACTTTGCTGTTAGTAAAATCTCCCGGTATCAATTAACATTGGGGAATCAATCAGCCTGGTTCACGATCATTTGATCACAATACCAGCTGTCAGTTTGTCAGCTTGTAGTAATAAATCTGAGCATAGTACTAAATAAAAGCTTTATATGTACTTAGAGCCCATGACAGTATTGTTTAGGTAGGCAAATTAGTCTTAGACCTTCTGACAAGTCAACCAACACATACTAAGTTTGGTCTGAATAACTAGGCTCCTAAAATCACTGGTCATGAAAAAGGTAAAGTAGATAGTCATGTGAAAAAAAAAAAAATTTGTACAACCTACGGGAAACTGTTGACCTTTTCAGTATATTTGAGCAGGCAAACAGATTCCAAGTGTCTAAAGATAAAGCTAATGCACTTGAATGGGAAGACAAGAAAAAAAAAATTGCCTTTTCAAATCATCAATATAAAATAATGGTGTACTGTTCTTAGTATACCCTTGGCAACAAAAGCTGGTATTGCCACCTTAGTTAGGAGAGTTCCCCTCACTTTCTGTGTGGCAAGGCAGTGAGGGCAAATCTTTCTTATGGAGTGTCAAACAGGGGTAACAACTGAAATAATTTGATTCCCCCATCAACACAGTCAGTGTTGATGAGGGACTTCCTCCTGCGGAGCTACTGTGTTCTCCCAGCGGGGGAGGGGCACAGGGAGCCGACCCTGCCGGGAGAACACAGTTATTATTGCTAGAGCAGCTGCAGGCAATAACTGCATGCAAAAATCCAACATGCTGGTTGTACCCAAGTTGATTGAAGGATTGCCTTTGGTACCATCAGCCTGCCCATACATAGTTCAAATTTCAGCTGGTTCCTGCAGAACTGGTCGAGATTCAAACAGTCTATGGCTGGGTTGAGGCACATCCAGCAAGAAAATTATAGTTCAGTATTCAAATAGGACAATGTTTAGTATTCAAATAGGACAACGATTGAAATAGCAATACATACTTGTATTTTGTACTTTTATTTTAGCATGTTGTTTGATAAGTCAGATTTCCATACTAAGACTTGACTTTAAAGTGGTAGTAAACTCTTGTTTTTTTATTTTTACCTATAGGCAAGCTTATAAATGCACCATTTGGGAGATATTCTAGTGAGCAGCAGCGGGTGATGTTGCGGGTGATGTTGCATGCGCTCTGAAAGAACCTGTGCTGTTTCTTCAAAGCTCTGTGCCACAGAAGTGACATAACCGTGGCTCAGCCATTCAAGCGGCTGCAGCCTCTGCAGCGGTGACAGCATGTTGCTGGAGGGCTTTGTTTCAAGGTAAGTCTTTCATAATATGCTAGTATTCAATGCTTACTAGCACATTAGGCCTTTAACTTGCAGGGAGAGTACCCCCCCCCCCCCACCCCCAAATGCTTACTGCTGCTTTAAATTGCAAGAATAAACCTAGCAGTCAAGTTTTTATCTTACATTATCATTAACGAAGTGTAAGACTTCAAAAATGATTTAAATATTTTATTGTTGGGGTGATGTTTTTACAACACACATCTTTTGTCTAGCAAACCAACTGAATTGGCCAATACTGTAAAGTCTTTGCTTAAGCTGGATGAAGTTTGATTGGTTCAGCATGGACCGGATAAATTTTGATCAGTGTCTGGCAATCCCTGTCAACAGAAGTCAACTGTTTGATCAACTTCTGTCAAAGGGACCTGCTGGAAATTTTTTCCCGATTAGCAGCTGCAGTCAATGACCAATGTACTCTGACAGCAGGGCTGCTGCTGTCAGAATACAATTTCCTGGCAGGGAGGGGGGGGGGGGGGGGGTACCTCCATCCACCTCACTTGTATGGTAAATGCTTCATTTATGAAAACATGTAATATTTATATACATAATGGACTTTGTCACATTCCCGTTTCTGCCTCTACCTTAGAACTGCTGTAAATGTTAGCTGTTCAGATCTTTGCACTATAATAAAATCATAATTTTGGACGAAGTAAAAGCAACTTGTCATGGGCACCCCTTCTTAACTGCTGCAGAAGGTGTGCAAATATATATATCGGCTCTGAAGTCCGTGGGAGACATAAAGATGTTGTTAGGTGGCTCTTTAACATTACACGTGTATGTTATTATGAATTTCATTATAATAAAAAATTGAAGGAAGCATGCATTTCCTGGAAAACTTGCTGTCTATACAAAAATATATTCTACTTATTTGGAATGTTCTACCCTACTTTACCCAAGCAGTCAGGTCCATATGTTCCAGAAGGACAACAGACTTTTATTGTCCCAATACAAAACCATTTAAATAAATCGGGATACTTGTTCCTCCTGTAAAAATACAAAAAAATAAAAACTATGGTATGGTAATTAAAATTCAAATAACCAACTATCAATAATGCTAGTAATATTTAAAAATGGCAGTGACATAACATATTGTGGTGGAAGTCCATACAATTTTTTTTGTGATGAAGAGATGAGTTACAATGAGTTACATACTATTTCATGTTCTTTAAAGAAAACCTTTCCCAAGACAAACAGGGCAGAAATTGGCAATTCATTCTGTAAATGCTAGTTGTCTGACACACTGACCAGTTTAAGTCTAGTTAAAGAGGAAGTAAACCCTGATAGTCTATTCCCACACCAGACAATCCAGGGAGAAGCCCCCCCCCCCCCCCCCCCCCCCAATCACCCTCCAGCACACTGTGGGTGATTGACAGTCCCAGCATGTTTCCCCATGAGACTGTGTAAAGCATGATGTGTCCATTCTCTCCACTCAGGTGTCAGATTACACTGAGCTCCCTGCTCTATGCTGTGTAGAGTGGGACATCAGATCCCAGCCCCCTGCATTCTGAAACTCTGAAATGCTGTGTAAAAGGTGTGCTTTAGGAGGTCACAGAGAAGAGAGGGCTGCAGATAAACAGGTACAAATTGTGGAGGAGAATTTGTTTAATCTGTGTGCATCACCTAAGGCTAATCACGCCACTGGGTATATGTAAGGGTTTACAACCCACTTTTAGGTTTATTTGCTAGCAAATGCTAATAATGGGAGGATCATCTTCACACACAAACATTTTTCATATAATGGGTCTCATTCTATCCATGCATATAATAAAAAAAAACAACCAAACTGACTACTGATTTTTTTTTAAATGATCTTTTGACTGAAAATGTGTGCTTTACAAGTACCAATTTAGCCATATTTTTCGCCAGGACCAATAATGTCTTGTCAATATAAACACTTATTTACTGATCCATTTATTGCAATAGATTTCTTTGAGATATGGCCCATTCATCAAAATAATCACTATACCAAGCGAGCATGAACAAATCTAATCTACCATAAAGCCTGTGTCTGAGCATTCAAAAAAAAAATAGAAACACTTCAAGCTTAGGATTCCCCAAAAAAAATAAAATCACAGCTTACATCTTAAACCACCATTTTTCCATCTGTTCTTCGTGTTCCTCTACCATAAGATTGCATTCAAAATCAGTGCCGTCACAAAGATTTTCTATAATCTCCACCAGGCGAATCTCACTGTAAGAAAAACACATAAATAAGTAAAATGACTGCCACCATACAAACAAATAAATATTAGAATATATAATACTCTTTTTTCACTTCCAGATGGTACAAACTATGCACGAATAAACATATTTTCCCAATACTAAACTGAATTGATTAATGCGTTTGAATACCCCTGCAATAATATATTTTATGGTTAATGTTTCAGTACCTAGATTCATATTTTGATAATGTTTTTTCTTCCCAAGCAGTGTTCCCTCCTCCAAAATTCTGTTTTGATGTCTTTTCAAGACCCTGTAAAAGGAAAAAAAAAAAATAATAAATATATAAATAAATATATATATATATATATATATATATACAGTTTATTTTTCAGCTGCACAAGTCAGATGAGTGTTGGAAGCTGATATTTTGCTATAGCAACACATTTACTTTTATTTAGTTTGTATGAGAGAGCCCTGTGGAGTTTCTGCTATTAGTTTTACCTGCATTTAAAATTATAAGTTCATATGATAATGGAGGACAGAATTTATACTTTAGTTTATGGAGTCTAACTGGAATTTTCACCTGCTGGGTTTCCATATTTTTGAAGAATTACTCTCTGGAGCCAGGAGACCAGCATTGGTAGTTCTCATGGTACCGGAGTTTCTATAACTTCTAACACACCCCTAGAATTCACTCTTGCCTGAACCCCCGACCCTAAGAAAATAAAACAAAAGTACAGTATATCTAAAGCAACTTTTTTTTTTAATGGAAGAGAGGGCTAGAATCTCTGACAGGGTTTCATTGTTGTCCATGTTTCTGATGGGCAGATTCACCTTCTCTATTTGTCCTTTTAACGATTTGCACTGTAATGCCCCGTACACACGGTTGGACTTTGTTCGGACATTCCAACAACAAAATCCTAGGATTTTTTCCGACGGATGTTGGCTCAAACTTGTCGTGCATACACACGGTCACACAAAGTTGTCGGAAAATCCGATCGTTCTAAACGCGGTGACGTAAAACACGTACGTCGGGACTATAACGGGGTAGTGGCCAATAGCTTTCATCTCTTTATTTATTCTGAGCATGCGTGGCACTTTGTCCGTCGGATTTGTGTACACACGATCGGAATTTCCGACAATGGATTTTGTTGTCGGAAAATTTTATATCCTGCTCTCAAACTTTGTGTGTCGGAAAATCCGATGGAAAATGTGTGATGAAGCCTACACACGGTCGGAATTTCCGACAACAAGGTCATATCACACATTTTCCGTCGGAAAATCCGACCGTGTGTACGGGGCATTAGAGAAAGTAAAGGAAAGTCCAAATTTAGTGCTGTCCATGGAACAGAAGAGGAGTAGAAAATCTTCCAATAGAAACTCCTAGTGACAATTGTGTAAAATTTCAATCACTTTGGAATGAATTCTCTTACTTCATGCTCTATCTCCAGGACAGTAACCTAAGGGAAATCTCCCAAAACTAGAAATGGCAAAAAAAAAAAAAAAAAAAAAAAAAAAAAAAAAACCACACACCCACTGTGTTTTAAACCTAAATCTAGTAAGTAAAAAAATATTAGTTTCTCCATCATCTAACGAGACACACAGGAATTCAGAAACAGTTGGGACATCCAAAATCAGTCCAACTGAGGGGTGGGCAACAGCCCCTGACAGGCCCAATAGGATTTTTTTTAATTTGTATCAGAGGAATTCTGAAGGACCAACGCATGAATCAAGTGACAAGGTAACACCCTCTGCAAGATAGAGGAACTTCCACAGCCAATGGGAAGCACAGAAGATGAAGTGTTCCAGGCCAGGACAGAGAAAGCATCACCAAAAAGGAGAAACTATCATGTGAAGAAACAAAATGTGTCTGCTAGAGAGAGTGTCAATCAACAAACTACCAATAACAGGTGGAGTAAACCCTAACTAAGCAGGAGGGATCTAGACCCAACATGGGTCAACAGTAAACAATGTACTGACCAAGTGAGTGGTAAGATTCATGCTACTATGAACAGTCACCTGCTTTGAGGCAGGAATGAAGGAGGAATCCAAGGGAACTCCCTCAAGTGGTAGCTGTTCAGCTGAAAAAGATGGACCTCCTGATAACTGCATCCAGCAAAGGCCTCTGGATTTATGGTACCCTCTACAGGGGATAACTGTTAGGCTCCTAGTGAAATCCATCTGCTGGTAGTCTGGGGGAATATAGGGCCATCCAGCCAAGGAAACGTCCCCCTGATCAAGAAAATGGGAGCAACCAAGTACTAGCCCCTCACCCTTCACTGTGTGGAGCAGCGACCAAGGATATCCAGAAGGTGACACTTCAATTCTACAAGAGGCAGGAGTGACGCACTCAGCACAGTCCAGAATAGGGACCAGGTCACTTGACCCATCACAGGGATAATTTCCAAACCTTCCAAGAGGTAAAGGTCCTGCATTGGTCAGAAGATTTCAAATGCAATCCAGGTCACAACACCAATTTACAGAAGGATCACTCAATGAAACAAGAACTGTTCTGGGGAACTGTTCTGGGGAAGCCCCAAGCATGGGGACATATCAATACAAGATATCTCCCACCGCTCTATCCTCCGCAAGAGCCTGGACTTTTTGGTCCAAAGAGACCATCTAGATGTCTCGACCTATGTCCAGACTTCTAGCCACAGATGGAATATTGTGAGTACACATGAACAGGGAAGACCATGTTAGAAGGGCATATCTCTTTGACAGGTGGGGAAGGAGTCAAAGATAAAAACTAAGTGGACTTCCATAACAAGGACCAGAGATAAACATCCTCGCACGGTGGCGACTCAGGATTACCAGCTCTAGACACCTGGGAAATCTCCAGGTGAGGCCTGCAGGTAACAGGGCCATCAGAAGGGTACAAAGTGCAAGTTCCAGAAAACATACCCTCATCAGAAGAGTCTGAGTGTTCCACAATGGGGATGCCAAGTAAAAGCGCTAGGGTGTGCACAAGGACCAGTGCATTGAGCAGTGTCAAGTGCTCCAGGAAGACACCGAAAGGTCAGATCCTAACTAGGAAAGAGAACAGTAGACTGGTTTCGGTCAACCTTGTAGGTCAGGAGGTGCCCCAAGGAAGGAGTGCAAACAATGGGTTAATTTGGCACACTCTGGGTAAGGCTACAGAGATAGAAATGGGAGTGGGATCATGGTGCCCCAAGGAAGGAGTATCAAGTACAACAAATGGCTCAACCATAGCCGAGAACACAGAGCTTTCCTAAAATAAGATGCAGAATGCCTACTGCTGAAGTAGATAAAGAAGGGTGGGATTCCTATGACCCTTTCACAGCGTTAAGGCAGTATGCTCCAGCCACCAGTGGTTCTGCTGATGACAGTGTCAAGAACAGGTATAAAAGAAATGACATGCTTAAAAAAATGACAACTATGTTAGATGTTCATTGAACATCTCATTAATGTCCCAACCCTGTAGCCAGTGCACCTAGGGCATCTTTATAGACATAATTTTCATGCATCTATTTTTTAACAGCTGCATAGTAACACATTGTAGCCAATAAAGACACAAGTGGTGCAACATAACATCACAGAGTGATAAAGAACAAAACAAAAAGCAGTAAAATTAACTATCCATAAAAAGAAAAAAGTAAAAGAACAGCAGGAGTAGAGGTGGGATGAGAAGGTGTACATGGCACATAGGGGTTGATTTAATAAAACTGGAGAGAGCAAAATCCGGTGCAGCTGTGCATGGTAGCCATTCATCCTCTACCTTCAGCTTGTTCAATTAAGTTTTGACAAAAATTGGAAGCTGATTGATTTCCAAGCAGAGCTGCACTCTCCAGTTTTAGTAAATCAACCCCATAGAATAGATCACTTTTAAAGTTCTAGCCGGTCAGCCATCATATTCTCTAAAAGCAGAGGATCAGGAACAGGGCAAAAGTAGTATATTGCCTTTTTTTCTTGCTCCCCCTGTTCCATGAAGCTGTGAAATGCCACCCATCATCTCATCCTATGCCCGATTGCGACATTGTGTTATTGGCCTATTGTACACAGCCAACCTTGATCTTGCAGTCTGACTGATAGTCCAGGCCTGACTGTCACTGGTCAGGAGCTCTCTCCAAACTTGTTGCTGAGGCATTGCTACCTGATTAGGCTGGACTATCTGCACTATAAAGCTGTGGGCTGCTCTCCCATCTCCCTCCTCCTCCTCTGGTGCCTTCAGTGAAGTTACAGCCACTTTAAAGCTGCTTTGAGTGCTGTAAAGATATTTAAAGTAACACTACAGACAGTCTTTTTCCTTTATTGAAAGGCTCAAATAACAATTGCATTAGAAACCCTGAAACAAAGCTAGTTAAAATGCTGGTAGGTAGCCCTCCACGATGCCCTGCACCACCCTGTTGCTCCTTCCTTTAAACCTGCAATTCCAGCTGAAAATTCTCTTTAATGCTTCTCCAGTGTGCTTTCAACATTTAAACTACCGAGACACAAATACACAGTTTTTAGAAACAAACCCTTTTATTTTGGTTTACAAGCCATTTGAATTTCAACTGGGCAAATCCACCATTTACTATCTCGTTTAGTGAATGTGCAAGGCTATATAGAGAAACTTTAGAAAGATGGCGATGCCAGGACCATGGAAGCAAAATGAAAGGAGATTGTGGACCTGTTCCAGCAACTATGCAACTTTCCAAATCTAAGGAGCCATTGACAGGTAGCATGTCTGGCTGGTGATGCCCCAGTGAGGAGAAAGGACGGGATCTAAACAACAAAAATAACTTTTCTTTGGTCCTGCTGGTGGAGGTAGATGCAGACCACTGTTTCATTATTATTATTATTGGGGGTCCTATGGAAGAACCAGTGATTTTACCATAATTAATCAATACTAGCTTGGTCAGTGGTTATGGAATGACCAGCTAAATATTCCAAGAGACAGGCCATGGCCATTAACAATGAATCTCTTTTACGGATTTGTATTTGTGGGTGATGAGGCCTCTGAAAATTGGCAATATTAAATGCAGCCTTATTTATAGGGAGCTTGAGTCACCTCATGAGAATTATTAAATGTAGAAATTGCATGTCAACAAAGTGGTTGGGTATACTTTTGCGGATCCTGCACTTTGTTATCCAGGTGACTCTGTTGTGAATGTGACCTACATTCTCCACAACTATGCTTAGGAAAAGAATGGTTACAATTTTGGTTACACCTTCCAGCACAACCTGGAGTAAGCACAGCAGACATCTGTTCTGAGCCCTGTGTTTGTATCTCTATTCAAGAAAAGGTTACAGAGTATTTTCTGACCCTGTAAGTTCCTTGGCAAAAAAACTTTGCCTAATTTATCTAAACATTAAAGAAATATGTATTTTACTTGGTGCTCAATAAGTTAGAAAGATTGTGGTCATCTGTTGATAGTGTCATCTTTCTTCTCAAATTCAGCATTGTCGCTTTGCCACAAATTTGCAGGCTGCACAAGAGCACATTGTGGCAAAGTAACAGACTTTTTTTTAAATATTATCCGAGTTACCAGTTGCAGTTGTTGCAACATTGTCTTATGTCAACCCATTCTTTAAAGACCTTTGAAGCAATTACTCTCCAGATAAGATTCTTCCTATAATTGCCCTTGGTCATAAATCTTAGGGCGCTTTAGGACTAAGGCTATAAAACCTTCAATGTCCACCCAACCTGTAAAGTTCCCTTGCAGTGAACAGCCTATTTGCCTTTACTAAATCAATCCCAGTATGTCAGGTAACTGCCAAATGCTGTCATGTGAACCGACCAGATAGAAGACAAGGCCTTGTCTTGCAGTGGGACTGAGCCAAAACAGCTGCCCGATGCAGTCCTACTGCATCTGGTGTGAATAGATCCTTAGATGTGGTGACTGCATTGGTTTTCTTTTTTTTTTTTAAGCCTTTTTTCCTTTATTTCACCTGGTGATTCAGTCAGTACCACACTTCCTATCCTAGGATTCCTCCACGCTGTATGAAGTAGCAAAGCAGACACCTTTGGACAGCAGCATTGTCAGTCTGGGGAGAGAGTAGTGTTAGACTAACAGATTTAGATGGATTTGACTAACAATTTAAAACTGAACTCCAGCTATTACTATACTAGCAGTTATAGCAAACATTTTTTTTTTTTTTTTACTTATAGGATAACGGTTTTACATAAATGAATAAAAGCTGACTATTGTAAGCACACCTGTCAGTGGTAAATGGTTTGTTTCAACCCTCTACCTGCCACATTATCTGGACAGCCTGGTCCATTAAAGGAAGTTGAAAAATAACAGGCTTCTTGGCCGAACCACGTAGTGAAGATAAAGGGGGAAAAAAAAAAAAAAAAGCTATATTATATTTTGGTTTTAATACCAATTTAAAAAGGATAAGTTCGCTTTTAAAAAAAAGGGAAAAAATAATAAATGCACATTATTTTTTCTTTTTTTTTTTTTTTTTAAAGGTAAAAATAATGTGCATTTTTTTCTTCTTTTTTGAGCATGTAAAAGCATTGCACCAGCGATCAGCAAATCGCTGGTACCATGCAGGTCTCCAGCAGATCCGTCAGTGTGTGTGCCCGTACATCCCGTATGGGCAAGCAGATACAATCTGACAAGAAGAGAGAATGAACTACCATGGCGCTACACAGCGGTGGTAGATTGAAAACTACAAGCCGACAGCCCCAAAGGCTGCCAGATCTTGTAATTTTCCAGACACATGACACTATGAATGAGTGAACGTCCGGGTCACTGCCACGTTCTTTTAAATTTGTGACAGCTAGCGGGGGAGGGGGGGCTGGTGGAGAAGATCCCGCTAGCTGTCAGATCGGGGACTCGGGGAAGTGCAGAGGCCAGTCCCTTCGTAACATGTTACACCGTGAATATGAATGTAACATGTTACAAAAGGTGTACTTATCCTTTAAGGCTGGGTTCACACTGTCTTCAGATGCGGCTCACAGCAGGGGTCCGGTGAGTCCCCGTTCTTCATTTTAGGGACGAATCAGGCTCGAATTTTTGCCTGAATTCGCACCTAAAACGGAGGGAAGCACACACAGGACTCCTGTGCAATCTGCTCCGTGGCAGCCACAGAGCTGTGTGAACCGGCTCCATTGACAGCCGGGCACACTCTCCTGTCATGCGAATTGGATGCGGAGAAATCTGAATCCAGTTCACATCAGTGTGAACCCAGCCTGCATTTAAAGTGGGAAAAAGCCTAAACATTTCTTACCTTCATGCAGTCCTTGCATGAAGGAAAAAAAAAAAAAAGTTTAGGAATTTGCACCCCCCCCCCCTCACATTTACCCGAGTCCTCCTTTGATCCAGTACTGTGCACGTCTGCAGCTCTCCTCCCCCTCACTTCCATGTCTCACAGGCTTTGCTGAAGCAACGGGAGCCATTGGCTCCTGCTGCTGTCAGTCAAAGCCAGCAATGGAGGTCGCCAGGGGCAGGATCGAGTCTGGCTTCTTTCAGACTGGGGCGTTGTGGGCGTCGGCGGTAAAGCAGCACTATATTTAGCGCTGCTTTACCGTCGTTTTAGCAGCGCTATTCGGCCGATAGCGGGGCAGATTTAGCCCCCGCTAGCGGCCGAAAAAGGTTAAAACCGCCCACTTTGCCGGCGGGTTTGTGGCGCTGCCCCATTGTTTTCACCGGGAAAGGGCAAAGCAAAAGGCAGCAGGTCGGGATTGCTCTGCCCTTCTAGACAAACTAAGGAAATCTCTCTCACCCCTCCTTCAACTGCTGACCCTGGCCCGGTGAGGATTATTACACAATTTGGTACCCAGTGGGATGCTGTTAGATCTTTACTATAGAAACACTTGGGGATCCTCACCAACACTCCCGGCATAGCAGAGAGAGTGGGACCTTCCCCCAAGATGTTGGCGAGGAGAGCTCGCAACTTGGGCGATAGCCTTATCCAGTTGGAACACATCAGAAGTATGGACACTTCCTGGCTGTCCCAATTCCCCAGAAGCAAGGGGATGTTCCCCTGCGGACATTGCCAGGTGTGTCCATATGTGCACAGGACTGCTACCTTCAGTGACTTCCAAAACAAAACCAACTTTCAGATAAAAAAATCTTGTCAATTGTGCTACTACAAGAGTCATTTTTTATGATCACTTGCCCATGTAACAAAATATATATCGGCAAGACAAAATGACAGTTCAGAATCCGCTTGGGAGAACACATGAGAGAGATAGCAGAAAAAACCCAGACAAACCGGTGGCCAGACATTTTGCCCAGTTCCATCAGGGCAAACTGTCTGGCATGCAAGTCAAAAGGTATTTATGTCCTCAATCTCTCACCTAGGAGAGGCGACTTTGACCAGGTGTTACAGCAGAAGGAAAAGTGGTGGATCTTCCGGTTGGGCTCTCTTGTTCCTATGGACCTCAACACAGAACTAAACCTACAACCCTTCTTGGAAACCTAGGTCACTGTCCCCTAGGGATTATCCCAGATGGCAAGGTTATTTGGATCACCTTGTCAGAGCCGGCTAGAAGTGTATTATTTGCTGGAGTTCATACTACACCACAAGCATCAGTTAAAGTAAACGGAGTATTTTCAAAACCTTTTAAAATTACAAATGGCACGCGCCAAGGATGTCCGCTGTCGCCATTATTGTTCGCGCTTACGTTAGAACCCTTACTTAACAAGATTCGCCAAAACCCGGATATCCAGGGGGTATGCTTGGGAAATAAGAACTATAAAGTGTCAGCATATGCAGACGACCTGCTGTTTTCCATGTCTAACCCGCTTATCTCATTGCCCAATCTTATGAAAGAATTCAAGATCTATGGAGACCTATCAAATTTAAAAATTAACTACGTGAAATCAGAAGCGATGGGGGTGAGGCTGCCACCTCTAATACAAAAGGCTATACAACCAAATTTCAATTTTAAATGGGTACCTGCGGTGCTGAATTATTTGGGTACATATGTACCATCAAATATAGGAAATACTTTCACGGTAAATTTTATACCATTATATAATTCAGTACGGTCACTACTAGACAAGTGGCAACACGGATTACACTCGTGGTTTGGCCACTGTAACACTATCAAGATGTGTATTCTACCAAAATTTTTATATCTTTTTCAAGCGTTACCCATTACTATCCCGGTGGGTTTTTTTCATCAGATAAGTAAACTTTTTTCGAAATTTATATGGACAAAGAAAAGTCCTAGGATTGGTAGAAGATTAATGACGATACCCAAGTGTTATGGGGGGGGTAGCTGTCCCGGATGTATTCAAGTACTACCAAGCGGCTCATATGGGGAGATTAGTGGATTGGTGTAGACATGGGGAATCTAAGCAATGGGTAGACATGGAACAACAGCTGAGCCCCGTACCTCTACGTAGAGCACCCTGGTGTTACAAGGAGTTACCCCCCACCCTTAGAAAACATCCTATTTTAGGACCTACACTACGAATTTGTGCTAAGTTTTGCAGTATTCCTAGTTTTCCTCGAGCCACTCACCTCTATACCCTATATTGGGAAACCCCAAATTCCAACCAGGAATGGAAAAGGGAGCATTTAGTAAACTGGAGGAGAAGGGAGGTTTTCAAGTGTCACATTTTGTGCAATTGGAGGCTTGGCCAACAATTGCAGCATGGATTAAACCAGGAGGGGGATTATGAAGTAAATTTCTGGCAAGCAATACAAATTCGCCATTTCTTAGGGACCTTGGGACCACCAATAAATTATCGGCGTCAACTTACGGTATTTGAATTATACTGTGAGGAGAAGGAACCTCTCGCTCGGGTGATCTCTAAGATTTACACACTGATAAATACACCATCGGAGGAGTTTGTGCTACCATCCATTAGTAAGTGGGAAAGAGATCTTAATAGAACTTTTAATCCAACTCAACGTAGGAAGATCATTTGCTTGGCAATGAACTCGTCAATAAATACACGGACACAGGAATTAAATTACAAATTGCTAACTAGATGGTATTATACCCCGTCGAGGCTCAGTAAATTTACAGCAGAAACTTCAGACCGATGCTGGAGATGCGGGAAAGAGGAGGGAACACTCCTTCATATCTTTTGGTCTTGCACTAATATCAGAAAATATTGGTTAGAGGTTCAGAAAATCTCCCAAAAACTTACAGATTTCTTAATACCAGATGATCCTGCTTTTTTTCTGCTCCATTGCTCACAGATCCCGATGCAAATATATAAAAAGTCCGTGTTGTGCCACTTGGTAAATGCTGCCAAGACCTGTGTCACTATGTGTTGGAGAGATACAAGACCACCCTCTATTGCAAGGTGGCTTAATAAAGTTAGAGAAATTGGAGCCATAGAAGACTTGGTCCACGCAGCCCAAAATAGAAAAGAACAATATGTACAAACTTGGTCAATATGGGACCGATTTGTATGTTCAGAAGAAGGGAAGAGAAAGATGGAAGATAGAACAGAAGAATGAGAATGTTTTATGTAGAACTTCTTTGTATTTCGCCGCGTAGAGGGCAATAGGGAGAGGAGGAGTAAGAGAAAAAAAAAAGGAAAGAAAAAAAAAAAAAAGAAGTGTATTATTTGCATTCTTTATATGCTTTGGTACAAGTGTATGGGTGTGCTGGTCAACATACCAGCACACTCATATATGTACCTATTTGTGGTCTGTCTTGTGTATGTCTTTGTCCCCCCTTCTTTGACTTTCCTTTGTCCACATTTCCCCCCCCCCTTCTTTTTTTGAGGTGGGATGGCATCAGATATTTCATCTATTACTATGATGATATATATAGTAATCGTAGCTAGGAATCACCCTAAGGATTGATGGTGTCCCTCATGGGCAACAGCTGATAATTCTGTGTTCTGATACCTTATAATTTCGGCATCCTACTCTCATTAAATACCATGCTTGGACCTCTAATTAGTCTCTATCTAAGATATTTTTAGAAGGGATCAACACTCAGAAATAAATGAAATTGGGAGTTGCATGGTTAAGCAATGATCAACAAACTTCCGCAATCCGGTTACTACACGGATCTGGGGATGCTCCTTTAAGAAGTTTTCACTGATGGGCGTATCCGAGGAGTGAACACTCTTAAAAAGGAGTCCTCGTACACCACCAATACGTCCAGACGAAGCTACACACTCCCATATGTGAAACGCGTTGACGTCGCTTCCGCCCGGATGCTACACTATGGCGACATCACCCCAGGGCGCTTGAGAGCCCGTAAACCGAAGGGAGGACTATGATCACATGATCACAACAAATAGAAGGGAAGAATTTGGACGTGCACGTCAATGGACTCGGCTTATCATTCAGGTGATCGGCTGCTACATACACCAGCCTTGCTTACCCTCTACACACAGCGCTCCCGCAAAGAGATACCGCTCGGATGATCAGAGGATCTCGTGGAGGTGGAGTATCCACACAAGAACGCATGTTTTCCAGGGCATAAGATGGTACTCATGTACAACTGGGAGCTGTAATGTATTGTGGATGTTTCCACTATTGAACAATCGCTGTATACTAGCTGTTTATGCTCACTGCGGATTGATAACAAACCTTTGTACTGGGAACACATTTATATCAGGATTTCCGGACTTCAGGCAACTGACAGCAACACTGATTGACTGTGATACACTTCATATTGAACTTTACTGCCTTTGCCTATACCTCTTAGTTGTCCGACCCTACTCTGAAGGTGTTAGATGGACACCTTATAAGACTGTCCCCACACTGAGTCCTGTTGACATACTACTTTATCATCACCATCCTCATTTCTTCCCTGCCCCTTCTCCCTTCCCAAGCTCGAGTCCTTCCCCTCGGGGGATTGGTGTTGGCTCAGCCGCCATACTTAGCAATTAGCTGGATATTCCACAGTGGTGGATGGCAAGGCTGACACCAATTTCCTTTGCGTCCGGACGATGTTATTTGTTACATGTTGTCTTGTTCCCCCATTTCTGTGGTTGTGATTGACTAACCCACCAGGGTTAGTCGGCATTTTGTACCAGGATCAGTCTAGGATTGGGTTTTCATCCTTTTATCTGCATATTTTGTATACACCAATAAAATTTACATTTTTTATATTATTTAATTTGTGTATTGCCCTTCAGTAAGCCCCACTTTTCTTTGTCCCCCCCTGTTTGGGATACTTTTTATCAGTCTTTTTGGGGGTTGAAGCGCAATCCCAGCCCTTCTACTGGTATATACTATTTGCTTGGTAGTCAAGCCTCTTCTTTTTTGTAATTATTTAGCAATTTTTAGCGCTGTAGCGCCTGTAAAGTGCCTCAGTGTGAAAGTAACCTCTGTGTCTACAGAAGCAGACAGCGAGGCTTCGGGGCAAGCCCACAAAGGGGCCCCCATACAAAGCGGCTTATCATGGGGGCACTTGCCAGAGAGGAGGTGCAACAAGCACTGGTGGGAAAGGAAAGAAGGTTCAGGGCTGCTTTGTGCAATTCCACAGAGCAGGCAAGTATGAATCTGTTTTTTTTTTTTTTTTTTTTTTTTTATTGCATTTACAACCACTTTAAAATCACGGACACTTTCTGCAATAAGCCCCTACGAAGGTAGGGGCAGAAAGCTGGAGGAAGCATCTGCAGGAGCCCAACATTGTGCCCACAATCCACTGATCATTGCTGAAATGCTCTGCAGGCTCCTATAAATGAAAAATGAACATTTTTTTTTTCCTGCAAAATATGTGCATTTATTATTTTTTTTAAAGGTGAACTAAGCTTTTAAGCCATAGTTCATTCAAACTAAATAATCAGATTTGAATGGCATTATTCTTCAAACCATTGAACACTACACAAACTTATTGTGCATACACAAGCCTCAAGAATCACAGGCTGAGGGCCAGCAAAACAGTAATATTCATCTTCTGCTTTTTAATAAAAAAAAAAAAAAAAAAAAAAACACAACACAACACACAAAATGTGCTTCAAATCACAAAATACTGCATACAGCGTGCCTGAAATGATTTAAGTTAAAGCTAAAGGAATGATCTGTAGTAGTGCTGACTACTACAGTTATTTTCAGCTTCCCCAGGGATCAAATACGAGCAAGGCTCAGTTCACACTAGCCGACGCCATAGTTGCGCGATTTATTAGTGCAACTTTGGAGTCCGACTTCGAGGCTCGGTTCACACTGCTGTGACATGGGATCTAATGTGTGAGACCCCAAGTCACATGTCAAATTCAATGTTACCCTATGAGAGCCGTCTTAGCTGATGCTACACAAGTCGCTCAGACTTTCGAAAAGGTTCCTGCGCTACTTTGGTCTGACTTGGGTGTTATTTCAGCCCTTGTACAGGCTCCTAAATAGCATCCAAGTCAGAAGGAAGTTGCAGGGCAAAGTCAAGGGCAAAGTCATACGACATTGCCATTGCAGCAGTGTAAACCGAGTCTTACACTCTCTGGCACTGAAGCCGTGTCAAAGTCAGATCAAATTAGTGCAGGAACCTTTTCTGAAGTTGCGCCGACTTTGCTGTGCCAATTGGAATGGCTTTTATAGAAATACATTGCATTTCACATGTCCTGCCTTTTTGGATCTAAAAGTTGGATCCCAAATCGCAGGAGTATGAACTGAGCATAATGCATACTTACATTGTGGCACGTTTATGTAACTGTGCAATACAGGTCATTCCAAAAGTTCAGTTTTAACCTAGAAAAAAAATTCCAAGCAGGCTGTAAGCAGGATACACATTGTATCTGTTTGTTATGATTAAAAAAAATAATGGTGGAAAGAAGAAGATGAATATTTGTTTTGCCACAGGGGGTGGCACTGCCACCATTTACAGAACATCTATTATTTTCAGTGCGTCTGAATCAGAACGGTACCCAGGAGATCACTGTAGTAACATTGACTACTACACTAAGAGCCCATACACACCATTAAGGATGAGCTCTGGCGTGTTCGCACAGCCCATGTGCAGAGCCCGTCGGGAAGTCGGCACTGCGCTGCACTAATCAAAGGCAGTAAGACATTTCCCGATGTGCGGCTGCAGAGATCGGGAAATGTCTCACTGCCTGTGATTAGCCCAGCGCAGTGCCAACTTCCTGGCTAGCTCTGCACATGGGCCGTGTGACCACGCCGGAGCTCATCCTTACACACTATACAACTTTTGTTGTCCGATTCCCTTTAGATTTACCAAAACTGTGTAGTGCAAGGGCCTGCCTGATTACATACAAATCAAAACTCTTAAGGCTTGACCCTATATGCTTTGTTAAATCTGAAGGGAAAAAAAAAAAGTCTAGAGAAAATTGTATAGTGTGTATCCAACTTTACTGTCAGCTTCCCCAGCAGCCCATCAGGTAGGAGATATGTATACTTACACTGGGCCAAGCTGGACCAATACAAATCAATCCTGGAGTTCAGCTAGAAGACACCTTTTCTATGTTTATATTAAGGAAAGAAAATGTTTGTGACAGAAGCCTGTCCAAGCCCCAATCCTATGATTGTAAATAAGGATGAGCTCAGGCATGTTCGCAAAACAGCAGGTGCAGAGCCCGCCAGGAAGTCTGCACTGGGGAGCACTAATCACACGCAGTGAGACATTTCCCCATCTCTGCAGCCGTGCATCGGGACAATGTCTCACTGCTTGTGATTAGCGCTGTGCAGTGCCGACTTCCTGGCGGGCTCTGCACGTGCTGTTTGCGAACACGCCTGATCTCATCCTTAATTGTAAACAGTTGATCAGTAAAGAAAACACATGGTGCAGATAATAGATGAGCCTGCTCACTGACATGAAGTACATAGACACACAGCAGTTAATTTACTAAAACTGGAGAGTGCAAAATCTGGTGCAGCTTTGCATAGAAACCAATCAGCTTCCAGCTTTTATTGCCAAAACTTAATTGATCAAGCTGAACTTAGAAGCTGATTGGCTGCCATGCACAACTGCACCAGATTTTGCATTCTCCAGTTTTAGTAAATCAACCCCATAGTGTGTGTACAATCCTCTATACAGCCCACAGCAGAAGGAGATTGTTTACCTCATGGAACCTGTCCACCAGCCTCCTACACGTGTCACACGGCTCCTTCTTAGCAGCTGTACAGATGAAGAAGAGTACAATGAGAAGCAAGGGGGCCAAGTGTATGGACATGGCGCTCCCAGTCATTCCTCTCACTGCCATATTACAGGAGGAGAACTAGCAGGGGACACCCATACAACACTCAGGTATACAAGACCGGCACACAACTCCTACCCTGACAGCACTCACTGCGGACACACTACATTGTATCCTTCCAAGCCGGCCTGTCACTTCCGTGTCCGCCCTCCCTGCACGGTGATTGGCTGCGCGGAGCAACTTTTCAGGATGTGGACGAATCCGCTGCCGCCACGCTCGGGCCAATCAGCGCCCCACGCGTACGGAGAAGTTGTGTGAGGATGGCAGGCAGAGGATGTACTGTGTCTGTGTTGCCAGGTACAGACTAATGTGAAGAGAAGTCCGGTCACCTCAGTCTGTGCTGAGAATAAGAAGGCCGGTCACCTCAGTCTGTGCTGGGTATAAGAAGGAGGCTTACCTCAGTCTGTGCTGGGTATAGATAGGAAAG
Organism: Aquarana catesbeiana; assembly: GCF_042186555.1. NCBI lineage: Eukaryota > Metazoa > Chordata > Amphibia > Anura > Ranidae > Aquarana > Aquarana catesbeiana. Next base: position 208,622,173 of record NC_133326.1, on the reverse strand, counting down.
GCCGGTCACCTCAGTCTGTGCTGGGTATAAGAAGGAGGCTTACCTCAGTCTGTGCTGGGTATAGATAGGAAAGGCCGGTCACCTCAGTCTATTCTGGGTATAGATAGGAAAGGCCGGTCACCTCAGTCTATTCTGGGTATAGATAGGAAAGGCCGGTCACCTCAGTCTATTCTGGGTATAGATAGGAAAGGCCGGTCACCTCAGTCTATTCTGGGTATAGATAGGAAAGGCCGGTCACCTCAGTCTGTTCTGGGTATAGATAGGAAAGGCCGGTCACCTCAGTCTATTCTGGGTATAGATAGGAAAGGCCGGTCACCTCAGTCTGTTCTGGGTATAGATAGGAAAGGCCGGTCACCTCAGTCTATTCTGGGTATAGATAGGAAAGGCCGGTCACCTCAGTCTGTTCTGGGTATAGATAGGAAAGGCCGGTCACCTCAGTCTCTTCTGGGTATAGATAGGAAAGGCCGGTCACCTCAGTCTATTCTGGGTATAGATAGGAAAGGCCGGTCACCTCAGTCTATTCTGGGTATAGATAGGAAAGGCCGGTCACCTCAGTCTGTTCTGGGTATAGATAGGAAAGGCCGGTCACCTCAGTCTATTCTGGGTATAGATAGGAAAGGCCGGTCACCTCAGTCTGTTCTGGGTATAGATAGGAAAGGCCGGTCACCTCAGTCTATTCTGGGTATAGATAGGAAAGGCCGGTCACCTCAGTCTATTCTGGGTATAGATAGGAAAGGCCGGTCACCTCAGTCTGTTCTGGGTATAGATAGGAAAGGCCGGTCACCTCAGTCTATTCTGGGTATAGATAGGAAAGGCCGGTCACCTCAGTCTATTCTGGGTATAGATAGGAAAGGCCGGTCACCTCAGTCTCTTCTGGGTATAGATAGGAAAGGCTGGTCACCTCAGTCTATTCTGGGTATAGATAGGAAAGGCCGGTCACCTCAGTCTGTTCTGGGTATAGATAGGAAAGGCCGGTCATCTCAGTCTATTCTGGGTATAGATAGGAAAGGCCGGTCACCTCAGTCTGTTCTGGGTATAGAAGTAGGGCTCCTGCCTAGAATAGCTGTAGCAGCCTGTGACGCCGGTAGGGGGCGTGCTGCTCCATTATCCGACATGGCGGTGAAGGGGAGAAGCGGCGGGCACGCTCTCCTGCTCCTCTACGTGGCGGTGGCGTTCGTACATCTGGCCGTGTGTCCGTACAGCAAGGTGGAGGAGAGCTTTAACTTACAGGCCGCCCATGACCTCCTGTATCATAGGCTGGACTTGGAGAAGGTAATGTGGTGACCGGGGGAGGGGGAACTGTGTACGGATGACATACTAATCCCTCGTGTTTGTCTCCCCCTCGTACAGTACGATCACCATGAGTTCCCCGGGGTGGTCCCCAGGACGTTCCTCGGCCCGATCTTCCTCAGTCTTCTGTCCGCTCCGGCTGTGTTGGTGGGCTCTGTGTTGGAGGTGTCCAAGTTTTATTCCCAGCTGATAGGTGAGATGTCCTCCTTGTGTGTGAGCAGACATTGCCGCCACTCCATTCAACATAGCTCCCAACTGTCCCTCATTCCTCCTCATTTTGGTCTGATCTATATAGATAGATGTATATAAAATTCACTTTTTTATCTATCAAAATGGGTTTCTCAGCACTAAACCTTTTATCTGATTTCTAAATTGCAGCATTTATAAATTCCCAAAGCCAATATAAAGGAGTAGTAGTGCTTAAAAAGCACTTGTGTGTTTAACCAATCTTGTTTGTTTTTTGGTACAATTCTCCTTTAACGGGGCATGGCAAGGGGTGTGTCCTATGCCTACATACTTTTGCTGATAGGTGTCCCTCATTCCCATCTCGAAAATTTGGGAGGCATGCATTCATAACATCACGTAAACTGGTCAGGGGATGTTCTAGATCGGGGGGGTCAGACTCAGTTTCATTGTGGGCCACATCAGCAGTATGGTTGCCCTCAAAGGGCCAGTTGTATCGCAGGTGCGCTGCGCGCAGAATATGGGCGCGCCCTTGGATTGTTCGGCGCGCCCTTGGATTGCGCGGCACACAGTGTGCAAACATCTCGTTTCCACCCCTCCTTCTGGGTTTCGACCTTTGCACACATCTGCCTCCACTTCACCACAACCCCCACACCCTGTAGCTTCCTTGGATCTCTACTAGTTGGCTCCCTCCCTGCGTATTGGACTCTAGTACCTGTGTAGGCAGATCTGTATATTTGGATCCACTACCAGTGAATTCAGTTCTGCCGTCTTGCAGGGAGATGTCAGATCCAACCCCTCCGTGAGTGCCTGCAAGGATACAAGAGCCACTGATATCATAGCTGTCATTGTAAACACAGAAGGCCTATGTATTTACAAGTGATAGTGGGAAGCGGAGGGTGAGAGCAGGAGGTGGCCATGTGACAAGGGCTGGTGGGCCATATTCAGCTCGCAGGCCTTGTGTATGCCACGTGTATTTTGAAAGGCTGTATTCGACAATTTGAGGACTATTAGGCTAGGTTCACATCAGTGCAATGCAGTTTTGATCCAGTTCTCAACATGATTTTGTAGTGCAGCTGCAGTGCTACTTCTTGCGTTTTTGATATGTTTTTAAGGCCAATTTAAATGCTATCTGGAAGCAGTGCAATTTCAGCCCATTCGTTTGAGATCCCACCAAAAAAAGTGCATGCAGTACTTCAAAAAACGCACAGCAACTGGATCTTGTGGTACTACTGTACCATGCATTCAGGTACAATCCAATTGTACTGTGTTTTGTGATGTCCTTAAGGGGTGATCCGCACCCGGAATCACACAGTAATGTGTTGCGATTCACATGCAGTTCTGTGCAGTGTGATTTCAGCCCAGTCATCACTGATTGACCCCACTCCCTATATTGTCAGGGGATGGGTTCTCCAGGGACATCATAGGGGCAGAATCACCAGTGGCTGGCCAGTAATCCCTGCCCTTTGTTTACTTAGTGGCAGGGGGAAGCGCTGCTATCAATAGGCGAGTGTCAAGCAGGAGCAGTCATGTTCGGTGGGTGGCTGTTTTTTTTTCTTGAGGGTTAGTAGCCCGGGTTCATAATATATAATGGATTTACATAGGCAGACTTTTTTTTAATAAAGTACTTGTCAAAAACCGTTGTGTTTTTATTTAGTTTTGAAATATATTTGGGGAATGAGTAGGGCAACTATTTATTTACACATGAGGGGGTCAGGATCTGGGGATTACTCCCCACACTTGTCCTCATCAACATGGGGAGAAGATGCTTTGCCAGGGTGTCAATAGACACATACAGCCTGGCTTAGGATCAAGCCCACGCATCTGCCCTCCAAAAGCAAACTGCTTGCTATGGGGGAAGACACAGAGGAGGAGGTTCAGTTTGCTCTGTGCAATACTCTTTCCTGACACACACTCACACTCACACTCACACTCACACTCACTCTCTCACACTCTTCTGGGATACAGCACTCCAATCGGGGGCAAGAACACTCTGGTTCACCTAGCCAAAGGCCTAGTAGACTGCTTGCCTTGTGGCTAGCCAAAGCTGACCCCTGAGTACTGGGTGAGGCCTCTCCAAAGAGAGATCCCCCAAGGCAGGGGAGTAAGGAACCTGATGGCCACACATTCCCCCCTCTAGACTTCAGGGTGGGCCCAAAGACCTACATCCTACCATCTTGTGGCATGGAAAATAAGACACAAAAGTGTGAAATGACACACACATGATGAATAGAACAATAAATAAGTGCCAATGTGCTATACAGTTGCTAGACCTTGTGGCTTGGTAACAAAAATTGCCCTGGTCTCAGCCAAAAGGTCTAGCCTATGAGGCGAGGTGCAGAAAATAATAGGTGGTATTATGGCCTAGTGCTAGTTCTCATAGTGGGGTTCTAAACCCATTATGATACCAAGAGCACTCCTGGGTTGCCATTCCCAAGGTCTGCTTGACGCTACGGATTCTTTGTTTTTCCAGCCCTCAGGCTGCACCACAGTTGACTCCTTGGTCATTGGCCAATTACCTAGACGGTGTCACCTCACCCATTGTGGGAAGAGGTCTTGCCTCCTGAAGTGGCCTAAGGTAATGGACCAGCTGGCTCTAATGGAAGTGTCGGGGTTAGAATTTAGCATATCATCCCAGCCACAGCGAGTCCAAATACCGCAGACTGCCATGGGTAGGATCCATATAACAGTTTTGGGGTTCTGTACAACCAGGAAATACTGTTATACTTCACATAGGTCACAACATGTACAATCAGAATCATTTTTATCTCCCTCTCTCTTCTTCCCAGTTTGAGTCACCTAGACTAAAGGATTCTTTCCCCCCTCATCTTCCAGGGCAACTACTTGAGAGATTATTGGCTCCACCCTCTACAGGCAACACAAATCAGAAACAATTTAAAAGGCCCCTCCCTCTCCTCTGACCCTCTGTTTTGTGTTTCCAGACCCTCCAGGAGCACACCATAATGTTTGTTGTTTTTTATAGGTCTGGTAACTGTGGTTGTTGGACCCCCCTTCTGTTGGTGATATCCAGGACTGGTTGTGGGTGTTTTTCTATATTTATAGACCGAGAAGGGCCCCCTGTATGTATTGGGTTACTTACCTCCCTGGTGGTTTAGCAGCGGCAACTCCCTTCCATGCCCAGCATCTAGCTGTGTGGAGAGGCATCTTCCTTGTGTCTTCCCCGTGTTGGGTGTACCCAAAATGTCGTCAGAGGACTTCCCGTTGATGCGGCAAGGTGGCACCGGAAGTGACATGACACACTTCCTGGACGCTGTTTTCTTAAAGGATCTCAGCATGGTACAATGCAGGGGACTCGCTGCTTTGGAAACAGTCTGCCAAACGCAGGGCAGACTGGTTTAGCAGTGCAGCAGTCGGAGGAATCTCGCCAGCTTGTTTATGCTCTCTGTGGAATCTGAGGACAGGACTGAGGATGGAGCACCCGCTTGAGTTGAGCCAGCGGCAGCATCCGGGTCTATTACTGCCCCCAAGGTAAGCCCTTATCTGTGGATAAAGAGCTACTGCAGCAGGGGGGTCTGTATAAGCATTTTTTATGGTTTTGTTTTCTGTTTTTATTCTTTTATTTTTTTTCTAGGTTGACAAACCTGTAAAGAAAAAAATGTGGGAACTGTAGAGCCAGGCTTTCTGATAGTTGTAAGAAACTATTTTGTGAGGATTGTATTCCGTCAAGGACAGATTCTGGGTCTACTGCCTCTATAAAGGAGTTGATGACTTCTATGAAGGAGGTAGTGGCCTCTTTTCGGTCCTTTAACAACAGAGTAGCCAGGCTATGTCCTTCCACTTCTAAGCCTGGGACTAAGGAGCCTTCATTCCCAGCTAGATCTCTACCTCTCTTGGTACCAAAGACCGTTAGTTCATGTAATGTTTCTGACCTGGAAGAAGGTGAGAATCCGGTATCTATGTCTGATAAGTCTGCATCAGAGGATGAGGATACTGGTAGCTCAACTAGGTATCTTTTTCCAGTTGAAGATATTGACAAACTATTAAAGTCAATATATACTTCTGAACAGATCGAGATGCCTCAGCAAGCCCAGTCCGTTCAAGATAAGATGTACAGAGGTCTACAAGGACAGAAAACTAGGTATTTTCCTGTACATCATTCACTCAAGGACATGATCGTTTCTGAATAGAAAGCACCTGAAAGAAGGTTGTTCCAGTCTCGAGGACATAAGAGAAGGTTTCCCTTTCAGTCCAATTTTGAGTTTTATTTTTCAAATGTCCCAGATTAGATGCTCCTATGTCACAAGTATCTAAAAAGTCACATCTTTCATTTGAGGACTCTGGAGTCCTTAAGGATTAGATGGATAGTAAGGCCGACTCTTTTTATTATGTAAGGGCTGGGATGCCTCTGCTTTTTCTTTAGGGCCAGCTGTAGCGTCCACCTGTGTTGCTAGGAATTTAGATGTGTGGGTCCAACGTTTGGATGACCTTCTCTCCTCCGACACCCCCATAGAGGAGATCAGGGATTCTCTACCCCTTATTGCCAAGTCAGTTGCTTTTTTGGCTAATGCGGCAGCAGATTGTAAAATCTGTTTCCAGAACATCAGCACTCATTAATTCAGCTAGTTGGGCCATCTGGCTGAAATCTTGGGAAGGTGATCTTACCTCCAAGAATAAACTTTGCGGCATACCCTTTGAGGGCAAGCTCTTATTAGGCTCTTCCTTAGAGGAAGTCCTAGCTTGTTCGGAGAAGAGTAAACGGTTTCCATCTTCTCAAAAGAATAAGCCCCAGAATAAGAGGCCTTTTCATGGCTTTCAGAACAAAGTTAATTTTAAGACCAACAGGCAAAGAAGAGGCCATTTAACAAAGACAAGCAAAAAGGGGGTGCACTCTTTGCTCCTTCAGCCCCTACCAAAAATTCCCAGTGACACCAGAGCGGGGGTAGGAGGGAGATTGTCCCATTTCATCAAGAAATGGGCAGAGGTTACCAGCAATTATTGTATCCTCCAATTGATAGAATAAGGTTACAGGTTGGAATTCAAAAGACCCCACCCCAGAGGTTTTTTCTTACCCATCTGCCGAGGGACCAAAAGAGAGGCCATGGTGAATCTGATTGCAATGTGGGAAATGGAGGGGTTTATTTCTCCTGTTCCAGAAGATCAAAAACTCTGAGGATTTTATTCACACGTCCTTTCTGGTAAGAAAGGCTTCCGGCGGGTTTCGGATTGGTCATCAATTTAAGCGTCCTGAACAGATTCATAGTCTACAGACGATTCCGGATGGAAAATATTTATTCTGTAAGGAATCTGTTATTACCAGGAGTGTTCATGATAACCCTGGATCTTCAGGATGCTTACCTTCATGTACCAATCTGCCAGAATCATAAAAAGTTCCTCAGATTTGCAGTTCTCATGGAGAATGGTCCAAGTCATTGGCAGTTCAGGGCCCTCCCTTTTGGTCTCTTGGCAGCACCAAGGATTTTCATGAAAATCATGGCGGAAGTCATGGCCTATTTTCAAATATAGAAGGTATCGATCGTTCCATATTTAGATGATTTTTTGGTCTTTGCCCGAGAGAAAGAGCCTTGTTCAGGATCTGTAATTGATCTTTCGGACCTTTTAGATATTGGGGTGGAAGGTCAATCAGCAGAAGTCTTGCCTGGTACCCTCCCAGAGAATGCCCTTTTTGGGTTACCTAATAGACAGTTGCCCAAAAGATTTTTCTTCCGGAAGAAAAGATTTTAAAGATTCTTCTCTCCGTGCAGAACTTCTTCAGGTTACTCCCACAGGCCTCCCTTTGTCAGACCATGCAGTTATTGGGCTTAACGACTGCAGCTATTGCGGGGGTGTCATGGGCTCAATTCCATTCCAGGCCCCTTCAGGCATTTCTTCTGTGTCATTGGGATTGCAGAAAAAGCTCTTTGAATCCGCTCGTACAGCTTCCAAGAGAGGATTTTCTCAATCTGTCCTGTTGGGACCAATGGGAACATCTGCAGGGATGGAAGGGCTGGACACAGTATTCCCCAATCAAAATGACTACAGATGCCAGTCTGGGGCTGGAGAGCTCACTCGGGGGACTGGGAGTCATCGAATTTCAGAGAAAATTTCAAAGAAATTTTAGCAGTGGGGAAGGCTTTAATTGCTCTGAAGGAGAGGGTCAATTCAAAAGACCTGTTGATTTTTTTTTTTTTTTTTTTTTCAGACCATGCCACGACTGTGGCGTACCTAAACAAGCAAGGGGGCACTCGCTCAGATACTCTTCTATTGTTAAGTCAGCAGATTCTGTCCTGGGCAGAGAACAATGTCTCTTCAATCAGGGAGGTGCACATCAGTGGGACAGCAAATGTTCTGGCGCACTATCTAAGCAGAGCTAACATCAGTGGCAGCAGTTGGGAACTGAATCAAGACACGTTCCATGAGATTGTGTTAAGGTGGGGTGTTCCCAGAGTGCATCCAGTCTCAACAAGAAACTACCTGCTCTCTTCTCACTGGAAAGAGAGACGGAGTCCTTGGGGACATATGCGCTATCTTTTCCGTGGAACTTCACTCTAGCCCTCCGTTTCCTCTCTTGCCGAAGGTAGTTCGGAAGATTGTTCAGGATCAAGCGGAAGTTATCTTAATTGCCCCTTGGTGGCCCAGGAGGAGTTGGTTCCCCTCGCTGAGAGCTCTCTCAATAGAAAGCCCCCCGCCCCTGCCGGAGCAAAGGGATCTTCTCCGTCAGGGTCCGATCATCCATCCATCCAAACCCTCAGACCGCTGGAGGCTGAGCGGCGCATCCTACAGCTAAGGGGGTGTTCAGAGAGGGTTATTGAGACTATCCTGGACAGCCGTAAGTTAGTCACAAGAAAGATCTATGGGAAAGTTTGGAAAACTTGTTTCCTCGAAGAAGACAGGAATGGATTCTTTTTCTACTCCTTATATACTAGATTTTTTAGAGGGGAGTGGAGAAAGGACTTTCTGTCAGCATCCTTAGGGTTCAGGTTGCTGCCCTGCCCATCTGTTTGCAGAAAGAACACTAGCTGAGGACCCTTTGGTCAAGAGGTTCCTTTCAGCCAGAACTAGGCGTACACCCAGGGCTGTTAAATAGATTCCTCCCTTTTGATCTGTCGTTAGTATTTAAATGCTCTAACTAGGGCTCCTTTTGAGCCATTGCATGAGGCCTCTCTGAAATTGATTTCCTTAAAGATTACCTTTCTTTTGGCTAGAACGTCAGGGAGAAGGATTTCTGATCTAGAATCCCTTTCCTGTAAGGACCCTTTCCTGAGGATTTTAGAGGACAGGGTAGTGATTAGGCCCGATCCTTTGTACTTGCCCAAAGTTTCTTCCAGCTTTCACAGGTTCCAGGAGGTAGTTCTTCCTAGTTTTTGTTCCTCCCCCAAGAATGCGGAAGAGGAAAGTTGTTTTTTTTTTTTGTTTTGTTTTGTTTTTTTTTTTGTTTTTGTTTTTGTTTTTTGGACGTGAAGAGATGCCTTCTGCTTTATCCAGAAAGGTCTAGTGAGTTTAGGAGATCCAACTCTTAGTGTGGTTCAGTGGCCCCAAAAAAGGGGACCAAAGCATCTAAAAGTTCAATTTCCAGATGGATTAGGGAAGCAATTTGTGAAACTTACAGAGAGTCAGGTCACACCCCTCCAGAGTTAGAGCTCATTCAGTGAGATCTTTGGCCGCGTTATGGGCAGAAAGAGAGAGAGCATCATGGGAAAAATTTTTTAAAGCTGCTGTCTGGTCCGCTTCTCATGCGTTTATCAAGCATTATAGAGTCCAGATGCTCTCCAGCCAGGACCTCTCCTTTGGTAGGAAAGTGTTTCAGGCTGTCGTCCCTCCCTAAGGTATAGAATGTTGCTTATCTTCTCAAGTAGCTGTCCTGGAAGATGAGGGGGGGAAAACCCCTGTTAGGCTTACCAGTAAAGGTATTTATTTATTCCTCTGATGCAGACTTATCAGATGTAGATACCGGATTCTGACCTTCTTCCAGGTCAAAAACATTACATGAACTAACGGTCTTTGGTCCTCATAAAATAGTTTCTTACAACTATCAGAAAGCCTGGGTCTACAGTTCCCACATTTTTTCTTTACAGGTTTGTCAACCTAGAAAGAAAAAAAAAAAACAGAAAACAAAACCATAAAAAATGCTTATACAGACCCCCCCCGCTGCAGTAGCTCTTTATCCACAGATAAGAGCCTACCTTGGGGGCAGTAATGGACCCGCTTGTTTCCAAAGCAGCGAGTCCCCTGCATTGTACCACGCTGAGATCCTTTAAGAAAACAGCGTCCAGGAAGTGTGTCATGTCACTTCCGGGGCCAACCTTGCCGCATCAACGGGAAGTCCTCTGACGCCATTTTGGTACACCCAACACGGGGAAGACACAAGGAAGATGCCTCTCCACACAGCTAGATGCTGGGCATGGAAGGGAGTTGCCGCTGCTAAACCACCAGGGAGGCAAGTAACCCAATACATACAGGGGGCCCTTCTCGGTCTATAAATATAGAAAAATACCCAAGACATGGCCACAACCAGTCCTGGATATCTCCAACAGAAGGGGGGTCCACCAACCACAGTTACCAGACCTATAAAAAACAAAAAACATTACGGTGTGCTCCTGGAGGGTCAGAGGAGAGGGAGGGGCCTTTTAAATTGTACCTGATTTGTGTTTCCTGTAGAGGGCGGAGCCAATCATCTCTCAAGTATCTGTCCTGGAAGATTCATGGAAATGCCCTTATCGGTAAGTCTAAAAGGGTTTTTTGAGAGCTTGTGAGGTGATGGTTTGTTTACCGGTGTCTATGGCATCAAGCCTACAGGCAGCTAGGTGCCAACTTCTCAAATGCCCAGGCCCAGCTGACTATTAAAACTCCAAATTTAAACATTTGCCCACTACTGTCTATCGAAATCTTAAAAAAAATATTTGGCAGGAGCTCACTTCTGTATTTTAATGTCACAGACCTCCTATGGGGCATTGCTCGGGTATAGCAGCCAAGTGAGTGACTAATTCTAGCACCTGGTGTGACCATGGCAGGAGCAGAAAACGGAACTCTGGTAAGGTAGACAGTGTTTTTAGGGTGGGCTTCACAAATGTATATATGTGAACATTTAGCTGCTGTTTTCAGAGGGGGTAGTTCATGTATGCATTGTGTTCATGTGCGTTGTAGAGATGAATGAATTTTTGTACTCTCCATAAAATCTCTGCTTAGAGTGCCGGGTGTCTGATCGCTCACTTCTCAGCCTTAGAGCCAGCGTGGCACTGATACAGCATTGGATCGATGCTGCATCCACCTAGGTAAGTATGATTTAAAAAAAAAACACAATACCATATTTCTTTTAGGTCTGATTCACACCTATGCATTTTTAGTGCTTTTTTGCAGATTTGCACTACAGCAAGTGTTCAATAGGAAACCTTGCTAAATGTACTGTAGTGCAAATATGCAAAAAACACTAAAAAAGCAAAAGTGTGAATCAGGCCTTAAGGGGCACAGGATTCAAACACACTTGGGTCATACTGTACTGCTGGCTGTAAAAAGATTTATAAACTGGCAATTAAAAAAAAAAACAGTGGCCAGCCTTGTGTCATACCTCTCACTCCTGGCTTTCCTCAGTGATGAGAGCAAGACCATAAACATGCATAGTAAAAATGGTCAAACTTTGGTCAATACGCTCATCCTTCTAGGACACAAGCAAAAAGTGGAGGTATGCTGGGAGGGAGTGTGAGGGGGTTATACTGGGTTGTTAATGGGTGTTTTTTTTTTTTATTATTATTACAGTATCCAAATCCTCCTGTAGGTGGCAGTATATGTGTTCCTCAATGACTGAGAAAAAAAAATCTTGCCTGTTTTTAGCACATTGATGTACATCAATGCATAACAATGCTCATTGGGCTGTTTTATTTCACTGTAGGCCATTACCCCCACATCTTTTAAACGCTGCTATATCTCTTGTGCCGCGTACACACGAGCGGAATTTCCGTCAGAAAAATCTTGGATGGTTTTTCTGAAGGAATTCTGCTCAAGCCTGGCATACACAGGGTCACACAAAAGTTCGCTGAGCTTTCGACCGTCAAGAACGCGGTGATGTACAACACTACGACGAGCCAAGAAAATTAAGTTCAAAGCTTCCGAGCATGCGTAGAAATTTTGCGCGTCGGAATTGGTACAGACGATCGGAATTTCTGACCGAATTGCATGCTCTCAATCTTTTGTTGGCTGGAAGTTGCTAGCAAAAGTCCGATGGAGCCTACGCACGGTCGCATTTTCCGACCGAAAGCTCTCATCGGTCTTTGGCTGGCTGAAATTCCAATCGTGTGTACGGGGCATTATTCCTACGCTGGGGGGCAAAAATCTATTCCGTCCATAATCCAGTGGTTTCAGAAAGCAGACGGCATATGTCTCATGGAAGAACTTTTTGAGATTTCTTGCCAGCCTTCTAGTTCTCATAGCAGGGTATGGGCCTGTTAGTACGTTTTTTAAAATGTCACTCACAGATCTCTTGCAAACTGCCATATCCACGTCTTCATGATTCTATGCAAATTCTGTAATATACTTTATTGGATTATCAATCCATTAGCATAGCCCGAGGCAATGATCCCCTTTCCCCTCACTCTCCCTTCCTATTCCCTTCCTTTCCAATTCTTTTTTTCCTTTTCTACCTCCTTTTTAATTTGTTTTTTTTTTTTGTAGACCTAATATAATTTTTAAGTAATCTCTCACTGATCTGCCATGTTAATACCCCTACTGACTTGCACATTTCTTGCAGTACCTATGCTCTGTACACAGGATGTATCCTAGCCCTATGTTTCGGCTATCTTAGGCTGTACTTGTTCCCCTTATCTGTACTAAAATACTTCAATAAAGAGATATTAAACAAAAAAAGAGAAAAAGTGTTCTGATATTCCAAACACAGCAGCCATAAATATTTTAGAGGCCCACTACACATTAACCTCTTGGTGCCAACAGGGCGCAAATATGCAGCCTCTCGGTGGGTAGGTCTTGGCACCAAGTGGCTGCATATTTGCATGCAACATTGCAAAACCAGCTGTGCCAAGAGCCCCTTGCCCTGCCCACTCCTAGCGGCTAATGGAAAGCTTCCAATCATGTGACTGCTGATTGACAGCCAATCACTGCGGTCACATGATCATAAACCCCGCCCCGCCTCCCGACATCTGAAACCCCTTAAAAGGCCTGCAGGCGCTGGCGCCAAGCGATTAAGCAAGTCTTTGTACTTGGTCACTATGTCGGAGAAAGAAATTAGGCATATTTTATTTAGAGTAAAAAGTTTAGTTTATTATGTCACATTGCCAGAAATATTTTACAGATATGCAGCACATCATGTAAGTGTTTTTACCCAGGCCACAATGCAAGATGGAGAGACTACGTAGGTTTGATCTTCCTAAAAATATAAATTAGAATGTGATTTTTCTGAGCCACAAGTCAGGAAAACTGAACTGATTAGCTGGACAGTATATACTTTTTAGGCCTTATGCACACTGAACATTTAGCCCCTGTGCATGAGATTCTGGATTCCTCTACCCTCCTGTGCTCTGGGAATACCAGCTGCAGCATTGCATGGCATCATGTAGCCTGAACCATTGTATAGCCTTTTGAATACTTAAAGGAGATTGGTGGAACAGAGGATAACATAATGGAAGAGGTCATTGAGGAGGTGAAGGAGAAAACTCTGGTGTTGTCGCCACCAGCTGTAAGGACAGGGTGTCTGAACAATCTCCAATGGTATGACCTAACCTGCATCCTTCCCAACTGCCAGTAGAGTTGCCCAGTAAACCAATAATTATTTATAGCATCCTTTCCCTTACTTACTGGTCCACATGACTGTGGCCATGTGGACCTTGCTATGGACCGTGTGGTCCACTTGACAAAATCATAATTTTCTGCATCCATGTCACAATTCCTTGGACAAAAAAAAAAATGTGTTTATAGAGACATCTTTGCCCAAGGCTCTGAAATGCCATGCCTCCTCTCCTACTTCTGTTTCTCTATCTAAGTTGGATCCCAATATGCCTGCCCTAGATGAGGAAGGCACAGAGGCAGTACTGGAGGAAGGTGCAGAAGTTTTTTTTTCTCCTCCCAGGATGCCACTGTATTGAAGAGGGAGCTTCTCACAACATGCTTGCTAACGTGGAAAAGCTTATTGCTGCTGATCACAAGAGCCATGGCATTGTGCAGCTTGATTCACTTCCATCTTGCCATGCCCCTTTGGGTACAGAGACCTGCAAGATCTTTAAAAACCTTCCCTATTCATTAGAGCTGTGGCAGTTAATTGTTAAAAAAAACGCAATCTCGATTCAACCCCCCTCACGATCTTAATACAGCATTTCCACAATTCAGTGCAGAGCTGGTCTGCACTGAAAAAAAAGTTTATCACATTGAGATAAAAAGAAACATTGTATCATTAGTTTTTTTAGATCAAAGGAATAAACTTCGTTCTGTAAATGAGGGCAGTTTAAAGCGGAGTTCCACTCAAAAGTGGAACTTCCGCTTATCTGCCCCTGCCCAACCCCCCCTCCGGTGCCACGTTTGGCACCTTTCAGTAGGGAACGGGTACCTGTTTTTGGCAATTTTTTCGGGGAAAGATGATGTTACACTGAGAATCATGATCTTTCTTTATTCTAAGCAAAAAAATTGTGATTCTCATTTTATCCAGAATTGTGCAGCTCTACTGTTTTGTGAAGAGAGAGAATGTGCAGTCTGTGACGATTGGATCACTCCAGACAGAATGTTTGCCCCCTCCCCAAAAAAAAATCTGTTAAACTCTGTCCAGTGGAAAAAGAGTTCATAAATAAATGGTCTATTCCTGTAGTTGATCCTGCTGTCTTGGTCTTTAACCACTTCCCTACCCGCCCATAGTCATATGACGTCCACAGATGGGATCTCCCATCCTGGGTGGACGTCATATGACGTCCTGGGATTCCCGGGCGTCTAGGGGGCACGCGCGCGCCCGCCGCGTTCCTCGGGACCCGGTGCGTGTGCCCGGCGGCCGTGATGTCCGCCGGGCACCCGCGATTGCCCGTTAACCGGGCCGGCATGTGGATCTGTGTGTGTAAACATAGAGATCCACAGCCTGTCAGCTCTGAGGAGAGCGATCTGTGTTCCCAGAACGGAGGAACACAGATCGGTCTCCTCCCCTAGTGCGTCCCCTCCCCCTTCAGTTAGAATCATTCCCTAGGAAACATATTAACCCCTTCACTGCCTGTCACATTTTCACAGTAATCAATGCAATTTTATAGCATTGATCGCTGTATAGATGTGATTGGTCCCAAAAATGTGTCAAAAGTGTCCGATGTGTCCGCCATAATGTCGCAGTCACCAAAAAAAATCGCGATCGCCGCTAAAAAAAAATAAAAAAATATTTTTTTTTAAAAAATGCCATAAATCTATCCCATATTTTGTAGACGCTATAACTTTTGCGCAAACCAATCAATATACGGTTATTGCGATTTTTTTTTTTTTTTTTTACCAAAAATATGTAGAAGAATACGTATCGGCCAAAACTGAGGAAAAAATGTGTTTTTTAAAAAAAAATTGGGATATTTATTATAGCAAAAAGTAAAAAATATTGTGTTTTTTTTCAAAATTGTCGCTCTTTTGTTTATAGCGCAAAAAATAAAAACCGCAGAGGCGATCAAATACCACCAAAAAAAAGCTCTATTTGTGGTGAAAAAAAAGGACGTCAATTTCTTTTGGGTACAACGTCGCACGACCGCGCAATTGACGTTTAAAGTGCGACAGTGCTGAAAACTAAAAATTGGCCTGGGAAGGAAGGGGGTGAAATTGCCCGGTATTGAACCGGTTAACATCGCACTGCACCTATTGAGGATGTTCCTACCTTCAAATATTCTAAAGATAGAAAGTTTGAGATGCTCTTAAAGGCACTCTTTACTCTTGCAGGCCTAGCCCTGTAACCAGCTTTCACTGCAGTGTCAAACTTCAGCTAACTAAACTAGGGAAATGGAGAACCAACATAACCTTGTTTTTCAGGATCATGCCTTAACAGAAATTTACAGCAACATCAGATAGGTTTCCATAATGGCCTTAATCTCCATTCACATGTGCAAAATCTTATGGCTAAAGCAAATGTAATGTAAATGTAAAAATCACCTCACATGTATGTGTTTTCAAGGCCGGTGTCTTCTTAGAGAGGCACTTGACCAGTTCATTAAACGTCACAGGAGGGAAGGCTTTACTCCCACAGGGGAAGATCCCCAAACCCCCCTATTAGCACGTAACTGCTCTAGCCAGACTTCAAATTCAAAACTTAAGTTTAGGACGCAAAGTCTTCCCCAAAGCCCTCATCCCAATGAAGAGGCACCTTCACTCTTTAAAGTTACAGATTGCCTCTCTGTGGTTCAAAGGTGTCCTAGATCTCTCAAATTAACCAACAACTTCCCAATCTGATTAGAAGAACGCCCTGAACTACCTCCTGTTCCAGAAAGTAGTTGTGCCTATACCTCCACAAGACAGGTTTAAATAATTTTATAGATTGCAAAAAAAAAAAAAAAAAAAAAACTCCTGGCATTCCAAAGACTGAAAAATGGAATGGTAATCAGTTTAACACTTAAATCTTGCAGCCAAAACTACCCATGGTAAATATATAATTAAAAAAATAAAGAAGAATACAAGACGCAAGGTTTTCCTTACAGAAAAGAAAATTCTTTCTCTGAGGCTACGCTCCATAATTGGGATCAAACAGACATCTATATCAAGACACCAGTCTTTTAGGCAGGGGAGGAGTGTTCCAGTCCCTCATGGTCCAGGTAACATGGTCACCTGTGGACAGGGCAGCCATCAGACATTTTTGGGCCCCCAATGCCGCCTACACACGACCGGACTTTCTGTGAAACTAGGTCCGACGTTCTTCCCGCCGGACTTCCAGCGGACTACCGCCAGACTTTCTGAACGGACTGACTTGCCTACACACGACCGGACTTCCCGACAGACTAGGTCCGCCGTTCTTCCCGACGGACTTTCGCCGGATTTACGGCGGACTTTCAGAATGAACGGAATTGCCCACACACGGACAAGTCCGTTCATTTTGAACGTGACTCGGGTACGACGGGACTAGAAAAGGAAGTCAATCTCACCACTTTTATCGGCGAGATTGACACCTTATTAGCCCTGTGGCGGGGCATACCAGGCCCTTAGGTCTGGTATGGATTTTAAGGGGAACCCCTTACGCCGAAAAAACGGCGTGGGGTCCCCCCAAAATCCATACCAAACCCCGATCCGAGCACGCAGCCCGGCCGGTCAGGAAAGGGGATGGGGACGGGCGAGCGCCCCCCCCCCCGTCCTAAACCGTACCAGGCCGCATGCCCTCAGCATGGGGGGTGGGTGCTTTGGGGGAGGGGGGCACCCTGCGGCCCCCCCCCCAACCCAAAGCACCTTGTCCCCATGTTCATGAGGACAAGGGCCTCTTCCCGACAACCCTGGCCGTTGGTTGTCGGGGTCTGCGGGCGGGGGGCTTATCGGAATCCGGGAGCCCCCTTTAATAAGGGGGCCCCCAGATCCCGGTCCCCCACCCTATGTGAATGAGTATGGGGTACATGGTACCCCTACCCATTCACCTAGGGAAAAAGTGTCAATAAAAAAAACACACTACACAGGTTTTTAAAGTAATTTATTAGACAGCTTCGGGGGTCTTCTTCCAACTTCGGGGGTCTCTCCGATTCTTCTCGGCTGTCTCCGGCCTCTTCTCCCGTTGTTGGACCTGTTCTCCGCGCTCTCCGGGTCTTCTGCCAGGCTCCTCCGCTATCTTCTGCTCTTTTGCTAGCGGTGGCCCGGTCTTCTGCCTTCTTCCCTCTTCTCTTCTTCCGATGTTGACACAAGGCTCTCTCCAGCTGGAATGCTCTCTGACCGCTCCGATGTAACTTATATAGGCGGTGACCCCGCCCCCTTATGCCGTCACATGCTGGGACTGTGACGGCTTAAGGGGGCGTGGTCAACATCACCCGGTGACCACGCCCCCTTATGGCCGTCACAGCCCCAGCATGCCCAGAGACTGACCGCATAAGGGGGCGGGGTCACCGCCTATATAAGTCACATCGGAGCGCTCAGAGAGCATTCCAGCCGGAGAGAGCGTCATGTCAACATCGGAAGAAGAGAAGAGGGAAGAAGGCAGAAGTCCAGGCCACCGGGATCTGGGGGCCCCCTTATTAAAGGGGGCTCCCGGATACCGATAAGCCCCCCACCTGCAGACCCCGACAACCAACGGCCAGGGTTGTCGGGAAGAGGCCCTTATCCTCATCAACATGGGGTCCAGGTGCTTTGGGGTGGGGGGGCCGCAGGGTGCCCCCCTCCCCCAAAGCACCCACCCCCCCATGTTGAGGGCATGCGGCCTGGTACGGTTCAGGAGGGGGGGCACTCGCTTGTCCCCACCCCCCTTTCCTGACTGGCTGGGCTGCGTAATCGGATCGGGGTCTGGTATGGATTTGGGGGGGGACCCCACGCCGTTTTTTCGGCGTAGGGAGTTCCCCTTAAAATCCATACCAAACCTAAGGGTCCGTCGGACCAGCATACAGACGAACAGGCTTTCCGTCAGGAACTGAGTCCGGTGCAGTTACAACAGACAAATTTGAAACATGTTTCATTTCTAGGTACATCGGACTTTTTGGGAAAAAAGTCAGCGGGAGCCTACACACGATCGGATTGTCCGGCGGACTCTGGTCCACCGAACCAAGTCTGCTGTAAAGTCCGGTCGTGTGTACGCGGCATTACACAGCTTTAGGCTTGGGCCCCCATGAGCCTGACCATCAACATTCCCCAGGGCTTGCCCACGGGCCATCTCACCAAATCCACACACCGTCCACTCAGCCCTCCCTCAGTGTTTTATATATGTCAGCCCCCCCTCAATCCTGTATATATGGCAGCCCCCCTCACCTGTATATATGCCATCCCCCCTCACGCCTGTATATATGTCAGCCCCACCCCCCAGTCCTTTATATATGTCAGCCCCCCTCAATCCTGTATATATGGCAGCCCCCCCGAACAGTATATTGTCTACCGGGCGCTCGGGTTCGGCACATCACTTGTGGACAGATTACTGGGAGGGGCTGGGGAAGACCCGGCTGTCATGGTGCACGTTGGTACCAATGACAAAGTCAGAGGCAGATGGAGTGTCCTAAAGAACGATTTTAGGGACTTAGGTGCTAAATTGAGGAAAAGGACCTCCAAGGTAGTATTCTCAGGAATACTACCCGTACATCGAGCCACACCAGAAAGGCAGAGGGAGATTAGGGAAGTAAACAAGTGGCTGAAGAGCTGGTGTAGTAAGGAGGGGTTTGGGTTCCTGGAGGACTGGGCTGACTTCTCAGTCGGTAACCGGTACTATAGAAGGGACGGACTGCACCTAAATGAGGAGGGTGCAGATCTGCTGGGAATGAAGATGGCCAAAAAGTTAGAGGGGTTTTTAAACTAGGCGATGGGGGGGAGGGTCCAGAGACAGTGATAGCCAGCGCGGATGATATTCCAGAGGGTAGTGTTGGGGGCATTAGTGGTAGGTTAACCAAAGCACAAAAACACAAGGTGGGTATAGTAGCAAGTCCTAGTTGCAATTTTGAAACACCCAATACGAGGACAATATGCGACCGGTCTAAACTGTGTGGCATGTTCACCAATGCCAGGAGCATGGCAGACAAGATGGGTGAACTAGAGATACTGTTGTACAAGGAGGATTTGGATTTTGTGGGAATTTCAGAGACCTGGTTCAACAGCTCTCATGATTGGCTGGCAAACATTCAAGGGTATACCCTATACCGCAAGGATAGAGAGGGTAAAAAAGGGGGAGGGGTATGCCTATATATCAAGAATAATGTACAAGCGAATGTGAGAGATGACATCACTGAGGGAGCTAGAGAGGAGGTGGAATCCTTATGGGTAGAGCTCCAAAGGGATGAAGCTAAAGGGAAAATAATACTGGGAGTATGCTATAGTCCCCCTAACCTGAAGGAGGAAGTGGAGATGGATCTCCTATCACAAATTGGATTAGCAGCAAGGATGGGAAGTGTTATCATAATGGGGGATTTTAATTATCCAGACATAGACTGGGCGGAGGGAACCGCGCATTTAAGGCTCGCCAGTTCCTTAATGTCTTGCAGGACAATTTTATGGGTCAGATGGTAGACGCACCAACTAGAAATGAAATAAAACATTACTGGATCTACTGATTACCAACAATACAGACCTGATCACAGATGTGGAAATACGGGGCAATTTAGGTAACAGCGATCACAGGTCAATTAGTTTCAGTATAAATCACACAAATAGGAAACATAAAGGGAATACAAAGACACTGAATTTCAAAAGAGCCAACTTCCCTAAACTACAAACCTTGCTAAAAGGCATAAATTGGGATAAAATATTAGGAACAAAGAATACGGAGGAGAGATGGGTTTGCTTTAAGAGCATATTAAATAAGGGCATTAGCCAATGTATCCCATTGGGTAATAAATTTAAAAGAGCGAACAAAAATCCTGGATGGCTTAACTCCAATGTAAAAATGCATATAAAAGCAAAGGAGAAGGCCTTCAAAAAAATACAAGGTTGAGGGATCATCCTCAGCATTCAGACTTTATAAAGAATGCAATAAGAAATGTAAGGGTGCAATTAGGACGGCTAAGATAGAACATGAAAGACACATAGCGGAGGAGAGCAAAAAAAATCCCAAGAAATTCTTTAAGTATGTAAACAGTAAAAAAGGGAGGACAGACCATATTGGCCCCATAAAGAACGAGGAAGGACATCTGGTTACAAAGGATGGGGAGATGGCAAAGGTATTGAATTTATTCTTCTCCTCAGTCTTCACGAGTGAATCGGGGGGCTTCAGTAACCAAAACTGCAGTGTTTATCCTCATGACACAACACAGGAAGCACCTCCATGGTTAACAGAGGACGGAATTAAAATTAGACTTGAGAAACTTTAATAAATCACCGGGACCAGATGGCTTGCATCCAAGGGTACTTAGGGAACTCAGTCAGGTGATTGCCAGACCGTTGTTCCTAATTTTTACAGACAGTCTATTGACTGGAATGGTACCAGCTGATTGGAGAAAAGCCAATGTAGCACCAATATTTAAAAAGGGCCCAGAAAACATCCCTGGGAATTACAGACCAGTTAGCCTAACATCAATAGTATGTAAAATCTTGGAGGGGATGATAAGGGACTATATACAAGATTTTAGTAATAAGAACAATATCATTAGCAGTAATCAGCATGGATTCATGAAGAATCGTTCTTGCCAAACCAATCTATTAACCTTCTATGAAGAGGTGAGTTGCCATCTAGATAAAGGAAGGTCCGTAGATGTGGTGTATCTGGATTTTGCAAAAGCATTTGACACAGTTCCCCATAAACGTTTACTGTACAAAATGGGGTCCGTTGGCATGGACCATAGGGTGAGTACCTGGATTGAAAACTGGCTACAAGGGCGTGTTCAGAGGGTGGTGATGGGGAGTACTCAGAATGGTCAGGGGTGGGTGGTGGGGTTCTCCAGGGTTCTGTGCTGGGACCAATCCTATTTAATTTGTTCATAAACGACCTGGAGGATGGGATAAACAGTTCAATCTCTGTATTTGCAGACGATACTAAGCTAAGCAGGGCAATAACTTCTCCGCAGGATGTGGAAACCTTGCAAAAAGACCTGAACAAATTAATGGGGTGGGCGACTACATGGCAAATGAGGTTCAATGTAGAAAAATGTAAAATAATGCATTTGGGTGGCAAAAATATGAATGCAATCTATACACTGGGGGGAGAACCTCTGGGGGAATCTAGGATGGAAAAGGACCTGGGGGTCCTAGTAGATGATAGGCTCAGCAATGGCATGCAATGCCAAGCTGCTGCTAATAAGGCAAACAGAATATTGGCATGTATTAAAAGGGGGATCAACTCCAGAGATAAAACGATAATTCTCCCGCTCTACAAGACTCTGGTCCGGCCGCACCTGGAGTATGCTGTCCAGTTCTGGGCACCAGTCCTCAGGAAGGATGTACTGGAAATGGAGCGAGTACAAAGAAAGGCAACAAAGCTAATAAAGGGTCTGGAGGATCTTAGTTATGAGGAAAGGTTGCGAGTGTTGAACTTATTCTCTCTGGAGAAGAGACGCTTGAGAGGGGATATGATTTCAATTTACAAATACTGTACTGGTGACCCCACAATAGGGATAAAACTTTTTCGCAGAAGAGAGTTTAATAAGACTCGGGGCCACTCATTACCATTAGAAGAAAAGAGGTTTAACCTTAAACTAGGTAGAGGGTTCTTTACTGTAAGAGCGGTAAGGATGTGGAATTCCCTTCCACAGGCGGTGGTCTCAGCGGGGAGCATTGATAGCGTCAAGAAACTATTAGATAATCACCTGAATGACCGCAACATACAGGGATATGTAAGGTAATACTGACACATAATCACACACATAGGTTGGACTTGATGGACGTGTGTCTTTTTTCAACCTCACCTACTATGTAACTATGTAACTATGTAACCTGTATATGTCAGCCCCACTCCCCCACACACCCCTCTATATATGTCAGCCCCACACCCGTATATATGTCAGCCCCCCTAAACACACACCCCTGTATATATGTAAGCCCCACCTCCACAACTGTATATATGCCACTCTCCACCACACACAGCTGTATATATGCCAGCCCACCACACACCTGTATATATGTCAGCTCGCCCTCACACCTGAAGAATATGTCAGCCCCCTCACCCCTGTATATATGTCAGCCCCCCCACCTGTGTGTGTGTGTGTGTGTGTGTTTCAGCCCCACACACACACACACACACAAATCTGTAAACACACAAGCCTCTGGCCTCTCCCTGTACACAAACAGCCCCTCCTTTTCCTTCACAGCCCCTACTTTTAAAGGAAATCTCCCTACCTAGTCCCAGCTTGTTTCCACAAAGCTGACATGTTGCTGACACAGAGGAGCACAATACAGGCAGGTCACACGAGGGGTGCACATGCACATAGTAGCCAGAGGTGGCAGCAAAAAGTTTGATGTCTTAGCTCAATGACGCAGAGAGCAGCTCAGAGAGAAGCTGTGAAATTGTTTCTATAGTGTACAACATGGCTCCCCTTCACCTGTCCTGCCTTCTGGCCCGGGCGGGCCCCAGGGCCCCTTATAGTTGTATCGGCTGTACCCCGCTGATGGCGGCCCTGCCTGTGGAAGCCAAGCTCTCCCAACAACATCTAGGAGCTCAGAGCAGTTTGAGCGGCTCTGCAAATAGGGTGCCACCTCATCCCTTTAAACCTGAACACATATTACACAGGTTCTGTGGCTGATTAAGGTGGTAATTAAACTCACTTGGTGCATTATCTACATTAAATTAGCTTCAGAACCTGTGTAATTCATATGTGTTCGGGTTTAAAGAGATGAGGTGGCAACACTATCTAAAACATTGGACCCCCCTTCTTTAATGACACCCAATCAATCGCGGTGCAGTCGTGACAATGCCATGGTTGTGGCTTACTTAACCCCTTCCCGCCGACCATACGCAGATATGCGTACTCGGCTTTCCGGGGTTATACCGGGATGATGCCCGCAGCTGCAGGCATCATCCCGGTACCGTTGTTTACAGCGGGCGATCGGCTACCCGTGTATAACAACCGATGCGGCTAAAAGCCGCTCGGTTGTTATACCGGAGGAGCGGGAGGGGACATCCCCCGCCTCCCGCCGCTGTTACCGGGCCTCCCGTGCGATCGGGAGGCCCGGTGTCCAATCGGGTACCTTCGGCGGCTGGGGGCGGGCTGGAACGAAGCTGTGGGCGGCTTCGTTCCAGCCTTCTCGTTGTAAACGCGGAAGCGACGTCACTTCCCGTTTACTCGGCTGCCAATGGCGCCGAATTTAAAAAAGTACACAGTATTCAGAATCGCCGTTTTCGGCGATCTGAATACTTTGAAGTGTAAAGGAGGGATGGGGGGTCTTTTAGACCCCCCCATCCCTCCATAAAGAGTACCTGTCACCACCTATTACTGTCACAAGGGATGTTTACATTCCTTGTGACAGCAATAAAAGTAAAAAACAAAAAAATTTTTTTAAACACAATTTTTATAAAGTAAAAAAATAAATAAAATAAAAAAAAAAAAAAAATTTTTTTAAAGTGCCCCTGTCCCCGCGAGCTCGTGCAGCAAAGAAAACGCATACGGAAGTCGCGCCCGCATATGTAAACGGTGTTCAAACCACACATGTGAGGTATCGCCGCGATCGTCAGAGCGAGAGCAATAATTCTAGCCCTAGACCTCCTCTGTAACTCAAACCTGGTAACCGTAAAAAATTTTTTAAAGCGTCGCCTATGGAAATTCATAGGTACCGTAGTTTGTCGCCATTCCACGAGTGCGTGCAATTATAAAGGGTGACATGTTTGGTATCTGTTTACTCAGCGTAACATCATCTTTCACATTATACAAAAAAATTGGGGTAACTTTACTGTTTGGATTTTTTAAAATTCATGAAAGTGTCCCTTTTCCAAAAATTTGCGTTTAAAACACCGCTGCACAAATACCGTGTGATAAAAAATATTGCAACAATCGCCATTTTATTCTCTAGATTCTCTGCTAAAAAAATATATATAATGTAAGTAATTTTCTAGCAAAAAATACGGATTTTAACTTGTAAACACCAAATTTCAAAAATAGGCTTAGTCATGAAAGGGATAAACCACCAAGGGGGAACCAGGAGTCCAGAATGACAGCCTTGAAAGATAAATCTCATAGATGGAAACTTACTGTCCACCAATCTCTGCAGTCCACATATCAGGCAATTTTCAATCTGATGTATCAGAAATGGGGGACTCCAGATGCAGACATCTTAACCTCCAGCTTAAACGACAAACTACTTCTGTTTGTAGCTCAGGCCACAAATCTTCTAATGCTGGCCTCAGATGCCTTGATAACTCCCTGGTCTCAGTTCAGACTTCAGATCTATGTCTTCCATCCAGTGTGAATTCTGCCTTGTCTGCTCAGGTCTCATCCTTGTCCATTTTATTTCAAAGACATCTTGTGTCCCTTACCCTTGTAAAATGTTTTCTTTAACTGCTTGCTGCCCGCCCACTGTCAAATGACGGTGGGGCTGTGCAGCTCTCATTCTGGGACGCCATCATATGACTGCATCTCAGAACGGCCGCTCTTGGCCGCGCTGTGTTGAGAGCCACATCGTTGGGCAAACCAATCAATATACGCTTATTGCGATTTTTTTGTTTTGTTTTTTTGTTTTTTTTGTTTTTGTTTTGTTTTTTACCAAAAATATGTAGAAGAATACGTATCGGCCTAAACTGAGGAAAAAATTTGTTTTAATGAAAAGAAAATTGGATATTTATTATAGCAAAAAGTAAAAAATATTGTGTTTTTTTTCAAACTTGTCACTCTTCTTTTGTTTATAGCACAAAAAATAAAAACCGCAGAGGTGATCAAATACCACCAAAAGAAAGCTCTATTTGTGGGGAAAAAATTATAACAATTTCATCTGGGTACAGTGTTGTATGACCGTGTAATTGTCATTCAAAGTGTGACAGCGCTGAAAGCTGAAAAATGGCTTGGGCAGGAAGGGGGTGAAAATGCACTGTATTGAGGTGGTTAAATACCACCAAAAGAAAGCTCTATTTGTGTGAAGAAAAAGGTAAAAAAATTTGTTTGGGTACAGTGTAGCATGACCGCGCAATTGTCATTCAAAGTGCGACAGCGCTTAAAGCTGAAAAATGGCCTGGGCAGGAAGAGGGTGTAAGTGCCTGGTAGGCAAGTGGTTAAGGTGTATCTAGCATAAAGCCCCCATTGCAGCACCTTTTTGCTTTCTTGGAATCTTAACTTGGTTTTCTCTGTCCTGCCGAAACCACACTTTTAACCCTTCAGGGATATTCCCTTAGATGACCTTTCCTAAAAAGTAGCCTTGGTTGCTGTCGCCTTGGTCAGACGTCTGTCTGAGTTGGCAGCCCTCTCCTATAATTAGCCATTCCTCATACTTCATACAGACAAGGTTGTCTTATACCCAAAACCATCCTTTCTTCTGAAGGTGTTATCAATGTTCCACCTTAATGAGGATAGACCCCTTTCAGACATGGGGCAAAAAATAAAGAATACAAGTTAGGAGCACTCCTTATCCATCCCACAATACAGTACTTTGGTAACCTGATAGTTTGGGAAAGTTTTGCTACATGGGCATGGTGATAAGGGGGGTGCTTGCAAAAACTGTATTTTATTATGAGGGGGTTCCAGATGCAGCTTAAAAGGCTTAGCTGTGTTTACTAAATGTATGTTTTGACATCTATTGGTGCCTATAGCACAACACCTGCTTTAGTTTACAGTTTAAAGCCACAAGTTTACTTTAGGCTGGCTTTAAGGATTAGATGGCAGTTAAATTTGCATGCATTGCCTATTATATGCATAAACATGTTAGAGGCTTTCTTATAGTTTGGTGTTGAATAATTTTCTAAACGCGTTTTTTAGCATGTTGCATTAAATTTGGCTAGGGTTATACGGGTGATTAAATCTCTCTGCAGCTAAGAGATTTAACCACTTTTTGGCAGGCGTTCCCTTGGCAGCACATTGAAAATAACTGTACTGCTGATGTCATGAGTGTCAACAAGTCTTTATTTCTCTCAAAGATGAGAATCGTCCATGTAGCTGTAGACTTGGCGACACAAATTATTCTAAAGTTCACTTGATTCTGCATGAAGAGACTATCTAACTATACACGCTGCTAAAATACTAATAATGTTTTACAATGTCAAAACATGTTTTCTTTTCATTCTACTAGTTCGAGGATCTTTAGGTTTGACTGTCATTTTTGCACTATGGCAGTTACAGAAAGAGATATGGAAGCAGTTTGGATCCACCGTCTCTACGTTGTTCTGCCTTATAACAACATCTCAATTTCATTTGATGTTTTACTGTACTCGAACCCTTCCTAATACGTTTGCACTTCCCATTGGTGAGTATTTGTTCATTTGCATGTGGCATATTCATTAGATATAAACCTGCTATATTTTATTAGCTAACTGTAAGAATCTGCCAGTTTTGCTAATTCAAGGCTGTAGTCTGACTGCAGTACATGTAAACATTGGGAATATGGCTTTTAAAAATGAGTTAATAGCATTCTCAAAAGTGCTGTCAGTGTAAAGCACATTAATCCTTTGTGACCTTTTAAATTCAATCCAAAAGTGTGTTTCTGGAAGTTTTGTAGTAGGTCTTTGAGGATGTGCCTTTTTAAGTCAAGTAAAAGCACAGTAAAGCCTTCTTAAAAACAAAATGTATTCACGTGCCTCATTCCATCAAATCTTCATGAAACAAGGGAATTATTCCTCATTTTGAGAAAGTGGATGGAACCATACAAACCAATGCTTTATGCCCCATTGGCCAGCTTTTTGCCAATCACTGCTGGTGTATAGTGCAAATACAGTCTAATAATATAGAACAATGTATCCCAAACTTCACACAGCTGTTTCGGGCTTGTATGCATCTGGCCAATGGGTCATATATCAATAATGTAATCTTCTGAGTCTTAGCTCTTCTGAATGTGGCTGCTTCCCCTGCTTTATTCAGAGAAGATTTAATTGCATGGGCCAAATAGCACTGCTGACAGCAGAGGCCATATGCACCCTGTACCCTTTGCAGAATTACTATTAGATCTGCCTGCAGAATTAGCAGCCTCTGAGCCTTCAGCAACTGAGACTGTCTGATGTTGGGTGTCTCAGATCTCTGACAGATGAAGCTCCTCTGTTTGCAGTCTTCCTTTATGGAGACTGAAAAAATTCTGTCAGGCTCCTTGTATCTCCCAAGCAGCTACCAACCTTATACCAGCTTGAGGGGGACTTTCTTAAAAAGTTGGCTGCTATGTATGTAGATTTGGCAGTATCCTGTCTTAACAAATAAAATCTACCATTCCTGCAGAGGATCAACCTGTCATTTAAGGACCCCATGACAAGTGGCTGGAGGCCCTTGCTAGAACCCTGTTTCCCCTGGCAGGACCTGCTCTGCAACTTGAATAATTTGTTATTCAACCTCCCCCCCCATTTCTTTTTTTTTTCCCACTCCTCTTCCTCTCTGAGAGTTAAGGTAAAATGTTTGGCAGTACTTTTTGTTACCAATTGGACTTCTATGTGGAATTTTTAAATGGTATGTGTGTGATTTATGTCTGCACCCTTTTTGGTCTAGTAATTAGTATTGAGGTTGGATCTGTGCCTGCGCCTGTGTATAGGAAGGAGCTCAGTGTGCAGCAGATAAACTATGGCTAACGCTTTGGCTGAAATGCGTTAGACTTTTTCTGTGTTTTGTTTGGATGTCCAGATTGTTTATCTTTAACCCCTTGACGCCGGCTGCATGCATATATGTGGCTACTCTGTGGGTGGGCCTTAACGCAGAGCGGCTGCATATATGCCGCCCTGTTAAAACAACTTGCCACGCTCCCAGCACGGTAGACGGTGGGTACTGGAAAGCTTCCGATGCATATTAGCAATCAAGAGCTTCCCGGGCTTGTGACCGCTATAACATCCAGTCATGGCGGTCACATTATCAGAAACCCCACCCAGCTTCCCAGCATCTGAAACCCCTTAAAGGGCCAGGAGGTTAACCAAATAAAATATTGTGAAGGACTGTTATCGTACTCCAGTTCTAGGACTAGTGTCACAGGTGAGGGGTGCCATATGTGGGCCTCTAGGTTCAAAAACAACTGGGACAGGTTTGTTTCCAGGTGCAGGGATCCTCAAGCAGAATCACTAAATACTCTGGTAGTTCCATGGGATCAGTACACCCTGATCTGTGCCTTTCTTCCTCGTCTGCTTTGCATGGAGGGCAGTCCAGTGATACTTATACCTCTGGACTGCTCAGGCGGATGTGGCACTCTGACCCGATTAGACTCTTTACAAAGGTTCCATGGGCTCTTCCAGATCATGTAGACCTTTTATCGCAAAGTGGTTTAAACCTCAGACATGAAAAATGAAGAAACCATATCACACTATAGTGTGTATTAAGCTGAATTCAAAGCGCCAGTCTGGTTCCTCACTAATATCTTCACTATCTGCACAACTCCCTCCTAATAATAGAGTAAGCCATCACCACAACCACCCACGAGAGGACCTGCCCCCCCACCTCAAGCACACAGATGACTCATACCCCCAGCTCTATATTTCTCGGATCCTGTATAGATGCAGGGTGTGCCACTTTCCTCCTATCATCTCTCAGATTACATTCAGCTCTGTGTTCTAGTTCTGTAGTGTGTGTGATGTCAGATCCCGACCCTGATTTCTCCTGCTGAGAAAGATCCTTTCATCTGTGTGTTGTAGAAGTTTGTACAGGAAAGATGGCTGCAGGTAAACAGGTACAGCTTATGTAGGAGGATTTGTTTCCTCTATGTGCATCGCCTGAATCTAGTGACTTCACTGGGTATATGTAAGGGTTTGCAACCACTTTAAAGACCAATTTACTATCCAGCTTCACGGTCGTTGGCTTTAATCGCATGTTTGTGGAGGGATAAAGGCATCTCTGAATCAACGATCCCCACAATGGTAAAAGCAAGGAAATCTGCTTCTTATAATTTCTACCATGGCACATGGAAGGCATACTTTTTTTGGTGCAAGATAGGAAACTTTCACCTTCAGGAAAATTCTGTTTTTTTTTGTAGATGGGCCTGGACCAGCACTTGGCCCTTAGCACCATTAATGGTCAAGTCCCTGTACTTGCAACCTTGTTACAGAGACCACTGGCTTCCCATTCTTTGATTAAAACACTTGTGCAAGGTGTCTTTACCTGTGTGTTCCCCCGTGACTCAGTGGGATCTGAATTTAGTTCTCTAGGCACTTCAGATAATGCCAGGAATATTTCTGTTTCCACTGTCATTCACAAATTCAGAATTGCATTTTAGCTGCCATTACCTCTGTGAGGTCAGTGCATGAACTGGTGGTCTTATCCTGTAAAGAGCCTTTTCTGGACTTGCACAAAGACAATGTGACTTTGCAGCTCAAAACTCACTTCAACCAGAACTGCGTTCCATCCCCCTCTGCCTGGCTCCTATTCATCAAAAAGCGATCTCCCTCCATAACTTGGATGTAGTTCGGGCTGTGGGAGTTTAACTTGCATCCACTGCCTCAATTAGAAAGACAAACTGACTTTTTCTGTAATACTTGATGGTCGCCATAAAGGTGAACCTGGCTCTTAGTTTCTCGTTGCCTCAGACTGACCCTCCTCCCTTTCCTGTCAAGGCACTCTACTAGATCCATGAGAGCTTCTTGGATTTTTCAGCAGCATGCAACTGTTTTTCAAATTTGCAAGGCAGCTCATTGAGCTGCAGGCAGTACCCAATTCTCGTTCTTTGTTATTGCTCACACCTCAGTTGGACTGGCTTTTGGACATGCTGTCAGTCTCTGAATTCCTATGTCCTTCAATGGATGAGAATGATAATAGGATTTTTGGAGTCCAATGAGGGACACGTCCCACCCTTCTGTGTTTAAAATCCTGCTTTTGGCACTGCTTTATCACAAAACTGAGGCATACTGGATGTAGAAGGGGTTATCCTGGGCTGGTCCACAATGTTTTTTCTTTTGTTTGTCAGTGTTCAATACTGCGGTAGGCAGCATAACCCTATGGTCTCTGAGTTTCTGTGTTCCTTAATGGGCTCCAATAAATGGATTTTACAGTAAGTTCAAGTATCTCACTTTATTAGGGGGTCGTTTTTTTTTCAATTTGTCCAAAGTTATACTTTAATGCATTACTGGATTGTTTAATGCATTTAGAAGCCAAGAGTGTGCCAATTTAACCACTAGCCGACCAGCCGCCGTTGTTGCACGGCGGCAGGTCAGCTCTCCTGGGCAAATCGGCGTAGCTGTATGTCGGCCCTTTAAATAGCCTTAGCGGGTGCGCGCATGCCCGCCGCATGACATAGGAGCTGATACACGTGCCCGGTGGCCACGATATCTGCCGGGCACTCGAAATCGCTTCCGAGAGAGAGAGAGAATGGGGGTTCTGTTATTGTAAACAGACAGATCCCCATTCTGTCAGGGAGGGGAGAGAGATCTGCTGTTGCTAATGATTAGAAACAGTGATGTCTCTCTACTTCCAGTCAGTACACTGCCCCCATAGTTAGAAACACCTCCCTAGGACACAGTTAACCCCTTGCTCGCCCCCTAGTGTTAACCCCTTCCCTATCGGTGACATTTATACAGTAATCAGTGGCTATTTTTAGCTCTGATCGTTGTATGAATGTCGCTGGTTCCAAAAAGGTGTAAAAAATGTCCGATCTGTCTGCTGTCACAGAATGTTGCAGTCCTACTAAAAATCGCAGATCGCCGCCATTACTAGTAAAATAAATTAAATAAAAATGCCATAAATCTATCCCCTATTTTGTAGACGCTATAACTTTTGTGGAAACCAATATACATTTATTGTGATTTTTTTTTTTACCAAAATATGAAGAAGAATACATATTGGCCTAAACCAGGGGTAGGCAACCTTGGCCCTCCACCTGTGGTGA
The DNA here is from genome assembly GCF_042186555.1 of Aquarana catesbeiana. Taxonomy (NCBI): domain Eukaryota; kingdom Metazoa; phylum Chordata; class Amphibia; order Anura; family Ranidae; genus Aquarana; species Aquarana catesbeiana. The sequence goes on along the minus strand of NC_133326.1, from coordinate 208,591,288 downwards.
AACTACAAATCCCATCATGCCTCTGCCTCTAGGAGTCATGCCTGTGATTGTTAGGGTCTTGCAATGTCTCATGGGACGTTTAGTTTCAAAACAGTTGGAGGGCCGAGGTTGCCTACCCCTGGCCTAAACTGATAAATGTTTTTTAAAAAATTTGTTGGGGATATTTATTATAGCAAAAAGTAAAAAATATTGTTTTTTTTAAATTGTTGCTTATTTTTTGCGCTATAAACAAAAAAAGAAAACCGCAGAGGTGATCAAAAATCACCAAAAGAAAGCTCTATTTGTGGGAAAAAAATAAGTCAATTTTGTTGACTGCGCATCTGATTTTCGACCAGAAAAGTCCGCTGCAGGTCCGATAAAGCCCACACACGGTCGGATTGTCCGCCGGATTCGTCCCGTCGGACCAGTCCGGTCAAAAAATCCGCCCATGTGTACACGGCATTAGTGTTTTTTTTGTAGGAGGCTAAGCTTTTTAACATGTGGAGGAAATTATCATAATTATAGGTACCATGCCTAATGGCATATCAAAATTGTGATTTTTTTTTTATAGATGATCCTAACAAAAAAAAAAATGATAATTTTATTGATTTCAATTAAAATTGGTTCTCTGGCACACATGTAGAGATTTATTTGTTTAGTCAGAAGCGATTGACAACATTTTTTTTTTGTTACAATTTACTTGGCAAGATTGAATTTGATCAAAAGCTCACTAAGTCAATCAAACAGATGGTCTTTGTATTGCAATTTTTGTTCAATTCAGTCAGTTTAGTCGCATTGAATGATCAACTGAATGGTCATATCCATACATGTGTGGCCACCATAAAGCAAATCTTTGCAAATAGCAAACAGTAATGGAGTACACGTTTACTACTTCTCTTATTTTTGTTTCCTTTACATTTAGTCTTGCTGGCTATCAAATACTGGATGAAGCAGAAGTCTGGTCCATTTATTTGGCTTTCGGCATTAGCCATCATTGTGTTCAGATCTGAACTATGTATATTATTGGGACTCCTGCTGCTAATATCTCTAATGAAGAGCAGCATTTCAATTTTTTCAGCCCTCTCCTATGCAGTCCCAGCTGGAATTGTCTGCCTAAGTGAGTATGTTTAGAAATAATATAGTAACTGGGGAGACCTTGTCATAAAAAAGGCAATATCCCCTGTAGTAACAAGTAAAGCATTTTCTCATACACCCTAGAAAAGGGAATATGGGAAGCTGGGGATATTTAGTGTGCGAAAACATGTAATATATAAAAACACACATTTATTTATACATTAAAAATTGTAATTTCCCCATGCATAAAAACAAATATCCAATATATACAATAGAATTCATATGTAGATATATCTCGTTTTGCCCAAGATAAGAGGCTTTTTCAAAATCCCTTTGACTATTCACTCCTACGAGCAGTGCAGCAAAGGAAATACAGATGTAATGTATACAAATTATAAAAAGATACCATCCAAAAAAGCCTTCATATCAGCCATAAAATAACAACCTTTCCAGTATATCACTCTAAGGAGACTTGGCAACACAATGTTAGTAGATGTAACCATTGAAATTAAGTCTGCCAGATCAGTTCAACTGGATAAGGATGCCACCAACATGTATAGTCCACTAAGGCACGTGATTGCCAGCTGGCAGGATAAGTACATGTGCAGTGTTTTGTTTCACACAAGATTTTGTTGGCCAAGCAGCAATCTCCCTTTTGGCAATACTTATCATCTTTCCAGCTAGCGATCACGTTTTTTCCCTTATTGGACTATACAGGTTGGTGGCATCCATATTCAGTTGAACTGATGGTTACATCTACTAAGTCTCCTTGCTCGTACAAGTGAATGATCAAGTGGATCCTGAAGAAGCCCATTTTCTAGGGTGAAACGCATTGATCCAGTGATATATCTACATATGGATTCTAGTGTATATATTGGATATTGTTGATTGTAGCTGTGGATATTTGGTTTTATACATGGGAAATTACAATTTTCTTTATTGTACATCAAGGGACATAGAGCAGTCATTACTATATGGGTTATACGCCACCTACTGGTGAATGGATACTGGTAAATCAATCAAACAAGAAGTCCCCCCCCCCCCCCCCCCCGTAATATAACCCCTCCTACACAGTTTTTTTTCTCCAGTGTCTGTTAGGTGGATGGTCACTGAAGTGACATGTGCTCTTGGAGCATACTTGGAGGTCTGAACGGTTCTATTAAGAGTCCTGGACTTCAATCGGATCCATTTGAAAAAGCTATCGGGCAAAATGGATGGTGCCCAAGCCTTATTGGAAAGAGAGAAGATTCCTTGAGGTTTTGCCTGTAATTCAGCCTTATGGCGCTGGACCCTGTGTAATGGAATCCTGTGCAGTGTTTGTTCTGACCAAGGTGCTTTCCTGCAGGGTGCTATACAGGTCCAGGGGAGTGGACCCCAGATTAAGGTGGACCCAGCCTCTGAAGGTCTTTTATGACAAAGCTCGCCATGATGGGTGAAGATTGGACTCCTGTTATGTTCAGAGTCCTGCAGCGGGAATGGTAAGTCTGCATTTTTGCAGTTTCTCTCTTTTTTTTTTTTTTTTTTAAGAGAGATCTGACTGTCTGTTCTCCCAGTGGCCACTGGGGGGCAGTGTGCTGTTTAATCATGCTATGTACTTCTTAGTTGTGTGGGCTGCTGTTTATCCTCCAGCCACTAGAGGGCGCAGGTCACTCAGTATGGCCTATTTTTTATATAGGCAGGAAGTGGAAGGGTGGCCATGTTAAGAAAGCCATTTGGTCCTGGGAATCCCAGGTGGGGCCTCTGGAAACATAACACCAGCCCATGGATAATAGTGAAGTGTGAGTACTTACTATGGGGGAAATGTGTGGCCAGACAAGTCATGGTTATATACTGCTTACTTACTGCTTAATCCGGGGGGCCTGTACAACTGAAAGTCGATACACCCCTGGCAGTGCACCTTAAAGTGTTGGGTTTCCAGAATACTGTACATTTAGCACAAAAGATAGTATGGGGCCTGGTGCAGTTGAACAGGTGCTAAACTAGTAAAAACTAGTATGGGGCCAAGTGCTGCATAGTATACATGCTTGCAAGCTTGTTGCCTAAATGCATGCTTCAATAAACACATGTTTTGCATACATACATGTGACATAAGCACATGTTTGGAAGAACATGGGCATCGGTGCTGCAGTAGCTTAGTTTTGGGCTTCCTTCTCACACTTGTGCGATTTGAAAGTCGCGCATTTTGGCCGCAACTTTAATGCGTTTTTCCAGCGACGTGAAGCAGTGCCTGTGTAATCTTGAGGTCTATGGACCTCAAGTCGTGCCAAGGTCGGACCGGAGTATTGCAGGAGCTGCTTTGAGGTTGCTGCGACTTGAAGACGCACGGATGTGAAGGGTACTCATTGGAAATCATGGGGTGCGACTTGTCAGGCTACCTTGCAGTCCCAAGTAGCAGGATGGGTCGCACAGGAATGGAAGAGGCCTTAGGCTGTTGAAGCAGCATAGAGGCTGCATTGGATGCCTGTGTACTTGGCTAATCCTGACTATAATGCCACGTACACACGGGCGGATTTTTCGAATGGACTTGTCCGACGGACTTTCCGATGGACTTTTGAACGAACGGACTTGCCTACACACGATCACACCAAAGTCCGACGGATTCGTACGTGATGACGTGCGACCGGACTAAAATAAGGAAGTTGATAGCCGGTAGCCAATAGCTGCCCTAGCGTGGGTTTTCATCCATTGGACTAGCTTACAGATGAGTGGATTTTTCGACCGGACTCAAGTCCGTCGGACAAATTTGAAACGTGTTCCAAATCTAAAGTCCGTCAGATTTTTGACTGAAAAAGTCCGCTGCAGGTCCGATGGAGCCCACACACGGTCGGATTGTCCGCCGGATTCGGTCCGTTGGACCAGCCCGGTCGAAAAGTCCGCCCGTGTGTACACGGCATAACTAGTATGGGCCCAGGTGCGGTTAGGCATGGGCAGCATAGTATAAATGCTTGCTTACTTGCATAGACACATGTTTGCAGAGGGCCCCACCCCATGGCCCCCATGCCCGACAAGCCGGCGGCGCCCAGCATGCAGCCCCTCGAAGGCTGGCCGCGACGCCGCATCTGCGTGGACGCATGTTGCATGAACGCAGGTTTTTATAAGCATATGTTTGTATATACGAGTGGGCATAAGTGTGTATGCATGTTGCATAGATATACGTGTTTGCGTGGATGCATGTTTACATAAACACATGGTGCATAGACACATGTTTGCATAGATGCGTGTGGCATAATACATGTTGCATAAACACGTTTCATAACGGCAGCCGGGGGAGGCAGGTGCACCACTCTCAGGTTCAGTGATCTGGCGGTGTCCACATGCCCTCAATAAACAGTGGTGTCAGATGCATCTAAGCTGCTGTGGTGTTTTGCATTGCAGCATTTTCCTGACGCATTAATTTTTCATCAGATGGACTGCAGCCTAAGCAGGATCAAGCCTGGTTAGTATATAGATGTGAGACTGCCTGGGAATACCAGAGGCTGTAAGCTTTCCCCCACTTGTGTGAGGGATGCATCTGAGGCTGCTGTGTGTTGAGAGTATCTCAGACCAGAAGATCTTAGATCAGTCTCTGAGGTGGTTTTGCTTCATCTTTAGCCAGCAAAAGCTTGATAGGTTAGGTACACCTCTTTTGGCCTTCGGGGGCCACAGAGTCTTTTGCCTTGCATTTGACTCTTGAAGCAGAAGGTATGGGCTCATTATTTAAAAAACCAAATGGTCCCAAAACCAAATGGGGATATTAGGTCTAGCTTAGATCTTAAGCCGCTGGACATCATTTTTGTTTTAGATTCTGTCCATTTAGTGTTAGATTTCGGGGTCCATAGTCATCAATGACGCATATCTTTATGTGCCGTTTTTTCCAGGCTCATCAAGGGTTTTTACAAATTGCAGTGCAAAGTCATCTTATTTTATTTTTGTGACTCTGCACTTTGGGCTGGCCACAGCTCCGAGGGTTCACAAAGCTCCCAGCCCAGTACTGGACTTACTGAAAATGCAGAGGTGCCAATCTCAGTTTACCTCAATAATCTTTGTTCAGGAAGCAGTTTGTTCCAGATTTTCCTTTGATACATTTCTGCAGGAGGAAGTTGTTTTTAGGTCAAGGCACGTTCCCTACGTACAGTCCTAATCCAGATCTTTGGTAGAGGATCATTCTCTCTGTCTGGAACATGAAGTTCCAGGCATTGGATTGCCAGAGGGCTCTGTTCCTGGGGTATTACAGAGCTAAGATTGCTGGTTGATGGTTCGAGCTCTGGAGAAGGGATGGCCAAGATAACCACTGATGCCAGCTTCTCTAGTTGGTTTGAAGGTGGCTATAGTTCAGTGGACTTGGTCTCCACAGGAGAAATTATTGCCCATCGATATCTTGGATTGTTGGCCTTGCTCTGGATGTTGGGACAAGCCAGTTGTAGGTGTAATCTGGTAATGCCTCTGCAGGCATATATATCAACCACCAGGAGTCATACGACAGTACAAGTGCCGTCTCTATCACTAGTACATACTCCAGATATAGTATAATGGCAGGGGGAACTCTGCAGGTGCATCCACTAGATTCCAAGTTCCACAACAAGTGGGAACAGGTTGTCTGGGACAAAAGTCCGACCGGCTATAAGGGCAAGATGCAGTGGTAACACCTTAGGGACCAGTTCTCCCTTATTTGATGCTTTCCCTCTGTTTCAACTTCTTCCACATCTTTTGCGAAGAATCCGGAGGTTGGTAACACTGATAATAGCGTTAGCCAAATTAGCCCAGGAGGGTTTGGTACGCTGAATAGCAAGTCTTGTGGGGGTTGCCCCTTGAACACTCCGTCCAGTGGGACCTAATGGTCTTGAGTCCTGTATCTCCACACTGTTGACCCCTGGAAGCTGGTTTCAGGGTACCTTGATTATATGACTTGGACTAGAGTGGTTTCTAGTTTTCACTTGAATCAGGACAGAGTCTTGCTTTTTTATTTTTCTTCTAATCCACAGTCGGCAGGAGAAAGATTGCTACCTACTCTAGAGGTAGTTCAGACATTTAGGGTCTAATTGAGTTGTCGGCACAGGTCTGGAACCTAATTTGTGCAGCCAGAAGAACCCAGGAAGGACAGGCGGCATCCAGGTTGAATGTTTAGCAGTGGATCTACCAGTTTATCAATGATGCCTATGATTTTAATGAGTAAAATCCCATTTTTTTCTGGGGAGAGATTTTCTACCAGGTGTGTGGGAGTATATTGGGCCATCAGGTGTCGAGACCGTTATTTGGTCTTTAAGTTTATACATCCACAGGGTTTTTACCAGGTGGATGTCAAGAACATTGAGGAGACTGCCTTTGGTCTCAGCGTATTACAAACAGTAATAATGGCAGTTTCTGCAATGGTGTCTCCCTCCCCTCAGGGGCATTGCTTGGGGATGTCCCATATAGTAATGACTGCTCTGTGTCCCGTGATGTACGATAAAGAAATTAGGATTTTTTTTCTACTGCTTACCTGTAAAATCCTTTTCTAGGAGTAAATCACGGGACACAGAGATCCCTCCCCTCTTGTCTGGGAAGTTTATTGCGTGCTACAAAACTGAGGTGCTTACCGTGTAGGAGGGGTTATATAGGGGAGGACGTCTTGTTTGATTTACCAGTGTTCATTCACCAGTAGGTGGTGTATAATCCATATAGTAATGACTGCTCTGTGTCCAGTGATGTACTCCAAGAAAAGAATTTTACAGGTAAGCTGTAGAAAAAAATCCTAATTTTAATGTATAAATAAATGTGTGTTTTTATATACTACATATTTTTTGTTTTTTTGTTTCATTTTTTGGCACACTAAATATCCCCAGCTTTCTATATTCCCTTTTCTAGGGTATATGGGAAAATGCTTTACCTGAGTATGTGTATAGTTTGGCCTAATTTTTATTTTATTTTTTTAAAAATAAATACTGAAGAGTTATAAATCTGATTTTATATCATTTAAAGAGTATTTCCACTTTTTCAGCCAAATTTGGATAACATATAGTATATGTTCTATTTATTACATGTTCCCATTTACATGGAATAACTTTAAAAATATCTAAAAATCGCTGCTTACATTTTTACTTGCTTATTTCTGAAAACTCCAAAACTGAAGATTTCCCCTTCTATGTAACATTAAGTAAGGATGGGGAATTATATTTACCAAAATGAATCTTGTCTGTACTGTACTGGCAGATTTTCATTATCAGTTGTAAACTAACTGTGCACACTCTCCATACTAACAAATGGTTAAAGATCTCAAGGCTTGGGCGTTTTATTGTATGAAGGCCAATAAACAATGCTGTTCCAAAGACATGACTAGAAAGGTAAGAAATTATATATTTTGTTTTTATTATTATTTTTAGGTTTGCTGTGCAAATGGGAACACATAACCTATAGTAGGGGGTTTCATGAGTGTAGAAATCTGTCTTACAGTTACTTATTGGATTTTCGTTTTGCATGACAGGTGAACATTTGCTACAGATTGAAACCTTGTCGTGCATTAATGGAAGTCCTATTGTGCTTCTCGTGCCTTGATTCTGCTATCAAGCCTAATTAAAAAAAAAAAAAATGAACCGAGAACCTTACTTGTGTGTCTTCTCTCATTGTTTCAGTAGCCTCCTGGTGCAACACTGTAGTTCTTTTATCTCAGCAAGAGTTCAGTTCATGTTCATTTACTGCCATGCAGTCTCCTTCCAAGCCAATGTCACGTATCTAGCATTGATGTACTTCTTATTTGTCACCATTATAGTCATGTGACATGTGCCAAGTAGCTAAGCATATGCTACAGAGAAAACAAAGCATGCTTCGATGTGTGCAAATGTATAATTGAAAATTTCAAAACCATGCACTCACAAGATTCTTTGTTGGCCTCGATTCTTTCTTGTAATGAGATGATCATTGTTCTCAACTGGTGCATCACATTTAATAACTGTCTATCCTTATAAATCTGACACTGCCTGGCTTGCTCTTAGACTATTAGCAAAAATAACCTCTTAAAAATGTGTTCCAGATGTGTGCAATATGGGCAATGCAAAGAGATTTGTACTAATAAGTTATCTATTAAATGTGATGGAACACTTATTTTGTGATAATATGAAGCCAAGAGAGAATATTGTGAGTATAATTTTAAGATTTTTTATCAAAAATTTCAGCTGTAAAAAGTTATACATGAGTGTGCTTTTGTTTTTCCCATAGCATTTACTTCACTGTTGTGCAGACATGTTGTATGAACATGATGGAACCCAGGAGGATGTGCAGTTATGTTTGATGAAACAACTTCAGCTTTGGGAGTGATAATGTGTCAATGTGTCATGTGACAACAAGAGCAGATAAGATAAAAAAAAATAGAGAATTACACTGGGAGGGAATTGAAACAGTGAAAAAAGCCTCATACACTTTTGAATTTTTCTCGTTAAAGTGCCACTAAACTTACATCATAAAAAACTATCCCTTTACGACTGTAAAACGCTGCTAAAACTAGCAGGGCTTTACCACTAACGCACCCCCACACCAGTGTGAAATTAGCCTAAATGCTGTATTACCTCCTGTTCATACTCACTCACAAAAATACAATAGTTTCATAAGTATTTGATTAGCAGAAACCAAGGCAGCAGTAGTTGGCTGACCTTAGCAGTATGATGTTCTTTAGTAAACTGTATTTCTACTCTGATATGGTATTGCCATAAAATTAACCACTGCACTGCCTAATAGTCTCTCCAACTAAAACAAGCAAACCAGTCACGTTGCTTGCAACTGGGTATGTGGAGCTTTTAAAATGGAACTAAATGCAAAACTTTTTTTAAAAACAATTTGGATAGAGTAAGGGGGGGTTATTCCTAAAAAGTGCAGGCGCTTTATGGAGAACCAACATATGACAGTCTGTGTAATAAATGTTAGCCCTCTGCAGCTAGAGGGGAACCAAAACACCAGGGATGGTGTTGTGCAAAAGAACAAACAACAAAAGGATTTCTCTTAATCCAGCGCTCAGTGGTGATGGCTACAAACCACTTGAGGCATACCTCAAAGAAGTCATAAAAATGTCTATGCCACGGTTTGTGTAAAAAGATTTATTGTAAAATCAAACTATTCCAAAAATGGAAAGGGTTAAAACATGGCTGACAGACAATCAATGTTAAACATCATGCTTGATATTGAACTTCAATCTCACCCAAACCTCGGCAGGCTGACTTGGGCATATCAAGGCCAGTGCTGAGGGCAACCAAAAGGTGTATAGGTGCCAGATGTCACATGGCCATCCACCCAGTGAAAGAGACGACAGACCACTGGTGGAACCCGTAAGGGTCAGTGATGTGGAGAGGCTCCCAATAGACCAGACATTGGACTCCAACCTGCCGGAGGACGCAGCTGGTGTAGTCGGTGGCGCTCTGGATGTGACGTCACCAACACAGAGCAATATTGAACTAACTCACCACAGCAAGGCTTGGGGTGGAACAAAGATGCAGTTGTAGACAGGATGGAAAGCTGTAACAGGCTGTAATACTGGTAATGCGTTTCGGGAGTGGCCCTTTGATAAAGCTTCCATTGGGTGGATGCTCATGTAACATCTGGCACCTATACACATTTTGGTTGCCCCCAGCACAGGCCTTGATATGCCCAAGTCAGCCTGCCGAGGTTTGAGTGAGATTGAAGTTCAATATCAAGCATGATGTTTAACGTTGATTGTCTGTCAGCCATGTTTTAACCCTTCTTGGAATACTTTGATTTTACAATAAATCTTTTTACATAAACCGTGGCATAGACATTTTTGTGACTACTTTGATGTATGCCTCAAGTGGTTTGTAGCCATCACCCACCAGCACTGGATTAAGAGGAATCCTTTTGTTTGTTCTAAGGGAGGGTTATACCACCCGCCAGGCTTTTTTGCCATGGGTGTCCAAGATTAAACTTCACTTCCTGTCTCATAGCCAAGACAGGAAGTGAGAGAAAATCCCTTCAAATTGAGGTAGTCACCAGAACTAGTGCCTGAATTGGAAGACTTTCCCTCTATTACTGTTCTGGGGACAGCCCAAATTTTGGGATTTTTTTTTTTTTACTTTTGATGATAATGATAAGCATGACAAATTGGGATGCTAAAATTAGTTTCCTAACGGGAACTCTGATATTGATAAAAATCCAGGAGGTGTTCTAATCCCTCTCCACTCTGTCCGAAACTAAAAAAGTTTTGCCTTTAGTTATACTAAGGTGAACTCCAGTCACAGAGCTTACTGTAAAAACATACAGTAGCTGAAATATGTGAAGTGTTAAAAAAAAAGTCATTCTACTCTGCCACTTTTTTGTAATTTACATACCCTAGCCATGTTTCATGACTAGGATCACATTTCCTCTTTATTCCATTTTAAGAAATAATGGTGTTGCCTCCCTGCCCAGCCTACTGATTGGACAGTGAAGGACAACAGCCAACGCTCACCTCTGTGCTTCCCATTCTTTCAAGAATATGACCTGTCTGACAGCACTGTGCAGTATATTAAAGCTCTGACTGATTAAGGCTGCTGTCCCTTTTAGTGTTGAGTCAAATGATTTTTTTATTATCCACCTAAAATTTAGCTTTTATTTACAGGTCTTACATTTGTTTTCTGTCACTTTAGGTTTAACTACTGCTATAGATTCCATATTCTGGAAACGTGTTCTTTGGCCAGAGGGAGAAGTTTTGTGGTACAACACATTTTTGAATAAAAGTGCAAATTGGGGAGTATCCTTTTTTTTTTTTTTTGTTTTTTTTTTTTTTTTTTTTAAATGTATTGACCAGCTAGCTGAAAGTTCAAATTGGACTAGCATTCTACCCTAGCGATGCTGTTTTTAAGACCCAAATCCCAAAAAGTTGGTACGCTGTGTAAAATCTACAAACAGAATGCAATGATTTGCAAATCTCATAAACCCATATCTTATTCACAATAGAAAATAGAAGACATATCAAAAGTTTTAACTGAGAAAATGTACCATTTTAGGAAAAACAATAATGTAATTTTAATATTAATGGCAGTAACACATCTAAAAAAAAGTCGGGACAAGGCCATGTTTACCACGGTGTAGCATCCTCTCTTTAAAGAACACTTTGTAAACATCTGGGCACTGAGGAGACCAATTGCTGGAGTTTTAGGAGAGGAATGTTGTTCCATTATTGCTGGATATAGGATTCTAACAGTCCTGGGTCATCTTTGTCGTATTTTTTGTTTCAAGATGCACCAAATATTTTCAGTTGGTGAAAGGTCTGGACTGCAGTCAGGCTAGATAAGCACTCAGACTATTTTTTGGGATTGGGGTTTTATTTTCTATTTTGGATAGAGTGGGGAAATGTTTCAAGCATTGCTAGAATATTGGTCAGGTTTTTATTTGTGTCTGTGTCCTCACTGGGAAGATTACCCTCACTTCCTGTCCTAGTTGGGATGTGGTGGGATTTCTGTCTAATGGGACTAAGAAAGTTTTGAACATGTGTACATAGCTACTTTGTAAAAAATTACCAGTTGCACACATTCTGAACTTCTAAAACTATTCTCAGGAAATAATAGAAAGAGTTGTAGAGTGATGGTATTCAACAACAAATGTAGAAATTATACAGATGGGGTTTTTAGACCTGTCTGTTTGATAGCCTTTTAGGAATCAGTGGGGCAGATTTAATAAAGGCAATTCACTTTGCAAAGGAATTTGCCTCACAGTTTAGTAAATTAAGTTCTGCTGATTTCCATCATCCGTTCATGTGCAAGCAAAAATAATTTATTTATTTATTTTTTTTTTAATTTTCCTTGCATGCAATTGAGTATACTTTGCAAATTGAAAGTTCACATTATCTAAACTCTGGGGCAAATTATCTTGCAAATTCCAACTTCCCTTGCACTTGCGTTTAGTAAATCAACCCCACTAGGTCAAGAAATATGTTAGTACTGTGTACATGGCTGCTTTTTGTCAGATTAGGTTCACCACTGCTGGATCTTTACAGTGAGGTAATAGTCAACATTAGTACTGCTAGGGAACTACCACCCTGTTTCTTCTGCAATAATGCTAGGTAATTTACCATTACTGGTATGAAGTGACTGCCATGTTTACTCCACTGATTCCAATATGGCCCAGGACTGGCCACTACCTTAATCACTGCTAGATCAAGGACGTAAAGTCCAAAGTGCAGTGCTATCAGTAGAGCTAGAGGGTATACAGATTTGTTGTCTCACCTTAAAAAATTATGATATGCTCCATGGACTAATTTAGCTGGCTCTTACGTTTTTACAGCCAGGTGCTAGTTGTAAGACAAACTGGAAATCTTCAAGAATACTGGAAAATTCTAAACACCCATGGCTGATCTAAGTTGTATGCAAGTGGTGAAATTTGTTGATTTGTTTTGTTTTCCCTGTGTAATACATACACATTTTTAGTATTGCATTTTGTACAGCTGGTTAATTTGTGCATGATATACGATAATGTGACCAGCACCAGATGCAGCCTGATGTCCTTAGCCCTGCTATCCAGCAAAGCAGACTCTAATTTGGTCCTACTTTAGATTCTAGCTTAGAAGAAGGACGCAATCAGCTGCACAGACTTGAGTAAGCAAGCAGCCCTGCTCAGGCTGTCTGTATGCTGTTCCTTTGAGCCCACTACAAGGCTGCCACCTGTCAGAAAAACAGCTCAGCCACTCCCAAAAAGAACTACATATGTAGTTTATAGCTAAGCAAGGTGGGGCTATCCTCAGAATATTTAAAGATTCATGTAGCTTTGCATGTAAATTGCCATCATGTGTGTGTGTGTGTGTGTGTGTGTGTGTGTGTGTATGTATGTATATGTATGTACATGTGTGTATATATATATATATATATATATATATATATATATATATATATATATATATATATATATATATAATAAAATCTCTTAGATCTGGATTTTTGAGAAGGAAAAAACTATATATTGAATTAAAAGAGTTTATTACACATTAAACATGATTAAACATTTTTGAAAAATACAAAAAGACATATATCATAATATTGTACAATTGGTTATCCTGAAGTGGTATTCCCCAACTACTTGCAAATATACCATCCATGCACGATACAGGTGGTGATGGGTAGTAGGGATACCCGACGCGTTTCAAAATGTAAATATGAAATAAATTCTTCTTCGGGGATTTATACCACTTCTGAAAATACAAGATATAATTGCCTTTTAAAATCCATATACATGAATCTTATACAAAAGCAGATTCAAAAGCAAAACAAATCAAACTTACAATTCTTGCTAGATAGCTGGAAAATGTGAATTTTGTCTGCATCATGTGTTTTGGGGGCCACAGAAAATAACTGAAATGCATAAACTGCACATGTAGTCGGTTTTATTGCAGTATGCTATATAAAACAGAAGCGTCAATGAACAAAAAGCAAAATACAAATGTGCATTTTAACAATGCAAAGTGGGAATTTAGCTGAAGAGGGTGCCTTTATTGGATACATTCCAGTGGTCCCTGTATGTTGTAAAGGGCAATATATACAGACATCTCTGATCCCTACTTCTGCTCAGGAAATGCTTATATATCAGTGGGCCTGATTGATTTGTATGGTATTTTTATGTTTTCTGCAGTTACCTTGTCATAACTGACTGTAGTAATGTTGCTAAGAACCACTTTGATGAAAATCGAAGAACTTGTATGTGAAGCAAATTTTTTAAAATGTACATCGCACTGCTTCCTGCTGCAGTGCGATGTACATCTTTACGGTGCAGGCTCGTGTGAACATAGCCTTAGTGGGAAATGAAAGAAGCAATATAATGGTTTGCTGTGGGTTAATTCCCCACTTTTGCTTCATTTTCTTTTGCCCAGTTTTTGTACCTGTGATCCATTATGACCACCAGTGTTAACAAAGTGAAAATAGGAAGAGTATGTAAACATATTAATCAGGCTTTTTATGATTCTCAAGAGAATTGCTTAAAGCCTGACTGAGTGATCTAAGCAATCGGGAAGGATTACAATTTTAATAACCTAAGTTAGCCAGTAACTTTCTGCTATATGACTTTTTTTCAAATGCTTAAAGAATGCACTTGGTAAAATCTAACAATGTTTATATCATTTATATTAAAAAAGTTTTTATTCCGACCTTGCTTAGACAGATTTCCTTATCTGATATCTTTAAGACTTCACCATTCCTGTGGTATTTTTATTCAGTCATACCACGAACGTTGGCATTAAGCATTTTCTTCTTGCCATTTGGCCTTTTTGACAGGAGAATGCGTCTCCTGATTGCACCAGTTGTGGGTTTCATATTTTTGTACTCTTTCCTTCCCCATAAAGAACTGCGGTTTATCATTTACACATTTCCTGTTTTAAACATTGTGGCTGCTAAAGGATGCGCATTTATGTAAGTACAAAGGAAACTTGCTTAATACATAAAAAGGTTTACCCTTCGTTAGATGCCTAGTGTTAGCCTAAAAAGTGCAGATAGAGATTGGGGTGTAAATTTTTTTTGTGTGATCGCTACTTGAATCAAAATCTTATTGGCTTGCAACCTTGATGGTCCCTAAAGAACACAAATGTAATATTTTGCAGATTACCAGTCCTTAGATGTGGTGGCTGCATTCATTTTTCAGAAAATACTTGTCCTTACTGCCAAAAATCCAGTTTACTGGTAACTTTGTTTTCTGAACTGATATCTTAGGCTACTTTCGCACTGAGGCATTTTTCAGGTGTTTTAGCGCTAGAAATATCGCCTGAAAAATGCCTCCCCAGTGAAAAGCCTAAGTGCTTTCACACTGGGCCAGCACACCTGCAGGACAATAGAAAAAGTCCTGCAAGCCTCATCATGGGGTGGTTTGTGAGCGGTGTATACACCGCTCCCAAAACGCCCTGCCCATTGAAATGAATGGGCAGTGCTGACAAAAAGCCTGCAAAGTGCGTTGGCAGCGTCGCAACACGGGCGCTTTTAACCCTTTTTGACCGCTAGCGAGGGTTAAAAGTGCCCCACTAGCGGCCGAAACACGCCGCTAATATTAGCAGCACTTTACCGCTAATGCTGGGCACTTTCAGTGTGAAAGTAGCCTTAGTCATGGAATCTGAGCAAAGAACATATGTCTGTAGTGTTCACTTGTTTCTCTCCAAAGCTCTAAGTGTCATTTCTCTCTGGTGCTGCGTTCCTCTGTTATCAGCATGAGTCATTTCTGAGACGTTTTCCCAACACATGAGATACATTTGTATTGGGAGGGAGGGAGAGCTCAGAACGGAGCTTGTCTATTCACAACACAGTTCTTCTGTGTGTAGAGAGCAGCAGACTGCAGATAAACATGTAAAACCTATGCAGGAGGATTTGTTCTCTGTGTATCATCTGAAGCTGTTCACTTTAATGTTATCAGCTTTCACCAGTTCTGTGAACTACAGACTACCTTCCCCTTTTATTATAGCGGCAAGGAAAGGGGTCAGTGTTTGTAGTCCAAGTCAGGAAAGTAGCCTAGGGTGACCATGCTGCTCCTCCATAGCTACAGTACGTCAGTAGGTGAGCATTGTCAACATAGGGCAGGAAATGTGTTGTTGATGGTATCACCAGGTTGCAAATAAAGGGGGAACAAAACCCGAAAAAAGGAAATAATGCAGTCAGGACATCTAAGGACTGGTAAGCTGCAATATATTAAATTTTTGTTCTTTGGTTAAGATACACTTTACCCACTTTAGTCCCAGAGCCTTATCCCCTCACAGTACACCTCTTGGAAATTTGACTTTTTCAACATATTTGAGCAGGCAAATATTATACTTTTGATTAAAATCGTGCCTACAGATCTATTTGAACAAAATGGCACATAACCTTTTCATGATCTAAATGAACAAAATTGCAGATTTGTCATCAAGATTCAAGAAATGTAATAACATTTTACGATAAAATCATGAATTGAAATGAAGTATTCCAGATTAGTTTTAAATCATTAGAACCTCCTTCGGGAGTATTCAGGTGGAACTTCTGATATCTACGGCCTGGTGTTCTCTTTGCCATTGACATGCAAGCTATCATAATGCTAGAGCTCTCTAAGGTCCTCAGAAAGAAAGCCATGGATGCTTAAAGAGGAAGTAAACATTGATTCATTACTTGTAGGTAAGCCTATAATAAGGCTTACTTATAGGTACTGTAAATATCTCCTTAAAGGGGCCCTGTTTAGGAGATATTTAGTATACATGCAGCCGATTATGCCATCGGCGCATACGCTCTGAAGGAATGGCGGCCCATGCTGTTCCTTCAGATTCCTGTGCCGTGAATGGTGGCTCCCAGCACATGTGCGGGAGTGACTTCACGTGGCTCCGGCCAATCACACAGCTGGAGCCTGTGGACCCAGAAGGAAGATGGGTGAAGATGGATGTGGCCTGCAGTGGGGACAAGGCATCGATCGAGGGCTTAGTTCGCAGGTAATTTTAACATAATGTGCAAGTATGCGTTGCATACTTGCACATTATGGCTTTAATTTGCAGGTCATTAAAAAAAAAATGCCAGTTTACTTCCTCTTTAAGAATCCGGCAAGGGATTTAAAACAATCTCAAAATGATTAGAAATCAATCATTTAGTCAATCAAAATCTACAGGTGACAATTGACTTATAACAACTGCTAATTTGCCCATGAAAGGCAGCCCAGGAAATTCAGCCCAAGAGCTCACTGATGCTAAAAGAAATCCCCAAGCACAGCAAAATTTTGTTGGGAGGGTTTCACGTAATTTATACAATAGATGGGTTAAAAACTACATGCATCTTCTTTAAAAAATAAAAAAATTGCACCAATTTACTCTGCATGGATGCATGATTACAGTTTGCAATTGCAAATACCGGGAAAGACCAGGCCTTCTGAAACCATAACCTGCAGACCAGATAGGGTTGTTTGGCCAGTGACAGTCGACTTGTTTGTTGCACTCCAAAGACAGTATTTCAAGAGGCAAACCTCATAACTGTGGAGCATTGTGGTGAAATGTTGGTTTCCTGCTTCAGGGCCTGAGTAACTCACAGTCATCAAGTCCGATATACATTCTGCATCGTATCAAAGTACATTTGATAAGAATGTTAAGCCACCTGTCCAAAAATTGCAATTGAACCATAACAGTCTTTCAACAAGAACGATCTGAAGTGCACTAGCAAGTCCACCCTGGAATGACTCAAAAAGAAAAAATAAAGGATTTTAAAGTACCCTAATTAAAGCCATGATTTTCTTGCAATTGAAATTTATTAGAGGGGTTTGAAAGGGGCAGTTTATACAAGGAAACCCACAAATCTTTTACAACTGAAGGAGAGTAGCAGGCAATTATACAGGCAGTCATTTCTGCTTTTAGTGCTGTTTTTTTCCACAATATACTATTTTACTTGTGTTCCCATTCAAGTTTATCACCTATATTTGTAGACAATGTTTGCATAAAAATCTAATGTTTGCCTGCTCAAGTGTGTTGGATAAGTCCACAATTTCCATAGGGTGTACTTCACTTTACACATAGCTGTACTTTCCTAGAGCAAGATGTCTAGGTTCCACATCTTATCTCTCTTAACTGTAGTAGTTTACCCTTACCTACTATATATTATTTTGTTTGGTACACACAGGGGTGTTTTCTCCTTTTATTTTTACCTGGTGATTCAGCTAGTATAACAGTTTGTTTCCACTCTGGCTATAGGAAAAATGGAGACACCTTGGAAGAGCAGCCATGTCAATCTAGGGTAGTGTTAAATGCACAAGCAGATTTAGATTAACTCGACTAACAATTTAGAGCCAAATTCTGCTAACACCAAAGCGGTTAAAGTGGATGTAAACCCAATTTTTTTTTATTTTTATATATCATACTATAGAGTATAAGATTTCCTATCATTTGAGCCCAGTCTTGCCACAAAGAGTTAATCCATCTCTGAGCAATCCTCTTTTATTGTTCAGTGAGATAAATCTTGACAAACAGAGAAAAACTTTGTCAAATCCTCCCCCTTGCTGTGAGTGACAGGTGATTTACATATCACGTGCTTCAGCCTAAGACATGCATTAT
Source organism: Aquarana catesbeiana (assembly GCF_042186555.1). NCBI lineage: Eukaryota > Metazoa > Chordata > Amphibia > Anura > Ranidae > Aquarana > Aquarana catesbeiana. Next base: position 208,573,278 of record NC_133326.1, on the reverse strand, counting down.
TTTTTTAATTCCCTCCCACTCCTTTCTTCAGCAGCTCTGCAAGGATTGGCTGTTCCACACCTCAGCATGATTTGGCATGCTTAAGTCATGTGGTTACTTTCCTGTCTTTTCACTGGATGTTAGAGATCATAGCAGAAGTTCAGTGTAAGAAATACACAGGAGAAATGCATATTGACAAGGGGAGTGTAGAGGTGGGCGGGGAGTCTACTGACATCACGACTCCACCCACCGAGCTCCAGACAACAGACCCACCCACAGAATCTGCAGTTTTTCGGGTCTCATAACAGACAGAGGGGAGACATTTGACAGGTAAAGATACATGCAGGAGGCATGTATATCCTTACAGACAACCACTATGGCAGTAGTTTAGAAAGGATGACATTGGGTTTACATCCACTTTGAGTAACCTTTTTTTTTTTTTTCCTTTTGGAATAAAGTTATTTTGCAAACAAATAAAAGCTGCAGATAAAAAAATAACAGACTACTGAAAAATAACAGACATACTGGCCGGGTCAACAGGTGAAAACAAAGGGAAAACGGCTTAAAAAGGAAAATTAATGCAGCCACCACATCGAAGAATAGACAAACTGCAATATAATAAAGTTTTGTTTTTGGGCTAATTATCGCTTTAAGGGCTTTTTTTAGTGGTGGTACAGTACACCCAAGCCCCTCCCGTGCACTACCACTCACTACTGCAATGATTTGTTGCTTTCAGAGGAGGCAGCAAAGGGCTAAAATAGTGCTGTGATTTCACATCTTTCCTCTGTAAACACAATGCTGAAGCATTGTGTTGCAGTGCCCTATTACGGAGTGCCCTTATGATGCTCTCTCTGGCTGGATCACAAGCCCAGGAGCTGATCAGAGCAGGGATTAGTATTTGGCTGTGGCTGTTACTGACAGTTGGTGGTTCCTGTACTAAACCCCACTGACTCTGGGTGCACTTTTAAAATGGCTCATGGACAAGTGGATGCTATCCAAGCACTATTTTAAAATTTCACCTGGCCTCAAGTGGTGTGATGCCTCCATAAAGAAAAAAAAAATCCTATTGCCATAGACTATGAAATCGGACCCTGCAAAAGTACGTTAAATGCTGCCATATTTGGCACAGCTGTGGTGGCTTACAGAAATCTAGTGCTGATAGTTTCAGTGTTCACGATCAAGGGTCAACTGCAAATCAGTCAGTAGTAAAGTTGGAACAATGCTTAATTTCCTTGTTAAATTAAGACCTGAGGCTCTTCAGGAAGATATGTTTTAATTGAGACTCCCATTATCAGGTTACCAGTAGGTGGTCCTAAAGGATGCAATACATAAATCCTTTTGTGCAGTACACACGTTTAATTTCTTATATTTTATTGGAGACTTGTTGAGTAGTTCCTTTGAATTCTATCACATGATTGTTTGTTACTATTTTTTAGATTCCAGAACTACCATAAATCTTGGCTATTTAAATTTGGATCTTTATGTGTAATAGCACATTTTCTGGGTAATGCAACCTACTCTGCAGGATCTTTATATGTGTGCCATTTCAATTATCCTGGAGGTGTTGCAATGGATACCTTACATAAACTTGTGAACCCTTCAACAGGTATGGTTTTTTTTCTAGATATGTTGATTTTCCTTGATACATCATATTGATTTAACCACTTGTAAATCAAACTAGATTTAAGTTAAACCTATGGGGCAGGGCGTACATAGTAAGTCCCACAAACACCTCAGTCCCTACTGTGTGATTGCAACTCCCTTAATTGACCATTTTGACAGCCAAGCTTGTAGTGTATGCACAGGTGCCCCTATGAGAGCCTCTCGTTACAGTATCATTGTAATAGCTTATTACAATATCAATTGTGGAAATAATGCAACGGTTTCCTACATTGTAATTTACTGCTATAAAACAACTGTTAGGTCCAGTTTACACCAGAATGCAGTATGGAAAACCCACGTTCGGTGTGCATTTACCATACTGCATTCAAAACGCACTGCAGTTGTGATCTACAGCAGGTGTCAATATTGTTAATGACACCCCAAACGCAGTGCGTCTGCCTGCACTGGATCTTATGGTACAGAAGTACCACGTGATCCTGTTGCAGTGAGTTTCCAAATGTAGTGCATGCGCTACTTTTGGTGTGGTGCAATTTCAGCCCATTCAAAATAAATGAGCTGAAGTCGCACCACACAGGACTGCATGTGAATCGCCCAAGAGCGTACAACGCGTTCCTGTATGATTCCCGGTATGAACATGCCCTTAACTGTGTCTCTGTCACTTTTTTTTCCTTTTCTAAGTAGCCTGCAGAGCATTGCAAACACGGTCAGAAAATCACAGGTGCAATCTTAGGCTCCTGCAGACTTTAGCATAGCTGTCTGCACATACCTCGTAATGGCAGGCAGTTACCTGAGAGCAGGATGATCAATGGACTACAAGGAAGCTTACCAGCACCCTTGTAGTTCATTGAGACCTGCAAGTTGTCAGCCGCAATGGTGGACGAAACTTGTTAGCATTCATTTACAGGAAACTGTGAATGAAGGATGTGGCTGTGTGGGTGGAGCTCCGCACAGTCACACTGTTGTCAAATTGTGTCAGCGAGTGCGGGGAGTGGATCCCCCGCCTACTGTCACGGGGGGTCAAGGGGAGAGGCTGCAGGTGCTGGAACACATTACATGTGCCATCCTAAAAATGGGTGGAACGTGTAACATGTTCCAAAGGTGAACTTATCCTTTAAACACAGATTTTAACAAAACCCCTTTTATTTCCTTGCTAAGCTTTGTACCAGATCATTCTGGTCTTGTGATAAACTGGACAAAGAAAAATAAAATGTGTACTTTGTACCTATAGTAATACTAGTTTTAAAACTTTCGCTGCTAAAAATTTAAACCCAGTGTATTATTTTTTACTTATTTTTGCCTTTTTAAAATAATGCCTTTTTAAAATAAAAATTAAGTAATTCAAATAGAAGTTACCACCATAAAAAGACCTGTGCCCCCTTTGCCTGCCAAAAAAATATAAATTAGTAAATTAGAATTTTTTTTCTTAAATGATGGCAAATACGGATGTGGTTAACGTATTAGTTGAAGATTGAGACTTTTTATTTTATGTTTTTTTAGATGTATCTGTACATATAGATGTAGCAGCTGCCCAAACTGGAGTTTCACGATTCCTACAATTTCACTCACACTGGAGGTATATGGTAATATTTAAAATATTTTTTAAAAAAGTTGTTTTATTTTTGCAATTTGTGAAGCAATTCTAGTTTGAAAGGGACTCGCCATACTGTTTTGTCCCTTAGTACTCTAAGCAGATGAAACCATGAAGGATCTGTGGCTGCAATTTACAGGCTCTAACTAGAATTCTTGTTGCTGTGCCTGTCCTCTGCTGGACATCTGCTTGATTACGGGCAATTAGTGGCTAGCCATCCTTTCCTTAGGCCAACCATACATGGTTCAAACCGTTAATGGGCAGACTGAATGTACTAAGGGTACAACCAGTATGCCGGGTTCTCTTGCGATTTTGGCTAGCGGCTGCTATAGCCACTAGCGATGATCACTGCCTTCTCCCGGCAGGGACGCTTCCCCTGCCTCCTCGCCGGGAGAGGACAGTTGCTGATTTCCCTGTCAACACTGTTTGTATTGATGGATGAATTGTGTGAACTTCAAAGAAATTTGCACCATTTATGGCCAGCCTTAGACACAAAGTGGAAGCCACCATCCTATGCAACACCCTGGCTTTTGCTGCAGAACCCCAGCTTTTGTATTGCATTGAGTAGCAGCTCTTAGGACCAAGGATACTTACAGTGGATATAAAACGTCTACACCTGTTAAATGTCAGGTTTCTGTGACTTTTAACACCTTTAATGTGACCTATAAACTGTACAACTCAATTGAAAAACAAACTGAAATCTTTTTTTTTTTGGGGGGGGGGGGGAGTAAAAATAAAAACTAAAATAATGTGGTTGCATAAGTGTGCACACCCACTTATAACTGGGGATGTAGCTGTGTTCAGAATTAAGCAATCACATTCAAACTGATTAACGCTGATTAACTCAAAATAGGGTTCAGCTGTTCTAGTAGGTCTTACCTGACATTTTCTTAGTCTCATCCTACAGCAAAAGCCATGGTCTGCAGAGAGCTTCCAAAGCATCAGAGGGATCTCATTGTTAAAAAGTATCAGTCAGGAGAAGGGTACAAAAGATATACCATGGAACACAGTAAAGACAGTCATTATCAAGTGGAGAAAATATGGCACAACAGTGACATTACCAAGAACTGGAAGTCTCTCCAAAATTGATGAAAAGACGAGAAGAAAACTGGTCGGGGAGGCTGCCAAGAGGCCTACAGCAACATTAAAGGCAGGAATATCTGGCAAGTACTGGTTGTGTGGTACATGCGGCAACAATCTCCCTTATTCTTCATATGTCTGGGCTATGGGGTAGAGTGGCAAGACTGAAGCCTTTTCTTATCAAGAAAAAAATCCAAGCTGAACTTTTTAGCCATAATTCCAAAAGATATGTTTGGCGCAAAAACAACACTGCACATCACCAAAAGAACACCATAACCACCGTGAAGCATGGGGGTGGCAGCATCATGCTTTGGGGGTGTTTTTCTTCAGCTGGAACAGGGGCCTTAGTCAAGGTAGAGGGAATTATGAACAGTTCTAAATACAAGTCAATATTGGCACAAAAACTTCAGGCCTCTGCTAGAAAGCTGAACATGAAGAGGAACTTCATCTTTCAGCATGACAATGACCCAAAGCATACATCCAACTCAACAAAGGAATGGCTTCACCAGAAGAAGATTAATGTTTTGGAATGGCACAACCAGAGCCCACACCTGAATCTGATTGAAAATCTGTGGGGTGATCTGAAGAGGGCTGTGCACAGGAGATGCCCTCGCAATCTGACAGATTTGGAGTGTTTTTGCAAAGAAGAGTGGGCAAATATTGCCAAGTCCAGATGTGCCATGCTGATAGACTCATACCCAAAAACACTAAGTGCTGTAATAAAAGCAAAAGGTGCTTCAACAAAGTATTAGTTTAAGGGTGTGCACACTTATGCAACCATATTTTTTTTTTATTTTTATTTCCCTCCACCTAAAAGATTTCAGTTTGTTGTACAGTTTATAGGTCACATTAAGGCTAGGTTTCCACTATTGCGACCCCAAAGTCACGCGATTTACAGTGCAACTTTACGATGCGATTTTTGTTGGGATATGACGTGACTTTACAAACGACTTTCTGCGACTTTGATGTGCGATTTAGTCATTGTGATGTAATTCCTTATCCCTGCTCAGTCATTTTCCCCTTCCTCATTCGTTGTCATGTGTTGTATAGTGCTTAGCAAACATGTTGGCTATGCAGTCATTATGGCTGCTGTAGCAGCAATAATAGATGAAGAAGAAGATAACCGGAGGAGGAGAAGTCTTAGGTTTTGGATCCATTTCGTCATCGCCCAAAGGGTAGGGAGAGACCAGTTTGGGGTCCTTTATGATGACCTATATACAGTGCCTTGCAAAAGTATTCACCCCTTGGCTTTTTACCTATTTTGTTACATTACCGCCTTTAGTTCAATCTGAATTATATGTGATGGATCAGAACACAATAGTCTACGTTGGTGAAGTAAAATTAGAAAAATATATACATAAAACTATTTTTCAGAAATAAAAAACTGATAATTGGCATGTGCGTATGTATTTACCCCCTTTGTTATGAAGCCCATAGTTCTGGTGCAACCAATTGCCTTCAGAAGTCACATAATTAGTGAAATGATGTTCACCTGTGTCCAATCTAAGTGTCACATGATCTGTCATTACATAAACGCACCTTTTTGAAAGGCCCCAGAGGCTGCAACACCTAAGCAAGAGGCACCACTTATCAAACACTGCCATGAAGACCAAGGAACTCTCCAAACAAGTAAGGGACAATGTTGTTGAGAAGTACAAGTCAGGTTTAGGTTATAAAAAAATATCCAAATCTTTGATGATCCCTAGGAGCACAGAGACCTAAGGTAACCCTGGAGGAGCTGCAGAGTTCCACAGCAGAGACTGGAGTATCTGTACATAGGACAACAATAGGCCGTACGCTCCATAGAGTTGGGCTTTATGGCAGAGTGGCCAGAAAAAAGCCATTACTTTCAGCAAAAAACAAAATAGCAGGTTTGAGTTTGTGAAAAGGCATGTGGGAGACTTCCAAAATGTATGGAGGAAGGTGCTCTGGTCTGATGAGACTAAAATTTTATTTCTTGGCCATCAAAGAAAACACTATGTCTGGTGCAAACCTAACACATCACCCCACAGTGATACATGGTAGCGGCAGCATCATGCTGTGGGGATGTTTTTCAGCAGTCAGAACTGGGAAACTGGTCAGAGTTGAGGGAAAGATGGATGGTGCTAAATACAGGGATATTCATGAGCAAAACCTGTACCACCCTGTGTGTGATTTGAGGCTAGGACAGAGGTTCACCTTCCAGCAGGACAGTGACCCCAAACACACTCCTAAAGCAAAACTTGGGTGGTTTAAGGGGAAACGTGTAAATGTGTTGAAATGGCCTCGTCAAAGTCCAGACCTCAATCCAATAGAAAATCTGTGGTCAGACTTAAAGATTGCTGTTCACAAGCGCAAACCATCCAACTTGAAGGTGCTGGAGCAGTTTTGCAAGGAGGAATGGGCAAAAATCCCAGTGGTAAGATGTGGTAAACTCAAAGAGACTTATCCAAAGAGACTTGGAGCTGTGATAGCCTCAAAAGGTGGCTCTACAAAGTATTGACTTTAAGGGGGTGTATAGTTATGCACATTGACTTTTTCTGTTATTTTGTCCTATTTGCTCCACAATAAAAAAAAAATCAAAGTTGTGGGCATGTTTTGTAAATGATGCAAATCCTCAATCCATGTTAATTCCAGTTTGTGAGGCAACAAAACACAAAAAATGCCAAGGGGGTGAATACTTTTGCAAGGCACTGTATATTACATTTTTTTTTTGTTTGTCTTACTACCAGTGGTTGATGCCAAGTATTGTTTTAGATATATAGACATAGGATGGTACGGCAGCAGCTCAGACTCCAGTATTTTTGCACAATCATCTTTTGAAAGAATGTTGAGGGTAAATGGCCTGGACCTGCCAGGGACAAATGGGCCGCCACTGCCATTTATGTTGGGTATGAGGCCTTTGCTCTCAGTGGCCATCTACTAAGGCCTTATGCCAATTGGTCTCTGAGTGAAGAAAAGAGAATCTTTAACTACTGCTTAACGAGAGCAAGACGAGTTGTGCTTTTGGCATTTTATCTAACAAGTGGCGGTTTCTACATACACCTATAAATTTGAAAATGGAGAATGCAATATCTGCGGTAAAATCAGCATGTGTCCGAATTTGTGATGGGTACCTTTTTGAAGATTCCCTCATGCATGATATGAAGGGTGCACAGTGGCAGCAGGATGCTATTGCATAATGTATGTCACACATTTTATTTTTGATTATTATTTATATGTCTGTTATGTGTAATTGCATTCAAATTCTGAATAACAGGTCTTTAACCAAAAAAAAGGAATAATTAAAAAAAACATAATGTAACAAGAAATTTTTTTATTTGCAAGAATGCACCAAAAATAAAGTTTGTTTTCGGTGAACTACACCATTTTTTGGCTGTTTATTTTTGCCAATCACAACAAAGAAAAATAAATGAACATATTAACAATTAAATGAACAACACCAAAAAAGCATACAAAAAAATAACAATATAGAATCAGGATATTTTTTAGCAGCAAAATCTTAGTGCAAGAATGCAACAAAAATAAGTTTTTGTTTTTTTTTTTTTGTTTTTTGTTTTTTTTCTTTGAACTACACCATTTTTGGGTTGTTGTTTTGGCAACCACAACAAAGAAACATAAACGAACAGGTATCAAAACAACACCAAAAAAATAACAAAACCTTACAATTGGTGGTATGTTTTTGTTTCAGTGGTCCCAGAACCTGAACTAGTGGATGGTCCACTGATGTTCCTGGGTAGTATTGCCTTTCCAGAAAAAGGCAGGACCTGACTGGGTGTAGGCTGTATAAGTTGGTGAGTGGTCGGGGGGCCAAGGGTGGAGGTACTGGGGGCAGGAATTGGATGTAACATGCATGGCCTTGAGGGATTCAGCATATTACCATACTCATCACAGTATGGGCGGTTTATTGGTGGGGCATACTATGTACTTGGAAAGTGAGGGTACTGCTGATAAGGGGGATATGGGGGGGTTGCATATATGCTGAGGATGTTGTTGGCTCCTCACCCACAAAGGACTTAGCAGTTGTCATCAGAGCCATCCTGAGTGCATATTTTTTCTCTCGGGGGACCTGTATACATATGCCTAAAATTATAGTGAGAAATGCTGTGTCTTCACACTGGTTTTCAGCCATTTTAGTGGACATCTCACTGACCACATGTAAGATTTTATCCATAGGTTTCCCAGCCCTGGCACTTCCCCTTGTAGATCTTCGCAAAGGCCTAGAGACATTGCTAGGCCCTGGTTCAGCCCCCTCCTCATTCATGGAGTTTGTTGATGACCTTCTTTCATCTACGAACAGTTCCTTGTCAACAGTGTCTTCCTCCGCAGCAGCCTCCTCTGACTCATCTTCTGGTGGCAAACCCTGCGTGCTGTCTTCCCAGCTTGCTTGGGTTTTGAAATATGAATAACACATTTTTAAAGAAAGCATTACAATTGTATGTGTCAAATTCTGCAAATATGCCTGCTGATAACTTACTCTCGCATTTCCAACACCGGTTTTAAAAATCCGAGATCCCCGGCATGGGCATATGGGGCTATTCTTTTTGAGCCGGAACCACTCCTTCCTTCCTTTTAATTTTCGTAGGTACCGGCTGTAACCGTCTTCTCCATCAAGTTTGTAACGAATGCACTGCTAAATATAAAGACAATACCAAGTTCAAAATGTTTTTCTTTATTAACTGGCCATAGGTAATTCATTTACTAGGCTGCATAATTGATGTTGATGGTGGGAAAACAACCGCAAGCTATATTATCCATGACACCTGCAGAATTTGTGATGTGCTGAAGGATGTCGTCAGGGCCATTTTTAATATTGTTTGGACCAGCAAATATTATTTGGGGACACACACACACACACACACACACACACACACAGATTAACTTTCCTGTAGCCACAGGTTGCAGGAAAGAAACTAGCTAAATTCCACCATCAACACACAGACAGTGTTGACAGGGGATTCCCTCCTGCCAAACCATTGTGATCTCCCAGCAGGAGAAGCAGTCCCCACCAAGAAAACAGTGCACATTATTACCACACACCAATTGGTTGCTAGAGGTTACTGCACATTATTACCACACACCCATTGGTTGCTAGAGGTTACTGCACATTATTACCACACACCCATTGGTTGCTAGAGGTTACTGCACATTTAAATAGGTGCAAACCGCAAAGTGCTAAGCAGCATATATCAACCACTTGCTTTTTGCAGACCGTTCTGTAGCTGATAAAGAGTGCCAGGTAACATTATATATATATATATATATATATATATATATATATATATTCCAACCATGCTCTCTCCTTTACATGATCCTTGTAACATGGATCTCCGAGGTCATATATTGCCAGACGTTGTCTGACAAGCTGAATGATTTCTTCATTGTCATGAACTTGTTGCTTGTTCTTTCTAGCCCTAGGCATGCTTCCTGCTGTCTTCCACACTCGCGTACATCCATATAGGAAGTGATTTATTTGGGAGGAACCGAGATCATGTGCTTCCGCAGATTTCTGTGGAAGTCGCAACAAAGTCACGGTGACATAGATGTACATGCCACTGCATTGCAACTTAATTACTTTCTATGGAGAACAAGTCAAACCGAAGACGGAACAAAGTAGTGCAAAAATCTTTTTTGGAGTCGATGCGACTTGAGTCGTACCAATTAGAATGGGTACCATTGAAATACATGGATTTTGACTTGTCATGCAACTTCACATGTGTCAAGTCACACAACAACTCGCAGTAGTGGAAGCAGAGCCTAAAGGTGGAAAAAAAGTTCTGAAATAATTTCTGTCTCATTTTTTTACATTACAGAAACCTGACATTTTAACAGGTGTGTTGTTTTGCTTGCGTCTATCTAGCAAGGTTACTCTGTGGTATAAGCAAGGTAGCTGAGATTTCTGCACTGTGTAAATGTGCTTTACTATACAAAGATGCTGTACATACAAAACTATTACAATATTAGGAATACAATACAAGACTGACAGATATCTATAACAAGCAAAATGCCTAGCAAACTGAACAGCCTATGGTCTATTAAAGTACAAATACACTTAAAGGTTACTTATCTTCTGTTACTGTATGTTCGTGATCTCCATTGGCAACGATTCTCCTGGAGCATCAGGCAAGTTTCTTCTATCATGAGTGGCTTCAGATGTTACAGCATCATGGTGTGTCTGTCTGTGTGTGTCTCTACTCACCCCTTTTATGTGTCAGGCTGTTTACCATAGTTACCAAACAACAGAAAACATACCTGTTTACTGTAGCTGTAGAAACAATGGACTGTTGAAAACTGTCAATTGAATACAAAAATGGTATCTACGTACCGTTGTCTACTCAAACCAAGACAGTAATTTAACAGTCATTCTTCCAGTTTGAAAGCTGAAAGAATCTCAAACAAGTAATGTCTTACTTGTTTACTGTAGCTACAGAGGGTCCCCTACTTACAAACATCCGACTTACAAACGACTCCTACTTACAAACGGAGGGAGGCACCAGGAAGTGAGAGGAAATCTACCCCTAGGAAGGGAAATTCACTCCTGTAAGAGTTAATATGGCCAAAAAGGTGTCTCCACTGATGCTTTATCACCAATCCTTGTTTCCCTAATAACCCCAAATTTTCAAAATCCAATTGTCATTGGGACAGAAAGTGATGTGAAATCTTCTGAACAGGGGCACAGACAGCAAAACATATGTTACAGGGGTGATAACCCTTCCCTAGACTATCTAAAAAACTTAAAAATAGATTTTTTGGCTGGAGCTACACTTAAAAAATTTACCTGTTCCGACTTACAAACAGATTCAACTTAAGAACAAACCTAAAGTCCCTATCTTGTTTGTAACCCGGGGACCCCCTGTATAGAGACAATAGCCTGTTAATTGAACTGTCAATTGAATACAACAATGATATCTACCCCCATTGTATAAAACAGCATTTGTTTGAGAAATCTACTCAAGCCAAAAAACTGACAGTAATCTGACCAACTCACTATTGTAATATTGTCCCATTTATCTTATGTCTGATTAATATAAACAAAATCATATTTTTAACAAATGCAACACATTCCGCCCTAGATTTTTTTTTTTTTCTTTCAGACTCCATACGGAAAATGACTTCATTACTATGAAAACTGATTTTAAACATTCATTTTCCTTGAATGCAACACCTCCCATGTTTCTGTAATTGAGAAGGTGTTTCAGTCTTTAAAAGTTCATTAGAGAGTCCATTCTAAAGTTCTTTAGAAACAAGTCCAGGCTTTTAATACATCAAAGGCCTTGCTCTCCACAGCTCTTGCGATCTTTCGTCATTCTTTCCATCATGTCCTATGGATCAAATCGGAGTCAGCCTGTGGAGTGGAAAACAAAGCAGATTATCTGCTCCTTCTAATAATACATAAACAGTAGATCCAGGACCTTCAGCTAAAATCTCTCCTCTAAGTGGCTCCTTGCCTGGATATCTGACTAACACTTTGCCCCCTGCCTGTACCCACTTCTGACCCTCCCAAAGAACATCAATAGGGAGGAGAGGAAATATACTGATATTTCCCAGAAGATCACTACTGTTTATTTTGGAAGGTTTGCTGTTATGTAGCCTCGCTTTCCACTCTTGCTGAGAAGTATCCACTAACCAGTCAGAGTCCCAGCCACTGTCTTGAAGCTCATCTGTCAATGCAAATGTAACTTCAAACCTTCCTGCCAGATTCCCTCTCATTCCTAGATAGGCTTCAGCTTCAGATACATCACTCTTGGTTTCTATGTCATGGGAAGCAGTAACATGGTATCTGTTAAGCCCTGTTCTTTCAGGAACCTTACATAAATACTGAACTCTGAACTCCAGCTGTGAAATCTGTGCCCCAGCCCCTACCATCCTCTCATATGGGGTGCTTTTGACTATTGGCCTATAATTTAACAACATGACAGCCTGTATGAGGACCCGATCCCACCCCCTTAGTGTATGTGTGGGTGTAAGTTTGCGTATCTGGTCCTTCAATAGCCCGTTGTATCTTTCAATCAAACCAGCTGCCTGTGGATGGTATGGGATGTGGCACAACCAGTAAACTCCAGAATCTTTGGCCCACTGCTGTACTGTTGATCCAGTGAAGTGTGAGCCGTTATCACTTTGGACTTGTTTGGGACAACCATAAGCAACGACAAGTTTCTGGAGCAGTTGAAGCGTTGCGGCTTGATCTGCACGTTTGCAGGGATGAACAAGCATAAGTCCTGAATAGGTGTCCACTGCAGTGCAACAATATCTCAGTCCATTATTTCCCTGGGGCAGGGGACCGATGAAATCGATCTGCCAGATCCCTGCAGGCCTCTCACCCCCCTTAATCGACCCGGTGGAGTACTTTTGCAATGGCCATTGTCGCACTTCTCCACACACTGTACAGTTCCCTATTACAGTCTTTATCATGTCCATGGATATAGGCAATCCTATCTGCTGTGCCCATTCATATGTTGCTTTCTGCCCCAAATCTCCAGATTGCTTATGGGCCCAGTTGGCCACGTTCATCAAGACGGGATCAATTGGCACAACTGCCTTCACTTTGGCGATTTCATCTGCAACTCTGTTATAGTTCTCAAAGTCTGGGACTAGGGGCACATGTGCATCAACATGCCCCACTTTTATGGTGCGGGAATGAGCTTCCTTCCAGATGTAGTCTCAGACTTCCTTGCCTCCCCACACCACCTTTCCATGAATCATCCATTCATTGGACTTCCACGTGGGCATCCAAGTTGTCAGTCCTTTAAAAACTGCCCAGCTGTCAGTGTAGATAGTGACATGGGAAGAAGGATCCTCCTGTAAAGTCATCACCACAGCTTTCAACTCTGAATACTGACTGGACCCTCCAATTTCCGGTCTCCTGCAGCACTGTGTCTGTACTTGGGTTGTAGGCTGCTGCTGTCCATTTACGTCCAGACGGGGTGACTATGGCTGAACCATCAGTAAACCACGCTGACTCCTTTATGTCTTCTGACAGAGATTCAAAGGCTGGAGCCTCTTGAATGGGGGATGACTGCAGCACAGGAATTTCTTCTTCTGACCGGGTGCTGGTAAAAGTGACAAGCCCAGCCAACTGTTCTGAATTGTCTCTAACATCCCCAGCTGCAATACCCCCTCTTTCTTGAAGGTACCACTTCCATTTCATCAGTGTCTGGTTCTGGGCTACAGCTGCCCTAGTGGCCAGTCCATTATCTCTCACCCATCCTGCTATTGGCAATGCAGTATGGATGGTGACTGTGTCCTTTCCTGTAATGGTCTCTACATGTTGAAAGTCTGTGTAGGCCCCAAACAGGTACTTCTCTAGGGGCGTGTATCTCTTCTGTGCCCCTGTCAGTTGTTTGGACCAAAATCCAATGGGTATTGCTCTCAGTCCTTTCTTTTCATTTGGCTGCCACAGACTCCAAGATATGGTACCATTCTGCTCCACTACATCCAGCTGAAATGGTACTCCTTGTCTCACGGGTCCTAATCCCTGATGCTGCAAAATAGCTTCTTTAGCAGCCAGGAATGCAGTCCGCTGCTCTGAACCCCATGAGAACTCAGTCTTTTTTCTGGTGACATTATATATAGGCCTCAGAACCAGTCAAAGATGTGGGATGAACGATCTCCAGAACCCCACAACTCCAATGAACTTCTGTGCCTGCTCTTTGGTAGTAGGGGGCGACAGCCTGAATAGTTTGCACAACTGTCTCTGGAATTTTTCTCTGCGGCCCAGTCCACATCATTCCTAGGAATTTCACTTCTGTGGACTTTGCCTCTGTTGATAGCCCACCCTCTGTTCTCCAAGTGCTCTATCAGCAGGTGCAGTGCTTCAGTTACATCTTCTTTTGTCCCAGAGATTCATGATGTCATCAATGTAGTGAAACACAGCGACTTTCAAACTCAGGGTACTTAAATCTCGGGCAATCAGTCCATGACAAATCGTTGGAGAATGAACATAGTCTTCAGGAAGCACGGTGAAAGTGTACTGGCAGCCGTCCCACACCATAGCAAACTGGTCTTGACACTCTGGGTCTATCAAAATTGAAAAGAAAGCATTAGCCAGGTCTATCACAGCATGATATTCTACCGCATTTTTAGCAGTTTTCTCAACAATTGAGATCATATCTGGTACAGCTGACTTCAATGGAGGTGCCACTTTGTTTAGACCTCTGTAATCCACAGTCGTTCTATATGTCCCATCAGGTTGCTTTACTGAGAACACCAGAGACGAGAAAGGACTTACAGCAGGTCTAAGGATCTTTACTCTCAACAGTTCTTGAATAGTCTCCCCAATTTCTTTGTGGCCTCCAGGAACTCTGTACTGCTTGAGACAGACTGGCTTCTCTGGTGGAGGAATGTAGACAGGGGTCCATTTCGCATGACCTCTGACCACAGCCTTCACTGCCTTAACCAGATATGCTTTATCAGGATACCCGAATGTGAATGTACCTCTTTCAGTCTGAATTGACTGACCTTGAAGTACATCCATCCCAAGAATATTTTCGGGTAACTCTGATACCAAAACATTTGTCATAAATCCTGATCCCTTGCCAATAGCCAATTTCACCCGTATCCTAACTGCTGATGTAGTTTTCCCTCCCAAACCTTCTACATAAATCAATTCTCCTTTGTGATGGGAAGGATTTCCTTGCAAAAGTGTAACTTCAGCTCCGCTATCAACTAAAGCCATTACATGTGTAGGAGAAGATGACTTCCCCCACCATACAGTGACAGGTGCATATGGGCGTCGGTCTCCTGATGTCACTGCCCTCACGGCTATTACGGAGACTCCCCTTCCCTTCATAAAGGATAAGGAACCTCCCAATCCCCTTTTCTGATTCTCTCTAATTCCTCCCCAGGATAAAGGGATTTGGGTTTGGGTTCATGTTCAATTTTGGGAATTGGTTTGGGGCTAACAGGAGGGGTCTGTTCTGTTTCCTCTAGGCTGATGTTAGCTTCACTTACCTTCACTTCTCTAACCCTGACAGTTTTCTCTACTAAATGTTTCCACCTCTTCAGCATTTCTGCAGTAGAAATCCCATCTATCTCATCTTTAGGTACTCCTGCCTTTAATAGGTCCACCCACATTTCTTTCTTAGAAATAACAAGCCTGGTTTTCTCTTCACCTCCTGTCTTCTCTACCCCATTCCCTTTCTTCTCTGTTCTTTTCTGCTTGTATTCTTCCTGTCTGACCTTGACCTTATCTACTGCTCTGACAGGTTTTGTTTTAGTCTCCTCTAGCTCCCCCAACTGGCTTAAAAGGGTTGTGGCTTCATGAATCTTGCTGTTTAACCCCAGGCCTCCCAACAAGGACAATAATGGAGCCTTGAGATTAAATGGCGCAGACTTCATCAGCTTAGAGCGCAGAGCAGAAGTAAAGAGTTCCATATCTGGACCCATCCATTCTGGAAACTTATTTTATCCGGTTATACAACCCATTTCACGTAACCTGGAAATACCCTCTCCTATTGCTCTCCATGAGTAGGTATTTTCCAGGTCAGTAGGACTAGCGTATACTCGGACTATTCCATCTCTCACGAGGTCCAACAGTGAAAAATTCACGCTAAACTCTCGGGCTTTTCGTATTGCCTCACGCAACTGTGGATCATGGGTTAACACTCCCATAGTCACTGCTTCCTTACCTGACAAAACAACACTGACTGCCCCTTCATCCCATAAGCATAGGAGCCAGGTCAATAGGGGCTCCCAAGACCTATGTTTGTATTGTTTTGCCAGCTCATGGAGTTAAGTTTGTGTAAACTCCCGTACTTCTTCAAATTCAACATCTCTGGGGTTGCGATAATGCACCTCCCCATCTGCCATATCCTCTCTATCATGTTGCCGTTTCCTATGCTTAGTAATGAGAGGTCTGGCATACTTTTTCTTTCGCACTAGCAGATCATCATGCGAAATATCAAACTCTATCTCTTCATCCTCACTATCATTTGAGGAGATCACATCCTCACAATCCCAATTTTGGGATGTGACAATGGCACGTACCCTGGCTTTACTAACAGGTTTATGACCCTTCCTTTTCCTTAAGGCATTAATTGATTTGGTCATGAGGGCTGCACACCGATCTTGCAAATCATCAGCCCGACTAGCAGTTGAACGCACACACTCTGAAGCAACTGCTAGCTGGTCTTTTAATACCTTAACTTCTGCCTCTGCCTTCTCCCTTCTCTGTGATTCAGTGTAAATGGCATTAAGGAAATACCAGCCCACTGTGGACACTGTCCTCTTCTCTTTTTTACTTAAATCCAACCCCTTAAGGCTAAAATCTACAAAGTGATCTGAGACTTTATCACTCCAAGTAAGCTTCAAGGGAGAAGCATACTTCACAAATTCTTTAGCAAGAGGCTCCCACTCATTGTCTCTGGCCCATCGGTAAGCTGCACACTTCCTTCTGGCCACCAGAACCCTCTGCAGCCTTGCTTTTCCTAAACAGCTTACGCAGCATTTTACCTAGCACAAATTACACAACAAACTACAGAAAAACAGGTCTGCTTCAATTGAATTATAGCACAGATCCCGGACGAGCCCCCAAATGTTTTGCTTGCTTCTATCTAGCAAGGTTACTCTGTGGTATAAGCAAGGAAGCTGAGATTTCTGCAGTGTGTAATTGTGCTTTACTATACAAAGATGCTGTACATACAAAACTATTATAATATTAGCAATACAAGACTGACAGTTATCTATAACAAGCAAAATGCCTAGCAAACTGAACAGCCTATGGTCTCTAATAGTACAAATACACCTAAAGGTTACTTATCTTCTGTTACTGTATGTTCGTGATCTCCATTGGCAACGATTCTCCTGGAGCATCAGGCAAGTTTCTTCTATCATGAGTGGCTTCAGATGTTACAGCATCATGGTGTGTGTGTGTGTCTCTACTCACCCCTTTTATGTGTCAGGCTGTTTACCATAGTTACCAAACAACAGAAAACATACCTGTTTACTGTAGCTGTAGAAACAATGGACTGTTGAAAACTGTCAATTGAATACAAAAATGGTATCTACGTACCATTGTCTACTCAAACCAAGACAGTAATTTAACAGTCATTCTTCCAGTTTGAAAGCTGAAAGAATCTCAAACAAGTAACGTCTTACTTCTTTACTGTAGCTTTAGAGACAATAGCCTGTTAATTGAACTGTCAGTTGAATACAACAATGATATCTACCCCCATTGTATAAAACAGCATTTGTTTGAGATATCTACTCGAGCCAAAAAACTGACAGTAATCGGACCGACTCACTATTGTAATATTGTCCCATTTATCTTATGTCTGATTAATATAAACAAAATCATATTTTTAACAAACGCAACACATGTGTGTAGACTTTTTATATCCACTGTAGCTTGTCCTGGGGAATTCCCTTTCATAAAGAATCAGCCAAAGTCATTGATGGTTGCTAAACAATCATTAGGTCTTGTACACTGAAGCTGTAACACTAATAAAACAAATCTCAAAATGCCACTGCCTTACAATTAAAGGTATGAAACTAGAGACAGGTGAACATTTTCCATAGTAAAAAAAGTAAAAAATGCTGGCACTGGTTGTCCCTGGGGTGTAGATTAATGATTTGAACCAAAGATCAGCATATTAGGGGAAGTGATAATTAGTCTGAGCATATTTTTCAGTCTGTCCGGCTATGATGAAATTGTTAGTGCCAGTGTGCCTAGGTAGCTACATAACATTTTGTAATGTAACTTAGAGAACCAGACACAACTGAGCCTATTCAAGAATTTGAACACCAAATATTCAAGTAATCATGTTTACCTTTAAAAGTAATATACCAGAGATATGTTACAGAAAATACCATAACAATAGTAGCGCTAATCAATTACACTCTAAAATTGTGATAAAAAGTCCACTTTATAAATAAATTGTGGATAATGAAATGTCCATCAAGAAAAACTTCATGCAGGATAAAATCCAGTTGATCACATTCACCACACCGCGTGTGTAATACTCCCCCAAGGTAATGAACTTACCAGATGGCAATAGATAATACGCTTGTGTTTTAGTTACAATCCCTGTCAGCAGGCACTGCGTCTCTCCATCTAAGTTGCCACTCACCGCGAGATATAAAATATAGGATCTATTACAGTCCGATAGACGCCAGCTGATCGCAGAATCTGAGTTACTTTGCTTCTCTCAGAACGTTCTTTCTCTCTCTCACAGGACAGCTACAGTCAGTGAACTTTGTGCCTCCTTGGTGACTGGTGAAATCTCTTTTAGGGCTGGTTCACAATGGGACTCCATTTTCCTGTGCGATTCACTTGCAGTTCTGTGCAGTTATTTTTGAATGGGCTAAAATCACAAATCGATCAAATTGGGATATAGAGGAACATTTCATGCTTGGTTTAGAAACAAAGTCTCACAAGTCTCTGCCTTTCCACCCAACCTTAGAGGGAACGTATATTGTCCTAAGTAAAGAATATTGTAGAGGAGCTCGCCAAAGGTGCTCCCCTCAATATGGGAAACCAGGAGACACTGAGATCTTACAGACAGGGTCCTGCACTTATAAACCCATTAAGGAAAGAGCAGGCCTCATGGTGAGTAATGGTATAGATGTAAGCTGAACCCTTCCTGATGATCTCTAGACCGTAGTGGGAAATCTTTGCTGCTACTCCTTGAGAATAAATTACAATATACGTTCCCTCTAAGGTTGGGAAAGGCAGAGACTTCTGAGACTTTGTTTTTAAACCAAACATGAAATGTTCCTCTATATCCCAATTTGTTCGATTCGCGATTTCAGCCCAATCAAAATGAACCACACAGAACTGCATGTGAATCGCACAGGAAAATGGAATCCCATTGGTGAAATCTCTCTTTTAGGGCTGGTTCACAATCGGTCACCGAGGAGGCACAAAGTTCACGGACTGCAGCCGTCCTGTGAGAGAGAGAAGCAAAGTAACTCAGAATCTGCGATCAGCTGGCGTCTATCGGACTGTAATAGATCGCTATATTTTATATCTTGCGTGAGCGGCAACTTAGATGGAGAGACGCAGTGCCTGCTGACAGGGATTGTAACTAAAACAAACGTATTATCTATTGCCATCTGGTAAGTTCATTACCTTGGTGGAGTATTACACATGCGGTGTGGTGAAGGTGATCAACTGGATTTTATCCTGCATGAACTTTTTCTTAATGGACATTTCATTATCCACAATTTATTTATAAAGTGGACATTTTATCACAATTTTAATTAGAGTGTGATTGATTAGCACTACTAATGTTATGGTATTTTCTGTAACATATCTCTGGTATAGTGTTTTATTGTTATAGTGGCTGCTTACGTTATTTGAAACAGCATTTTTTTCTATGAGCGCTGAGGGAGAGGTATCAATCTTGTGTTTGACTATTTCTCAACTTTTGGATAAAAAAATAATATATTTGCCCCTTTTACTTGAGGCTGTTTTATGTTTTGTGCTGGGTGTGATAAGTCACCTGAAAGTACACCTGTCAGAGATATGCACTATATTACCAAAAGTATTGGGATGCTTGCCTTTACGTCAACTTGCCTTTACATCAACTTCAAAGGGGTTGTAAACCCTTGATGCATTAAAGTGAAAAAACACTGACCAGCTCCCCGTTTTACTCACCTGAGCCTGTTCGTTCCCACGGCAGAGACGCGGTCTACCTCTCTGCCCGTGGTCTAGGCTCTTGATTGGATAGATTAATAGCAGCGCAGCCATTGGCTCCCACTGCTGTTAATCAAATCCAATGACCGGGGGGGGGCGAGTCTGACATTCTGTGCCTATGGATGCAAAAGCGGGACTCGGGAGCACGCCCGCACGGTAACCGCCAGGGAAAATGCTTCTAGGGGGTTTACCGATGCAGGGAGGAGCTGATATCGCTGCTGGGGGACCCCAGAAGAGGTGGATCGGGGCCACTGTGCAAAACGAACTGCACAGTGGAAGTATGACATGTTTGTTATTTAAACAAAAAACAAGGGTTTACAACCCTTTTAATGGTACCCAGTTTTAGTCCATAGGGTTCAATATTGAGTTGGCCCACCCTTTGCAGCTATAACAGCTTCAACTCTTCTGGGAAGGCTGTCCACAAGGTTTAGGCGTGTGCGTATGGGAATGTTTGACCATTCTAACAGAAGCGCATTTGTGAGGTCAGTCATTGATGTGGACAAGAAGGCCTGGCTTGCAGTCTCCGCACTAATTTATCCCAAAGGTGTTCTATCGGATTGAGGTCCAGACTCTGTGCAGGCCAGTCAAGTTCCTCCACCCCAAACTCGCACTTGCTTTGTGCACTGGTCCAAATCATTTGGTGGAGGGGAGATTATGGAGTAGGGTTGTTTTTTCAGGGGTTGGGCTTGGCCCCTTAGTTCCAGTGAAGGGACCTCTTAAGGCATCAGCATACCAAGAAATTTTGGACAATTTCATGCTCCCAACTTTGTGGGAACAGTTTGGGGGTGGCCCCCTCCTGTTTCAACATGACTGTGCACCTGTACACAAACAAGGATGGATTAGGATTAAATAACTTCAGCCTTTACAACCACTTTAAAGCTGACCTCCGAAAAACGAAAAATTCTCCCTTTCCCCTCTGCTTGTTTGTAACAACTTGCAAAGCACTTTTACTTGCCTAAGGCAGGCCATACATGGTGTGAATCAGGGTTGCAGGAAAGATAATCGCGCAATTCCCCCATCAACAGTGTTGACGGTGAATCAGCAACTGTCTGCTCCCGGTGAGGTCGAGCAGGGGAAGCTGCCACCACCAGGAAAAGTGATTATTCCTAACAGCTATAGCAGCCGTTAACGATAATCATGAGAATCCGGCAGGCATTTTGTAGCCAAGTTGATAAGTCGATCAACTTGGTACATTCAGCTTGCCCATTAATAGTTTGAATCTCGGCCGGTTCCTGCTGAACCTTGATTAGCCGGCCTAACCCTCTGCTCCTGCAGGCTCCTCCATGCTGCTAGACTGATACCTTCAGCCTCTTCTTCCTTGTGCTCCAGTGGTCGAAGATCCTCCTGACATCATCTAGTCTGATGCAGAGCCCATAGCCCTACATTGAACATGGGGATGCCATGGAACAGTTGACTGCTGGAGAGGAGGGGAGCACCATTTGCCAGAAGAGCAGAGGATCGAGTATGTGAAAGTTTTTTTGGCATCTGTTGGGTCAACATACCCTACTGACACACTTTTTATTATATTAATTGACTGCACAAAATTCCACATCAGGTGGGCCGTTCCTTTTATTATTTTCTTCCTTTTATTTTCTTTGGCACAAATTAATTTTGTTCTCTATTTAACCACTTCAGCCCCGGAAGGATATTCCCCTTAATGAGCGGGCTATTTTTTGCGATACGGCACTGCGTCGCTTTAACTGATAATTGCGCGGTCATGCAACGCTGTACTCAAACAAAATTCACTACCTTTTCAACAAATAGAGCTTTCTTTTGGTGGTATTTAATCACCTCTGCAGTTTTTATTTTTTGCGCTATAAACAAAAAAAGAGTATCAATTTTGATAAAACAATATTTTTTGACTTTTTGCTATAATAAATATCCCTTTTTTTTGTTAAACAAATTTATTCATTAGTTTAGGCCAATATGTATTCTTCTACATATTTTGGTAAAAAAAATTGCAATAAGTTTTTATATTGATTGGTTTGCGCAAAAATGATAGCGTCTACAACATAGGGGATAGATTTAAGGCATTTTTATTATTTATTTTTACTAGTAATATCACTGATCAGCGATTTTTAGCGGCACTGCGACATTGCAGCGGACAGATCGGCCACTTTTGTGGGACCAGTGACACTTATACAGCGATCAGAGCTAAAAGTAGCCACTAATTACTGTAGAAGTGTCAATGGCAGGGAAGGGGTTAACACTAGGGGGCGATCAAGGGGTTAAGCGTGTCCTGGGGAGGTGTTGTGTTTCTAACTGTGGGGGCAGTGTAGTGACTGGGAGTAGAGAGACATCACTGTTTCTAATCACTAGAAACAGCAGATCTCTCTCCTCTCCCTGACAGAACAGGGGATCTGTCTACATTTACAGATCCCCGTTCTCTGTCTCTCTCACTCGAGCGATTGTGGGTGCCCGGCGAACATCGCGGCCCCTGGGCACGTGCATCAGCTCCTACATCGCATGCCTGCTAAGGCTATTTAAAGGGCCGACATACAGCTACGGTGATTTGCCCAGGAGAGCCAACCTGCCACAGTATAATGACTGTGGCTGGTGGGCTAGTGGTTAAAAATAAAAATAATATACACTTGTGTAAAAACGGTAAAAAAAATAACTAAGATTAAATTCCACAAGCGGTGGAATAAAAAAGAAAGATTCTGGATGGTAAGAAAGTACTGCTTTTATTTTTTAATTTATTATAACGTGACTGTGAGAAAAAGTGACTGCTCTTTAAAACGCTAAATTAAGCTACACCTTTCTTCATAAAAAGTATGCAAAATGGTTGTATTAGCAAAATGAAGGCACCATTGGGTGTTTCCATGAATTTTTTTAACTTCTTCGTGAGCTTCCTGTGAGCACCCCAAAGCCAGTAGGAAGCCTGATAATAGAAATGTTGATTTGATAAGGAAGTTACGGGCAAGTTGAAATTCTTATAATCTTAAATGTACATACAGGACTTGTATTTATAGACCATGGGCTGTCCCCAAGCAATAAACTGAGGGATGGGCAACAAAATAGTAAGTTAAACTGTCAACAGGAGCACAAAAAACAAGAGTTAAGAACCTGAAAAACAGTCAGATGAGTGATGAAGCACCTTGTGGCTGCAGCTTGTATCCACGGAGGCCTGAACATCCACCTGGTAAAAATTTGGAGAACTTATAAAAAGAGGACCAGGTAGCAGATTTGCATATCTAAGATAAAGATTAATAATGCTGAAAAGTCTGAGAGACACCTGGTGAAATGAGCTCTGATGGGGAAGGGAGGAACCCCCCCTTTTTTTTATTTTAGGGTGTAGGCCCTGGAAATAGGTTTTCTGATCCACCAGGCAATGATGGAGCAGGAAAACCTCTACAAAGGCAGAATAAAGAGCGCCTTGGTTTGCCAACACAGGCCGTGGCTGATAGGTAGACCCTGACAGCCCTGACCACATACAAACAGTATAGACCAGGGATATGCAATTAGCGGACCTCCAGCTGTTGCAGAACTACAAGTCCCATGAGGCATAGCAAGACTATGACAGCCACAAGCATGACATCCACAGGCAGAGCATGATGGGACTTGTAGTTTTGCAACAGCTGGTGGTCCACTAATTGCATATCCCTGGTATAGACCAATTTCGTTGACATGTTTTGGAACAGGACAGAGGGAAGGAAGAAAAATGTCCTCATTAAGGTGGAAAGAAAGAGCCTACCTTAGGTAAAAAAAAAGACATTTTGGGTCTGAAGACCACCTTGTCCATATGCAAAACAATTCTTTACATGGAAGACTTACCTATTCCGAAACAGATGTAATAGCGACCAGGAAGGCAACTTTAAATGTGAGGTCTTCCAAAGGAATATCTCTTATCAGTTCAAAGGGAGGACTCTGAAGTTTAGCGAGCACCAGGTTTAGATCCCAAGGTAACACAGGAGGTTGCATTGAGGGATATATGGGCAACTTCCTGAAGAAAAGTCTT